>NC_090438.1:331619018-331922049 GCF_031143425.1 Pleurodeles waltl | reverse complement strand
TCAGGCCTGCCATTGCAAGGCCTGTGTGTGCAGTTTCACTGCCAATTCGACGTGCCATTTAAAAGTACTTGCCAAGCCTAAAACTCCCCTTTTTGTACCTATACATCACCCCTAAGGTAGGCCCTAGAAAACCCAGAGGACAGGGTGCTGTGTAGACAAAAGGCAGAAGATGTACCTGTGTAGTTTACATGTCTTGGTAGTGTAAAACTCCTAAGTTTGTTTTTGTACTGCTGTGAGGCCTGCTCCTTTCCTAGACTAACATTAGGGCTACCCTTGTATACTGTTTGAGTGGTAGCTGCTGATCTGAAAGGAGCAGGAAGGTAATATTTAGTATGGTCAGAATGGTAATACGAAATCCTGCTGACTGGTGAAGTTGGATTTATTATTACTATTTTAGAAATGTCACTTTCAGAAAGTGAGCATTACTCTGCTCTTAAATCCTTCTGTGTCTTACAATCCACGTCTGGCTAGGAGCAGTTGAAAGCTCCCTTGTGCATTCACTCAGACAAACCCTAAACTCAGGAATGTCAGCTTCACTAGCATACATCTGCATATTGAATGGGTCTTACTGGGCTGGGAGGGTGGAGGACCTGACACTTACATGTCACTGGACAGTAGCCTGCCCTCCCACAAAGGACTGCCACACCCCCTATTGGGACCCTGGCAGACAGGATTGAACTGAAAGGGGATCTTGTGCACTTCTAAGCTACTCTTTGAATTCTCCCCCACTTCAAAGACACATTTGGGTATTTAAACAGGGCCTCTGCCCCTACCAACTCAGACACTTCCTAGAGAAGAAACCTGGACCAGAACATGCAACCTGCCCAGAAGAACTGCCTGGTTGCCCAAAGGACTCACCTGACTGCTGTCTGAGAAGGACTGCTGCCTTGCTGTTGCCCTGCTGCCTTGCTGCTTTCTTGCTGTGCTGAGAAGTGCTCTCTAAGGGCTTGGATGGAGCTTGCCTCCTGTTCCATAAAGACTGAGGACCAAAAAGACTTCATTCCTGCAAGAAGAACTCCCTGTGCGGCCGAAATCGAGGCACAGCCTGCACGCCGAACCAGAACGATGCAGCCCGACTTCGCAAAGAGAAGATCGACGCAGCGCCAGTGTAGCAACCAGAAATTCAACGCATGGCACACTGGATCGACGCAAAACTGAGCTGGAACAATGCAGCCTGACTTCCTGAGAGGAATAAACGCAGTGCCTGCGTGCGGTAGACATTTCCACGCAATGCCCACCAGAATGATGCAGCCCCTGTAACTTTGTCCTGCAAGCGCCGGTTTTCACTGCATCATCCCCGGGGCGTCGGAAAACCCCACAACACGTAGAGGATCCAAGACCGAGCACCAGAAATCGACGCAAAGCCTTACCTGAGTGGAAAATAAACAACACATTGCTGTGTGTGGCCCGAGAAATCGACGCACCCCCTCCCTGTTTTTCACACATCTCCAACTCTGCAGTTCTTTGCGGATATTTTGAACGCAAACCAGGTACTTTGTGTTTACAAGATACATTTATTGCTTTTAGAAGACTAAAGACACTTTATATCATTTTTACAGTGAGATTCCAAAATATGCTTATTGCATTTTGTTAGACCTGACAGCCTTAGGGTAGTCACCCCTAACTTTTTGCCTACCTCCCTCCGCTTTTTGGACACTGTTTTTGCTGGTTTATAGACTCTGCGCACTTTACCTCTGCTAACCAGGGCTAAAGTGCATATGCTCTCTCCCCTAAAACATGGTAACCTGGAATCATACCTGATTGGACTATTAGTTTACCTATAAGTCCCTAGTAAGGTGCACCCTATGTGCATAGGGCTGGTAAATTAAATGCTACTAGTGGGCCAGCAGCACTGGTTGTGCCACCCACTTAAGTAGCCCCTTCTCCTTGTCTCAGGCTTGGCATTGCAAGGCCTGTGTGTGCAGTCTCACTGCCACATCGACTTGACATTTAAAAGTTCTTGCCAAGCCTAGAACTCCCCTTTTTCTACATATAGGACTCCCTTAATGTGTGCCCTAGGTAACCCCTAGGGCAGGGTGTTGTGTAGGTAAAAGGCAGGACATGTACCTGTGTAGTTATATGTCCTGGTAGTGTAAAACTCCTAAATTCATTTTTACACTACTGTGAGGCCTGCTCCCTTCATAGGCTAACATTGGGGCTGCCCTCATACACTGTTGAAGTGGCAGCTGCTGATCTGAAAGGAGCAGGAAGGTCATATTTAGTATGGCCAGAATGGTAATACAAAGTCCTACTGACTGGTGAAGTCGGATTTAATATTACTATTCTAGAAATGCCACTTTTAGAAAGTGAGCATTTCTTTGCACTTAAATCCTTCTGTGCCTTACAATCCACGTCTGGCTGGGCTTGGTTGACAGCTCCTTGTGCATTCACTCAGACACACCCCAAACACAGGGTACTCAGCCTCACTTGCATACATCTGCATTTTGAATGGGTCTTCCTGGGCTGGGAGGGTGGAGGGCCTGCTCTCACACAAAGGACTGCCACACCCCCTACTGGGACCCTGGCAGACAGGATTGAACTGAAAGGGGACCTGGTGCACTTCTTAGCCACCCTTTGAAATCTCCCCCACTTCAAAGGCACATTTGGGTATAAAACAGGGCCTCTGCCCTACCTCATCAGACACTTGCTGGAGAAGAAACCTGAACCAGAACCTACATCCTGCCAAGAAGAACTGCCTGGCTGCTCAAAGGACTCACCTGCCTGCTTTCTACAAAGGACTGCTGCCTTGCTGTTGCCCTGCTGCCTTGCTGAACTCTTGTCTGGCTGTGAAAGTGCTCTCCAAGGGCTTGGATAGAGCTTGCCTCCTGTTCCTTGAAGTCTCAGGACCAAAAAGACTTCCCTCTTTTACTTGGACACTCCGTGCGCCGAAAATTTCGACGCACAGCTTGTTTCGCGGCGAGAAAAACGCCGCACTCCGACGGTGATCGACGCGACGCTCTTGGGACGATCAAAGATCCGACGCACGGCCTCGCAAGGACAACGCCGCCCGACCGCTAGAGGAGAAATCGACGCGACGCCTGCCGTGAGATCGTAATTTCAACGCGCAGCCCCGCAGATCGAAGTCTAGAGGAGAAATCGACGCGACGCCTGCCGTGAGATCGTAACTTCGACGCGCAGCCCCGCAGACCGACGCGCAGCTGGAGAACAAGCAGGAAAATCCACGCACAGACCCGGGACATCTGGTAATCCCCGCGATCCACAGAAAGAGACTGTCCGCGCGCCGGAATCCGACGCCGACTTCCCCGCGTGGAAAATAACGACGCAAGTCCGTGTGTGCTGGGGAGAAATCGATGCACACACACCTTTTTCCACGCACCTCTTCGCTTGTGGCCCTCTGAGGAGATTTTTCCACTCCCAACCAGGTACTTGTGCTTGAAAGAGACTTTGTTTATATTCTAAAGACTTAAGACACTTTATATCACCTCCCTGTGATATTTCTACAATTTTCTATTGCAACTTTATTTCTTTTTGACCTACAATTATCCTGATAAATATTATATATTTTTCTAAACACTGTGTGGTGTATTTTTGTGGTGTTATACGGTGGTATTGTATGATTTATTGCACAAATACTTTACACATTGCCTTCTGAGTTAAGCCTGACTGCTCGTGCCAAGCTACCAGAGGGTGCGCACAGGATAATCTTGGATAGTGTGTGACTTACCCTGACTAGAGTGAGGGCTTTTGCTTGGACAGAGGGTAACCTGACTGCCAACCAAAAACCCCATTTCTAACATTGGTGATCAGCGGTGAGGATAGGACTTGTATTTGTGCAGTGACATACAGTAGCTAAGTATTTCACTACCTACCCACAGTTGAAGGTCAACTTGGTTTTTATCTCTTTTTGAAAACCTGATTTTTTTTCCTGACAATTTTCAAAAACGAAATCCTCACTCAACATGTCTCTGACTGGGTCTCAGACAGGAGACTTTGACCTAGTCCAGTTGGATGCATATACAGTCAAACAACTAAGAGGATTCTGCAGGGCATTGAGGGTACCCACCCAAGGGGCCTCCAGAAAGGAGGACTTTCAAGTGGCACTGAGGGCCTGGGCAGAAGCCCATTTAGAGGATGATGAGGAAGAGGAGCCAGAACATGGCCCCTCAGAGGAATTTTCACTATCTATGGATGGTGTTACCACTGCAATTGTGCCCCCTTCCAGACCAGGGAGCAGTGTCTCTATGCAAAGCCTGACCGCAGAGGAAAGGAGAGAGGAAAGGGAGTTCCAATTGCAAATGGCAAAACTGAAAATTGAGGCTCAACAGGAGGAGAAGAGGGCAGAGAGAGAAGCCAAACAAGCTGAGGCTGAAAGAGCAGCCAAACAGATTGAAGCTGAAAGGGCAGCCAAACAAGCGGAAGCTGAAAGAGCAGCCAAACAAGTGGAGCTGAAAGAGCTTTGGCTGAAAAGAAACTATTGTTGGCTCATGAACTGAGTCTCAAGGAGCTGGAGATCAAGGCGAGACAGTCTGAATCCAGCAATAATGGTGGCAGCATACAGACAGGACCTGCTGGAGAAAAGAAGGTTCGTATACCCAAAAATGTGGTGCCCAGTTTTGTGGTGGGAGATGACATAGATAAATGGTTAGCTGCTTATGAAGTTGCACTAAGGGCTCATGAGGTTCCTGAAGGGCAATGGGGGGTAGCTATGTGGGGTTATGTGCCGCCATTGGGGAGGGACACACTTCTCACATTGGATCAACCTGATCAAAACACATACCCACTTCAGAAAGCCATTTTACTTGCCAAGTTTGGGCTGACCCCTGAGGGATACCGTCAGAGGTTCAGGGACAGCACCAAACAAACCACGCAAACATGGGTAGATTTCTTTGATTTCTCCAGTAAGGCACTGAATGGATGGGTGCGGGGCAACAAAGTAGCAGATTATAAAGGTTTATATGACTTGATTCTGAGAGAGCATATACTTAATGTTACTTATACAGATTTGCGCCAGCACCTAGTCGATAGTAAGCTGACTGATCCCAGGAAGCTTGCTGAGGAGGCGGACCTCTGGGTTAGTACCAGAGTGTCCAAGAAGGTACCTGGGGGGGACTCCTACAAAGGTGGTCAGGGTTCCCAACAGAAGAAAGAGGGGGGAGATAAACTTGCAGATAAGGAACTCTCTAAAGGCCCCCAAAAGAATTCCCAGGGAGGGGGTGGCAACCCTTCCTTTTCCAAATTTGGGAAAAAGCCAGGGACATATGACAAGTCAGGGAAATCTAGCCCCAAATGCCTGGAGTGTTACCAGTATGGTCACTACAAAGGCGATCCACAGTGCCCCAAGAGGGCACCGTCCACTACCGGACAGGCACCTGGGTTGACTAGTGTAGCGCTCGGGGGAGAGATGGACCCAACTAGCTTTGGGGAGCAGGTAGAGATTTCCCTAGTGTCCCTGGGAGAAGGAGAAATGGTGCCCAAGGCCCACATGCCCAGAAACACTTCCAAGTACCGGCAGTGGGTCACCATTGATGGGCAGAAGGTGGAGGCTCTGCGTGACACAGGAGCCAGTATGACTACTATCAAGAGTCAGCTGGTGTCAACAGAGCAGATAGTACCTAATACATTCCACCAGGTCAGAGTCGCTGACAATCGCGAGAGTCACCTACCGGTGGCTCTGGTTCCCTTTGAGTGGGGGGGGTCTCTGGTGCTCTGAGAGTAGCTGTGAGTCCTGCCATGCCTGTAGATTGTCTGTTAGGCAATGATCTTGAGCACACTGCTTGGAAAGAAGTGGAGCTCAGGTCTCACCTGGAGATGTTAGGGTTACCTGAGTGGGTCTGCATGACCACACGGTCCATGGCTGACCGAGAGGGAAGTCAAGGGCATCTGGAGCCTGGAACGATGGCCCAGAGAGCTGGCAGGAGGAGGGACCAGGGGTGCGGGAAACCGGCCCCAGAAGTTCCCACAGTGGCTGACGGAGCTCCTGAGGAGGAGGCTCCCGAGCCAACTGGGGAAGACATTGCCGCCCTAGGTGACTTACCTGAGCTTGCTGGCTGGCAAGTTGAGGGTGAGCCCACCAGGGAGGAATTCTGCAAGGCGCAGAAAGAGTGTCCCACTCTGGAAGGTTTGAGGAAGCAAGCCTCAAACCAGGCAGCAGGTGACGCCTCTGGCAATCACCACCTATATTGGGAGAATGATCTCCTCTACAGTGAGCCTAAGGTTCCGGCCTTTGGGGCAGCACGTACGCTGGTGGTCCCCCAATGTTACCGAACCTTCCTACTGGGTCTGGCTCACGACATTCCCCTGGCAGGACATTTGGGGCAGGGCAAGACCTTTAACAGGCTTGTCACCCACTTTTATTGGCCCAAAATGAGGACACACTCAGATAAGTTCTGCAGATCTTGTCCTACCTGCCAGGCCAGTGGGAAAGCAGGGACAAGGGTTAAAACCCCCCTGATTCCCCTTCCTGTCGTTGGCACCCCCTTTGAAAGGGTGGGCATCGACATTGTTGGTCCCTTGGACCCCAAAACTGCCTTAGGCAACAGATTCATCCTGGTTTTGGTGGACCATGCCACCCGTTACCCAGAGGCAATCCCTCTGAGGACCGTAACTGCACAGGTGGTGGCCAGAACCCTGATGGGGATATTTACCCGTGTGGGATTCCCCAAGGAAATAGTGTCTGACAGAGGCATTAACTTCATGTCTGCATACATGAAGTCACTGTGGGATGCGTGTGGTGTAACTTACAAGTTCACCACACCCTTTCACCCCCAGTCTAATGGTCTTGTGGAGAGATTCAACAAGACCCTGAAAGGCATGATTGGTGGCCTCCCTGAGGCCATGAGGCGTAAGTGGGACGTCCTCTTACCATGCCTTCTCTTTGCTTACAGAGAGGTCCCCCAGAGGGGGGTAGGGTTCAGTCCCTTTGAGCTTCTCTATGGGTACCCTGTCAGGGGACCCTTAAGCATTGTCCAGGAGGGATTGGAGAAAGCTCCAAGGACACCCCCTCAGGATGTGGTCAGCTATATGTTGGCCCTCCGCAACCAGATGACCCGCTTCTGGAAAGAGGCCCAAAGTAACCTTGAGGCCAGTCAAGAGGTGATGAAACAATGGTATGACCAGAAGGCCACCCTGGTAGAGTTTCAACCTGGAGACAAAGTGTGGGTAATGGAGCCAGTAGAGCCCAGAGCTCTCCAGTACCGCTGGTCTGGCCCATTTGAAATAAAGGAGCGGAAAGGGGAGGCCACTTACCTAGTGGACCTCCAAACCCCTAGGAATCCCCTAAGGGTGCTCCATGTGAACCGACTAAAAGCTCATTTTGAGAGGTCGGAGATCAACATGCTTCTGGTCACAGATGAAGGAACGGAAGAGGAGAGTGAGCCTCTCCCCGACCTCCTCTCTGCCCAAGAAGGTGATGGGTCAGTAAGCGGGGTCATTCTGTCTGACTCCCTGACTCTAAACCAGAAAGGAGACTGCTATGAGCTGTTGGAGCAGTTCTCCCCCCTGTTCTCCCTTACTCCTGGACTGACCCACCTCTGTGTTCATGATATTGACACTGGTGACAGTCTCCCTGTGAAGAACAAAATTTACAGGTTGTCGGATAAAGTGAAGGCCAGCATCAAGGAGGAGGTCTCCAAGATGTTGACTCTAGGGGTTATCGAGAAATCCAGTAGTCCCTGGGCCAGCCCAGTGGTGTTGGTCCCTAAGGCTACTGCCCCAGGTGCGAAGCCAGAACTCCGGTTCTGTGTGGACTACTGGGGTCTCAACTCAGTCACACGGACTGATGCTCACCCCATCCCCCGAGCTGATGAGCTCGTGGACAGGCTAGGCGCTGCCAAGTTCCTGAGTACTTTTGATCTTACCTCAGGGTACTGGCAGATCGCCCTGACTGAGGGGGCCAAGGAAAGATCCGCCTTCTCAACCCCTGATGGCCATTACCAGTTCTGGGTTATGCCATTTGGGTTGAAAAATGCCCCCGCTACCTTCCAACGGTTGGTTAACGGGGTCCTAGCTGGCAAGGATGCCTTCTGTGCAGCCTACCTGGATGACATAGCTGTCTACAGTTCCAGCTGGGAGGAACACCTGCTTCACCTCAAGGAGGTGCTTCAGGCCCTGCAACAGGCAGGCCTGACCATCAAGGCCAGTAAGTGCCAGAGTGGGCAGGGTTCCGTGGTGTACTTAGGACACCTAGTGGGTGGTGGCAAGGTACAGCCACTCCAGGCCAAGATTGAAACTATCAAGGCCTGGCAACCACCGCGAACGCAGACTGAGGTGAGAGCCTTTCTAGGCCTCACAGGATACTACCGCAGATTTGTCAAGGGCTATGGTACCATTGTAACACCCTTGACAGAACTCACTTCCAAGAAACAACCTAGGTTGGTGAATTGGACAGAGGCTTGTCAGAAAGCCTTTGACGCCCTGAAGGAAGCCATGTGCACGGCCCCCGTACTCATGGCCCCTGACTACTCCCAGGAATTTATCGTGCAGACAGACGCTTCAGAGCATGGCATAGGGGCAGTCCTAGCACAGCTGAATGAGGAGGGCAGAGATCAACCGGTAGTCTTTATTAGCAGAAGGCTATTACCACGGGAACAGAGGTGGAGTGCTATTGAGAGAGAAGCTTTTGCTGTGGTCTGGGCACTAAAGAAGCTAAGACCCTACCTGTTTGGGACTCACTTCCGGGTTCAGACAGACCACAGGCCCCTCAGATGGCTCATGCAGATGAGGGGTGAGAATCCAAAACTCTTGAGGTGGTCCATTTCCCTACAGGGGATGGACTTTACGGTGGAACATCACCCAGGGGTTGACCACGCCAATGCTGATGGTCTCTCCAGGTACTTCCGCCTTAGCGATGAGAGCTCCCAGGAGGTCGGGTAGCTCTCCCCACTTTCAGCTGCGGGGGACACATGTTAGACCTGACAGCCTTAGGGTAGTCACCCCTAACTTTTTGCCTACCTCCCTCCGCTTTTTGGACACTGTTTTTGCTGGTTTATAGACTCTGCGCACTTTACCTCTGCTAACCAGGGCTAAAGTGCATATGCTCTCTCCCCTAAAACATGGTAACCTGGAATCATACCTGATTGGACTATTAGTTTACCTATAAGTCCCTAGTAAGGTGCACCCTATGTGCATAGGGCTGGTAAATTAAATGCTACTAGTGGGCCAGCAGCACTGGTTGTGCCACCCACTTAAGTAGCCCCTTCTCCCTGTCTCAGGCTTGCCATTGCAAGGCCTGTGTGTGCAGTCTCACTGCCACATCGACTTGGCATTTAAAAGTTCTTGCCAAGCCTAGAACTCCCCTTTTTCTACATATAGGACACCCTTAATGTGTGCCCTAGGTAACCCCTAGGGCAGGGTGCTGTGTAGGTAAAAGGCAGGACATGTACCTGTGTAGTTATATGTCCTGGTAGTGTAAAACTCCTAAATTCATTTTTACACTACTGTGAGGCCTGCTCCCTTCATAGGCTAACATTGGGGCTGCCCTCATACACTGTTGAAGTGGCAGCTGCTGATCTGAAAGGAGCAGGAAGGTCATATTTAGTATGGCCAGAATGGTAATACAAAGTCCTATTGACTGGTGAAGTCGGATTTAATATTACTATTCTAGAAATGCCACTTTTAGAAAGTGAGCATTTCTTTGCACTTAAATCCTTCTGTGCCTTACAATCCACGTCTGGCTGGGCTTGGTTGACAGCTCCTTGTGCATTCACTTAGACACACCCCAAACACAGGGTACTCAGCCTCACTTGCATACATCTGCATTTTGAATGGGTCTTCCTGGGCTGGGAGGGTGGAGGGCCTGCTCTCACACAAAGGACTGCCACACCCCCTACTGGGACCCTGGCAGACAGGATTGAACTGAAAGGGGACCTGGTGCACTTCTTAGCCACCCTTTGAAATCTCCCCCAATTCAAAGGCACATTTGGGTATAAAACAGGGCCTCTGCCCTACCTCATCAGACACTTGCTGGAGAAGAAACCTGAACCAGAACCTACATCCTGCCAAGAAGAACTGCCTGGCTGCTCAAAGGACTCACCTGCCTGCTTTCTACAAAGGACTGCTGCCTTGCTGTTGCCCTGCTGCCTTGCTGAACTCTTGTCTGGCTGTGAAAGTGCTCTCCAAGGGCTTGGATAGAGCTTGCCTCCTGTTCCTTGAAGTCTCAGGACCAAAAAGACTTCCCTCTTTTACTTGGACTCTCCGTGCGCCGAAAATTTCGACGCACAGCTTGTTTCGCGGCGAGAAAAACGCCTCACTCCGACGCTGATCGACGCGACGCTCTCGGGACGATCGAAGATCCGACGCACGGCCTCGCAAGGACAATGCCGCCCGACCGCTAGAGGAGAAATCGACGCGACGCCTGCCGTGAGATCGTAATTTCAACGCGCAGCCCCGCAGATCGAAGTCTAGAGGAGAAATCGACGCGACGCCTGCCGTGAGATCGTAACTTCGACGCGCAGCCCCGCAGACCGACGCGCAGCCGGAGAACAAGCAGGAAAATCCACGCACAGACCCGGGACATCTGGTAATCCCCGCGATCCACAGAAAGAGACTGTCCGCGCGCCGGAATCCGACGCCGACTTCCCCGCGTGGAAAATAACGACGCAAGTCTGTGTGTGCTGGGGAGAAATCGACGCACACACACCTTTTTCCACGCACCTCTTCGCTTGTGGCCCTCTGAGGAGATTTTTCCACTCCCAACCAGGTACTTGTGCTTGAAAGAGACTTTGTTTATATTCTAAAGACTTAAGACACTTTATATCACCTCCCTGTGATATTTCTACAATTTTCTATTGCAACTTTATTTCTTTTTGACCTACAATTATCCTGATAAATATTATATATTTTTCTAAACACTGTGTGGTGTATTTTTGTGGTGTTATACGGTGGTATTGTATGATTTATTGCACAAATACTTTACACATTGCCTTCTGAGTTAAGCCTGACTGCTCGTGCCAAGCTACCAGAGGGTGGGCACAGGATAATCTTGGATAGTGTGTGACTTACCCTGACTAGAGTGAGGGCTTTTGCTTGGACAGAGGGTAACCTGACTGCCAACCAAAAACCCCATTTCTAACGCATTTTAATTGTTTTGACCTGCATCTTATCAGATAAATATTATATATTTTTCTAAACACTGTGGTGTATTTTTGTGGTGTTCTACTGTGCTATTGCATGATTTATTGCACAGATACTTTACACATAGCCTTCTAAGTTATGCCTGACTGCTCAATGCCAAGCTGCTAGAGGATGGGCACAGGATAATTTGGATTGTGTGTGACTTACCCTGACTAGAGTGAGGATCCTTACTTGGACTGGGGGTAACCTGACTGCCAACCAAAGACCCAATTTCTAACACACCCCAGGGGTGGTGTCAGGATGATGTTACATGGCAAAATACTTCCCTTCCTCCTTACATCATTGCCCTTCTCATGTGTGCTGCATCCTGCAGCACACATTGAAATGCCACTTTGCAAACATAGCTTGTACATGTGCAGGAAGGGACACCTCCCTGCACATAAACAGTCCATCCCCTCAACGCAGGCACCCCTTCATCATGCTGCAACAATGCCTGCGTTGGTGATGGAAGAACACATTTGTGCAGGGGAAGGGGAATTGCAGGGGTGTACTGTATTCCATTTAACATGGCACAACCCTGAATTTCTAAACTGGTGCAGAGTCATGCACAACACATATTGAGCTGTGCCACTTGAGTAAAAATCAGGCCTAAAGTTTGCAATCTGAGTAATGCAAACCACACAGGGTGAACCAGCAACAACTCTCAGACAATCTCATGCACCATTTGGATTGGCTGCAAAATTCAACACATACAACACATGGGGCATGTCTGTGAACATCATGTGTGCAGCTGTTCAAGTAGCTGCAATCTCACCTTCTGACAAGATAGAGTGTGCTGCGTGTGAAGGGGTCCTTTTTACAAGGAAGCGTTAAGCCACAATAAGTTGTTTAACATCATCTTGTAAATCCAGCACAGGGTTTTGCACTAGGGTCTCCTAAATATGCCCCAAAATACCTTGTGAGCTTTCCCCATGTGTGATGCACAATGCTACACATAATATACAACTACAACCTTGGGTCTGAAACATGTCTCTGAGCCTCTAGTAGCAAGTAAATGATGTGTCACGTCAATCCAAGATTGACATTTCACTATCTCATTGGAGAGGATGACGCCTTACTTCCTGCCAACCAGCCTGTCCTGGATTTGACAGATGACACGGATGACAAGCTGCCAACCATCAATAAAGAGACTCTCCAGGATGTCCTAGGTTCCCTCCAGACACCACCTTCAGTATCAGGGAGGACACACAGCGTTGCGGGGTCTCCACATGAACCGCCCAGCTACCAACATGCAGCACCATCCAGTCATGACACAGCCCTGGACTCCAAGGGCACAGACATTACCTTCCAGATGACAGTGGTAGGAGTCCAGTGGGAGTTGGCCAAGCAGGTGCAGGTGGGGATGGAGACCATGGCAGAAGTCCAGCTATACGTGATTGGCTGGTGTTGTAAGGAGCTTCAGCTGCTGATGTCCCGTGTCACCATTCCCTTGCATTAGCAGGTGTGTTCCATGTGCTGTGAGCCTTGCTGTAATATGTTTTTAAGAAATATGTAAGACAAAAAACAAAAAAAAACATTTAAGTTAAAAACTCTAAAATCTAAAATAGTTTAAAAAATGATTGAGCCTTAAAAAAAATGTTCCTAGTTGTTTTCTGTTGCCTTCATTGACCTCTATTTGTTTTCTGTGGGAGTGTGTTGCAGTACCAGTAATCGACCATGTGTGGAGCTTGACTTAATCCAGGGATTGGCTTTTCTACATGTGAGCTTAATTTGTCTCTATTAGAACTGTAGTAGATTTGCATTTTGTGAACAGCAATTTTCTTCCTCTTTTGTGGGTATGTCTTTTTATTAAAATGTTTCTGCATATACCACTACTTCAATTGCTGATTACCGCAATCATTTTATAGTAACTATTCTCCATTTTCCAGTTGTCCCTCCCACATTAACTACAAAAACATACACCTTTGTGTGCAGAGATCTCTGCCCATATGACGGAGATCACCATAAAGAACAAATATGAAGGTGGAGGTGGAAGCTGGAGTTTTATGAAACGCATTTTGTTTTACAAAAAGAATACTATTTCATTATTACTTTACCTCTTTCAAAAGACAGTTCTTTTAGTGGAGCCTAATATGTCATATACTCATAATATTTCTCGCATGTAGCTATACAAGTCTGCTTCAAATATGCCATCCAGGTCGCATAATCAGTTTTGACCAACCTATTGACAATTACAAGCCAGAGTGTAGATCATATTTGAAGTGTAAGATGTTCCTCCCACATTTTGTCATAGCTAGAGATAGAAACTCAACTTCAGCTCTCGGCAGTTCAGGCTCCGTTCAAGTGTTGTCGTCCACTACCCAGATTCTCTCTTAACTACTGTCTAATTAAAGTTAAGGAGCGTCAGATGATTGTGTGAAACAGTGTTGTGTGTAAAAAACACCCTGCATTAATACCAGATTCCTATTTCATTGAGTGTATGGCTCGTTATGCCTCAGTAGATGGTGTATCTCACAGAATGTGCCACCGCTAAGTCACGTAACAAGTGAGACAGTATAAAACTCTAAACCTTTTGTATGCTTGGTAGCTGCAGAGTTGAAAAAAAAATACTGTCCATGCCATATATTTTGGGTACTACACATTCTATTTATTTGTGAACTTACCTATGTACAAGAAACTTCAAATCTGAACCAAGATTCTCTTTATAAGATATTGTCAGTGACACTTATCACAAAGGATACCTTATAGTCATTAAGTTTAATTGTAGACTCTTTAGTAACTTATGAGGAATATCAGTTCCACAGTGGTCCTTTAGATCATGGGGGATGCCATGAAGATAGGGATCTATTAATATGGTGGGAAATACTTTGCTCAATTGATAAACGATCTTCCAATCATCACAACTACAATGTGAGTGAAACCCATATGCATGTTTTTTTTAGAACCCTTTAGCTTCCTTTTATTTGGCTTTTCTAGTCTTTGCAAAGTTCCAAAATGTTGTTACAAGGGTTGCTTCCTAGTTGACAAGTGTCTTAAGGGACATTACCCAATAGAAATATGATCCTGTACACCTTAAAGGTTCTAATTGTAAGAAAGTTTACCAACTTTGTGTCATGAATTCCTATGAAGTGCACAAACAGAAAAACTCTATTAACAACCTAGCTGCACATACCCAGAGTGAAGATCTGCTAGCTGAGTAATTCCAAGTGTGACAAAAGTGTCCGTTATTAGTCCGTCTCCAAATTTTATTTCATATTCCTCTTCTCATCACATTACGGCTTCAGCTTACGTTCTGTTATTCTCGCCAGCCACTCTTTCCAACACGTGTTTCGTCTGGGAAATCACCCATAGACTTCATCAGAGCTGTAGCTCAATCTGCGCTCAACCAAGATATTAATCAGTAATCATCCTCATTTATGCGCCTCCTTCCATAATGTTTTGTAGCTAAAGCCCAATATTTTGTCAATCTTTAGTTCTCGTATCCATATTATCCCTTTCCATCCGGGTTTGCTCCTGGGTTTGCACCTGGGTTCTCACCAGTTTGTCTTCTTTTGAATCTATCTATCTGTGCTGCAGAGACTACAACGCTTTCTAGAGCAAACCTACCCCTTTGCATCCAGGAAAAAAAGTCACATTTATTGTAATAACTGGCATGGGTGCAGCAACGTTGCACCAAAACCTGGATGGAAAGGGACAATATGGATACGAGAAGTAGAAATGGAGCACATGTAACATTCCAACTACTGCCATGACACACCAGTCTTTGGAGACTGCACATCTCATCTTCCCCTTGTGCTCCTATTTGTGTCATGCCATCATTTTTGTGGAAGGTGTGGCCAGGGAGAGCAGAGGGTGCTGCTCAGGTCTACAGTAAAGGGCTACTACTACACCCGTTCCTCCTCCTCCTGGAACCTCAGACTTTTCTGCGCCTCTTCTACGGTCCTCTTTTTTTTCTGCTGCTTCCAGATCTGCCAAAGACCAAGTTGGGGGAGATGAAGGCGGCTGTAGCACGTGGAGGTACAGCATTAGCAGACCTCTCTGACACATTTGACAGCCTCACATACAATATCACTAGAACGCCTATTTGAGATTGGCGTCTGCCACCAAACCTTTAAGTGACTTGTGTTTGTTCTCTGATCAGCAGAATCCAAGCCGGGTCCTCAGATCACTAGCCTATCATGCACGGCACTTCAGGGTTCAGCCCTGAATCATACCCTTCTTAATGTATGTCTGATTCCCCGGTTCAAATGAATCCACTCTTTTGGATTTGGAACAATCTCCTTCACAGATCACTCTCAAATAATTGTCAAGGCTGGCAAGACTTCTAAACCACTAGCCAATTTTTAGGACTGTATAGGAAAATTTGCTGTGTGGATGTATTCTAACTGACTCCTTTGGCAGCAGGCCGGTAGTTGGCCTAATAGAATCGTTGCTGCCAGTTCTCAGTATGGCTCCTATGCCCACATATGAGATGAGGAATTTAGGTTCATTCTTGATCCGGAATCCTCCGTGTCCTTAAAAGTGTGCAAGGTAACAGCTACTTGTTTTGCAATCCCAAAAATGCTCAGGAAGATCTTTAAATACCTTCTAATGAAAATGCTTAAGATGATTCTGCATGCAAGATGCTCATACATTATTTCAAGTATAGAGTAGACTATGGGAATGAACTTTAGTTAGGCATTTCTCCATCTAGTTGAACTTCAAATCATTTGAAACTGGGCAGCCAGAATAATCCTCAATTTACCAAGGAAAGCCGACCTAAGTAAACATTTGTCGGATCTTCTATGACTTCCTGTTTGCAAGAGAACCCTTTTCAACAAACTTTGTCTCACTCAAAGAGCCATGAATGAGTCCACCTGAAGTACCTGCAGGGTAGGTTCCTCGCCTGTAGGCCTTTCTGTAATCTAAGCTCATCAAAGGTGTTTTTTTGTATACTTCACGGATCATGTGCAGTCATGGTGGCTGCGCTTTTTCAAATCTGCCACAAAGAATTGGATTCCCCTACCCCTGAAGCTAAGGCTTGAGACAAACTTCAAGAAGAAACTGAAAACATGGATATTTTAGCATACCTAGCCAGTTTCTGTGTTTGCTGTCACTTGCCCTACCTTTCATCCTACTGCTATATGAATAGTGCTTTCAGCCATAGGATAACCTGCTACTGGGTTTTGGAGCACTTGATAAGCTCCAGATAAATAAATACATTGATTAATTAATAGATAGTGGCTGTCCTTGAAGGTGACCAGGCTGCACCAGACGAGATTCCTATTCCAATGCGTTACCTGGTGCTACTTTTTTTACAAGGTTACCTGACAGGGTTAAATGAGAACGACAGAGGGACTACACATTGCAGAAGAGATATTTACACCAAACATTGTACCAGTGAGATCAAACATGTAAAAAAAAAAATTTGTGCTGCTGCTCTTAACGTCCTGCAAGGCTGTTTGTTGGAATTGATAGACCTTCGCCAAGATGCTGCTTTGCTCTAAAGCCTTGAGCGGGATTAATGGAGCTACAACAGGTGCTTATTTACACTAATAGCATCTACAGTTCTGCAATTCCAACATCACTGCCACTGCTGATTTAGAAAACGTTAACATTTCCTTCAGATGAGCAGATTCTCCAAGTCCACCCAGTTGCAGCTGTAAAATGAATTGCATGTTTAATGTGAAAGTAAAATAAACAGTGTGCATCTTCACTGCAGCGTCCTTGAACATCCATCTTCAAAGTATACTACATCGCTGTTTGAGTGAGAATCCTTCAATCTCAGCGGTGTTGATTTTTCTAACATCATGGAACTCATCACATTTCAGAGTCCAATGTGTCTGTCGCCTGAACTACGATGTGGCGATTAATTTTGACTGCTGGGAAGATTTTGGAAACATGTTCTCTTAAACCTGAGCTCACAGTCAATGTTAAATGTATTCCCATTAATACATGCGACCACCAAAATTGCTGCATCTTCTGTACAAGATGTATTACTTTAACTAAGAAAAATGCATGTTTATATCCTTCTCATATAAAAAAATAAATACAAAACGCAACTTTATGGCAGAAATAATTGTCGATGTCATTTCTTACAAGTGCGATTAGAGGGGAGCGCATATTTAAAAACAAGACAGAATGCCCCTATCCTTTGAAATATGCCTCTCGGTGTAATAACATATCATTAATTGATTCCACCAAAGATAATACTATGGAGGAGCAGGTTCAATCAAATATTGTTTATGCAAGGTCAAAAGCGTCATAAATTTAAAGTAAGTGATGTTAGTTCACGGAAGAAGGGATACAGGCAATTTTACCAATTAAAGAGCCGAACGGATAGTAAATATGTGAATGTCGCCCACAGACTCTCGTTTTCAACGAGTCATTAGGCAATACAACTTGCAGAGCCTCTTCGGGGTGTCATAATATCTACATTTAGCTTTTTGCATTTCAGTATAGGTATTTAATTCTCAATCCTTATACTTAGCCCTTCTGATATCTGTTTTTTTTCCGGGGATACAATTGAAAAGAAAGAGGTTAGCTTTAGAGAACAATAAAACAATAAAACGCAAAATCAATTAAAAAAGATAACAATGACCCGTTCCTGTAAGTCAAGATATTCCATGCAGGGGCGTACTTCTTAGGACTTGTGATCCTTCTTTTATTCACAGTTATGGTCTCTGGCTCCCTTTCTTCTTCAACCACTACTTTTTAGATCAGGCCTAAAGGCAGGTTTAGTTGATCGCCAGAGTTGTCAAAATACCAAAAACTACCCAATAATAATAAAGTTACAAGCACTGGAAAAGCCAAGAGGACTGGGACTTAAACAGGTGAACTATAGGTGTTGTCAGTGCTTTTCTATAGGTCGCATGCACAGAAATTTTGCATTGATTTTCTAATAAAGAAAATCCATTCTAAGATGACCACCAATGGTTGCTTGTCCATGCATCATGGCACATGTGTTTGTTATGACACGAGCAAGTGTTTGTAGTGAACCATGGTGACCATTTAACGTACCAAATTAATAATGCAGAAGGCCATCTTTAATGAGTAAATTAAAGGAAAAAAAAAAGTACAAAACAGTGCCTGCAAGTGCAATAAAAAGTGCACCTGCTGGGCCTTCATTTAAAATAAATAAATAAACACATTAACAATTTTTAAAGCCGGGCAGGGAGTAGAATGGGAAGCATTGGGGTCCAGGAGTGTGGAACAAAAATAAAGTGCATGTAGCAAAATAAGGAAAATAAAGTTGTCTCAAATGGAAATTAAGTTAGAATAGGGGATGGTAGTAAAATTAGAGCTTGAGAGGGTCTCAGAAACAAGCCTGAGAGAGAGAAAAAAAGCATATGCACTCCCATACAGGTCTAACAACAAATTTAAAAAAAAGAGTCCCACTAAGTCAGCAGTAGGATACAACTCATCTAATCAGAACACTGTTAAACTGCAACCAACACAAGAAAAGACAAGTAAACTGTAGGAAAGTAGGGGTTAGTTGTGGAGAAATTGAGTCTTTCACAAATACTATGTCTGCAACATTACCTTTACAAGGAACCAAGTCACCCATTGTAGCATTTGTCTTTCTCATAGTAGCGAAGCAGAGCACTCCAGGGCCTACTCAGGGGAGGTGGTGTGGACTGGTACCCCAGCTCACTGGTACACAAGAACAACACTCAATAAATCATTGTCCCATCAATGCTATTTCTTATTTTTTTTAAAGTGTGTTATTAAATAAACGCTACTAAATGCTATGCATTAATTTACAAGGATCTAGAATTAGGCCGAGGTGAAATACTTCTGGTGCCATCCTCATGACAAATTGCAAACTCAGCAAAACCTGAACCCTATAATCACAACCCCCTCACAATATCACACTAAGAGGAGGTGTCATTCTCAAATAGACAGACCTACTGTATTTGTCAGAATGTCACCACATTGACAACACAAAAGTAAAGAATATAAAATGACAACACCACCATTGAAATCAATGTAGATGATGGCAACTTTCAATAAAAGTATATAGCCTTTCATTGTCAAACATGAATTCATTTAATTCAAGGTGTGATTTTGCAAAACAAATATGTATAATATACATACCTAAAGGGGGTTTCAGCCATCGTTATTTACCCATTTGTCTGTGTGTAATTCTCATTCTGTTTCTACCCACTACAAAATACAGCATAGGGCAATGGGCCAACCTACATCAAAATATATGTATACAACTGTGCGAAAGGTAGAACTGGCAGAAAACTGCACCTCCTTGTTGTGTCCAAACTGGTCTGTTTGTAAGTCTACTCAGAATGGTTCTCAGTGGTCAAATGCCCTACTACCCTAAGACAAAAAATGCTATGTATAAAAATATACACAATGTACAGAAAAACAGCTCAGACCACAGCACTCAAAGCACAAATATTTACAAACACGAATGTAAAGTCTGAGTAAGAGGTCCGTAGGTGAATAGTACAGTTGTCATCTTTGTATTCCAGAAAATAATTTATTTGGATTCACAAATACTTTGTATAGTTGGATCAAGCATATACCATGTATAGTGACAGCCTTTGGAATATATATGTGTTCACATACGTTTGGTCACACAGTGACTTTTTCTAGGCTGTAAGAAACATAGGGGGTCATTCTTACTTTGGCGGGCGGCGGAGGCCGCCCGCCAAAGTAACCCCGTCAGAACACCGCACCGCGGTCGAAAGACCGCTGTGGTGATTCTGAGATTTGCCCTGGGCTGGCGGGCGGCCGCCAAAAGGCCGCCCGCCAGCCCAGGGCAAATCAACCTTCCCACGAGGACGCCGGCTCAGAATTGAGCCGGCGTAGTGGGAAGGTGCGACGGGTGCAGTGGCACCCGTCGCGTATTTCAGTGTCTGCATAGCAGACACTGAAATACTTTGCGGGGCCCTCTTACGGGGGCCCCTGCAGTGCCCATGCCATTGGCATGGGCACTGCAGGGGCCCCCAGGGGCCCCGCGACACCCCCTACCGCCATCCTGTTCATGGCGGGTTTCCCACCATGAACAGGATGGCGGTAGGGGGTGTCTGAATCCCCATGGCGGCGGAGCGCGCTCCGCCGCCATGGAGGATTCAGAAGGGCAGCGGTAAACCGGCGGGTGACCGCCGGTTTACCCTTTCTGACCGCGGCTGAACCGCCGCGGTCAGAATGCCCTTCGGAGCACCGCCAGCCTGTCGGCGGTGCTCCCGTGGCCGGTGACCCTGGCGGTCACCGGCCGCCAGGGTCAGAATGAGGCCCATAGCGTACGTAAGTATATATTGGTATTAGTACATAGGAATAGACATAAAATAAGAACATATATACAAATATATAGATCTTTTTAGGTGTAAGAGGACTCAGACATGACAGAGGTGACTAGACATGTAGTAGTGGAATGATGTACATGAGAAAAATGTGAAATATAGCTTGTGTGTAGAGAAGTACAGAAACTAAACGAATAGAATACCTCAAGAGTGTCTAAATGATATATCCAAGGACACCCAAGGCGTGAGAAAGAGCAAAAAAAATTTTGTTGGATAGGGAAAGGTGTAAAGTCCATAATGTGTCGAATCAACCGTATCCTGTGGAAAAAGAAAAAGAAAAGCACCGGACAAAAAGAACCTACCTAGACTGTAGACGAAATAGTAACATGTCCAACTAGACATATGTTGTGAAACAACTGTAACAGGAACAGAGAGAAAGAAAATCAACTAAGATGGGAATGTTGGTAGATGCTACTTCTGGTAAGGTTCAAAGGGTAGACAGCTGCTAGTCTAAATGCCTGTATCCACATTAGGCGAGCGAGGAAGTATGATGTACAGGTGGTTCAGAGTGATAGTAACCAAAGGTATGTATCATCCGTGTGTGATAAAGAAAGTCATCAAAGAAAGAGCAAATGGGACCATGGTAAGTCTTATATTCACAAAACATTGAAACGATCAGTACTGGGAAAATAGTGAGGTAATAAGAATAAAGAGGTCTCAGGTTAGGAGTTGCACATGATCTCGGAATATCCGCTTATGTATTAACTGTAGTTAAATCTTATTTGATCTTGCTACACTGAAACTCGAGAGAACTAAGGGCCATATTTATACTTTTTGACGCAAAACTGCGCCGGCGCAGCTTTGCGTCAAAAATTTACCGCCGGCTAATGCCATTTCGATGCGCTGTGCGGGCATCAAATTTATACTTTGACGCACAGCGGCGCACCCAACAGGTGGGAGTCAATTTATTTTTACGCACACAGCGGCGTCAAGTCGTAAAGGAAAACAACGTTAACGCGACGTAAATGACTGTGGGTCGATTTACGACAGCGCAACCCAGAAAGCGCCGTTTGTTTTGACGCAATAGTGTCAAATTTACCCGCGAACACTGCCCTTTCAGCAGAGGAGAGCCAAAATGGATCCCAGATGCCACTACAGACCCCAGGAAGATGACAGCAGACCAGGAACCAGCCAGGATGATCCATACAGGAACCAGGACATATATAGAAAAAAAAGAAAGTGTTGCTTCAGTGCAGAGGAGCAGGAAATCCTGGTTAAAGAGATGACGGAACACCAGCACCAACTGTTCATCACCTCTAAGTTGCCAATCAGTAGGAGAGAGGCCATATGGCAACAAATTGTTGACAAGATCAACAGTGTGGCTGAAGTACGCAGGACAGTCACCGAGTGTAAGAAACGCTGGCATGACCGCAAATGTACGACAAAGGAAAAAATGGCCAGGAACAGGAAGGCATCACTGCAGACTGGAGGGGGGAGTCCAGCACACCAGGAGGCCCTGGACCACATGGAGGAGATGGTCGCAGCTGTCATCCCTGAGGAGATCGTCACAGGGATTCAAGGACAGGACAGCGCAGACTACCAGCAGACAACGCACATGCAGGGTAAGTCACATGGGGAATTAAAATACAATAATGTTGACTGCAACCCGGGGGGGAATACCTACTACACAATGCATGTAAGTCAGCATATATATGGAGTGGCATGGGTAAAGAGGCACGGCAGGGGGGCATGCCCAGCACAGACAGAAGATGGGGCACGACAAAACACAGCACCAACAACAGTCCCATGGGGGCATCCTGTCATGACAACAATGGAGCTAAGGGAAAGCCGCGACAGGTGGGAATGCCACTACGTCAAACTTACATCCAGGCACTCGTCAGTCAAAATGTATCCTACATCAACTAGGTCCCTATCAGTAATCCAGTAGCCAAAACAACAACTGCAATGTAACTGCGACAACAGTTGACACTAACACCTCTGATCTCTGTGCAGCTATAGTAGCCAATGGCAGTAACCTCCCCATGGAACATACATACCTAAATTAGGGGGTGAGGATGACATCTGCAACTATTTCCAGAAATAAGACAAAGGCACCAGTACACTCAAATGTCAATGCCCATAGTTGACACATACATCAGCCAAAGTAAACAGCAATAGGAGCCACACAGCACTAAGGACACACACATGCTGCATACGTCAGGGTCCCTCACGTGCCTGACTAACAAGGCAACATCACTAATGTCATACTGCTCAGACAACAACATTGAGGAGGGGACACATGCAACTGGTCACTGAAACACACCTGCACAGTCTGAGGACCAAATAGGACATTGATACGATAAACAGGGCAATCCAATTAAACACACATTACCCAACATCAGCTGGAAACATTAACAATGTCTACATCCATATCACATCATAACATTGCCATGCATAGGATATGCCACATAACAATTACAATTAGATCAATGTGAATAAAAAGATTTTGGGGCAGGTCCTGAGAGGCAAGTGTGCTGCCAGGGCAATCACAACACCCACAGCCAGTGAAAGGTCTCACCATAAGAATAGATATACACGGAGGGTCGAGTAGGACAAAAAGATGGCTATTCCCTAATTGGTACAAAGTAACACATCGAGGCGATTAGGCAGACAAGTCTGATAACTCTATATCATACATGTGACACACAGGTGGGCCATAGGCCTATAACAATGCCCATATGAAGGACAGCAGATACCAATAACAAACCAGAGCACAAAGTAAAGTCATCAAAAGGCTTGCATGTTACGGCAAAATTGTCACAACACAGACACACTAATTGTACCCTGTTTCATTGCAGAGGAACATGGATCTCCTGCCGATATGCCTGTCCCTGATTTCCCTGATGACATGGATGACGAGCCCATAAACATTCCCCAGGAGACCATCCAAAAGGTCCTTGAAACCCTCCAGACCCCACCTTCAGTCACAAGGAGGAGCACAGAACAAGCAGCCATCACAGAAGAACCACCCACCACCCCAATTGTAAGACCTGCCAGCTCCAATACAGCTGAGGACTCTGACGACACTGGCACCAGCTTTGAAGGAACTGTAGTTGGTGTACAGCGGGAGCTGGCCAAGGAGGTGCGGGTGGGGATGCAAACTATGGCAGCCAGCCTTGAGGGGGTGCGCTCGTGCATGACGTCATTTGCAGATCAGGCAGCTGCTATGCAAGCCCTAACGTCTATCTTGCAGGAACTGCAGAAAACACCGAAGGAAATCAGCACAGCTGTAATACAGTTGACCCAACACCTACAACTGCAAGTCAATGCGTGCACGAATGCAACATTGAACCCCTCAGGGCCGACCTGGCTGCCTACCATCGTGATGTGGCTGCTATTCTCAAAACCAGCAGGCCCTACTTGCAGCAGTACTGCCCTTAAGAACTTCACAGGGAGCAGCCCCCGGGATGTCTGACTCCACGTCTTCTAACACTGAGGTGTGTGTTACCCCTTCACAACCAACAACAACAAGGACTAACCAGGCAACACACACATCAGAAGAAGAAGGCATGGAACAGATCACATTCTCACGGAAGAGTACCTGGAAGCACTAGTCCCTGCACCATGGCCTACTTTGACCAAGGTCCTACGTTTTGTCAAATGCCAGTCTCACTACAACTACACTCAATGACTGTTCTGCTAACCACTGTATGACATTTCACCATTGCCAGTGAATGTCTCTCTCCTACTAATCGGCAAATCCTGTCCCTCTGCACTGTCTGTGACATCACCTCAGAATGTCAGGAGCATCATCCACACCCCTTCTGTAGGATCACCATGTAAGAATGCACCAGAACGGACTCAGCAAACATGGACAATGGACATTTTGCACTGCAGCACCTATTAATAAATAACACTTGCACACCTAATATGTCTCTGTGTTATTTGACACATCAACTGTGCAGTAGATAACTCTAAAGTGCCTGTGTGACAACCATGTAGCTTGTCAATACAACTGTCCTGACATCATGTAGTCTGATACATCTGTGCAGTGGCCAGGATTGCATCATAGCCTTACCATCCTGAGGAGAATAACTGATGAAGGGACAAACCACACACAATCATGCTGTGTTGGACAGAATAATGCTCCATCTATAGCAATTCAAGTCAACTAATGGTGGCTGATAAATGTAGGCATCATGCAATACTAAAAAATGAAATTATTCAGCATAATCTAAGCAAACACAAATAAACACTGCATCAATCACCCTTTCTGAGTATACTTCCATGAAGGGAAGTCATGCTGAATTGTTACACACATGGGGGGTTATTCTAACTTTGGAGGAGTGTTAATCCGTCCCAAAAGTGACGGTAAAGTGACGGATATACCACCAGCCGTATTACGAGTTCCATAGGATATAATGGACTCGTAATACGGCTGGTGGTAAATCCGTCACTTTTCCGTCACTTTTGGGACGGATTAACACCTCCTCCAAAGTTAGAATAACCCCCATGATCTATGTCAGCAATGAAGGCAACAAGACAAGAGTGTTAACAACACCTCATCTACAAAGATCTCCCTGAACATCACACTGCAGTCCGACTTAATAAATTACCCACAATACCAAGTCTGGAAGCACGCTTTGTGATGTAGAATACCTACTCATCAACACAAATCCTTGGTGATCGATGTAAACTACCAATGGTGTGTCTCCCAAATGGTGGAAACTTACCAAGTTAGCACAGGGGTAGCTGCCATGTTAAACCTCCATTTTCTGTGGTGTGTAGCATAGGACACAAATGTCATAGAAAAACAATCACCTACACTGATGTCAAGGCCATGATCAAGTAGCAGTTAACGCATAATGCAAAGGGTTAACTATATGTTTATTCCTATGTATTCACACCAGAGGCAACTAAGGGAAAAGTCATACCTACACTAATCTAACCTGACTACTCCTAACCCACAACTGTCCCTAACTAACCTAAGCTAAACTTACTCTACACATATAACGAATCGATCTAAACATCAACCCCCCACCCACCATTATGAGACAGGACACATGCAGGACAACACATACTAACCTACACACATACCATACTATCCTAAACAATCCTGTATTTTTTTGTTATTTTTGTTTTTATTTTTATATATATATATATATTTTTTTCAAACAAACAGGAATCCCAACATTGACTCCCACCCACCCACACAAAAATGAAAAATAGAAAGAATAAGGACCCTCCACCCTCCTCCCTAACACTAACTAAGCTAACAACCTACACTAACCTAACACTAATCCCCAAAACCCAACTATCAGTACAAAAAGGAAATAGGAGAGAGGGGAGGGGTAAATGTAAAACATGCAATAAAGTCCTAGAGGTTGGCCCTCCGTAGGGTCCGCCTGATGGACCGAACCCTTTTCTTAATATATGCCACATCCTGGCTTAGCTTGTCCACCTTTGAAATAAATTTGTCCATTTTCCTGTTTAATGCCAGGAATGCCGCTGGGTCAATAGGAGGGGTTGCTGCAGTCTATGTGCTGGCCGAGGTGGACGGTGTGGCAGTAGTTGTTTGCCCACTGGACTGTCCTGCGTGTTGGAAATTGCTGGGTCCAGGTCGTGCTGACGAGGCAGGGTCAACTGTCCCCGCCGTTGCTGGGGCCACTTGGGGAGACCTGGTGGATGTGGTGGCGGTGGCTGTTGTGGGCAATGTAGGGCCACCCTGTGGTGAGGCCCACCATGCCCCGGAGGCCCGATCGGCTTGGTATTTTCAGGCCATCCTCCTGAACCCCGACTGCACCTGCAGGATATGCCGGTATCTCATTGCACGCCGTTCAAACTGGTGTCTCTCTGCGGCACTCATGTTTGCAGCTGTGAAGAGATATGGCAACTATTTACCATAGGAAATGCATTGGGTGGAATTGCACAATGGGTCGATTGCACATTACTTGTACTGTATTTGTTACAGCGATTGTCACAACATAGTTCATTGAAAGTCTCAGAGGAAGTACATGTGAAGCCTGCATACAAAAGGGCATCTCACACCTAGCATATCCATGTCTCAACATGATGGGTGACATCAGCCTAAACTTCTCACCAAATAATGGGTAATGCAGCTGACATTATGGCTGAACCTCTTCCGCATACTGACTTCACTACATATGTCACTCTATGTGATAACTATCACAACCCTCACTCAATGCCATTTGTAAATGTTTTTTGCAAATATTGAACTCATGTGCCATAACCGAATGTGTACACTAGCTTCTAAACAAAGTTGCAAAAGGTCACAAGTATGTGTAACATACTGGTTGCTACAGTCCTAGGTACCCTATTCCCAATCACATGGCAGTCTTTGAGGATGGGGTGGGAAGATCAACCAACAATCCCAGATTCAATGCACACCCAGGAGTGTATAGAAAGGTCAACAAGTATTTGCCTCCACACACAACACCAATGAAGGGCTAGCAACAAATTGGAGTCAGCCAAACCTTGTCCTATACAAGGTCCACACATGTCAAAATGCACTGACTTAGGCCAACATCACATACTACCAGTGAGGCATATTTTAACACACACACAGAGGAGCAAGAACACCCATGATCATGAGTAGAATGAACACCTAGGCCATTGCACTCTAGTCCCACACACTTCTAGTTCAACTTGTGGAAGTACATGCCCCCGGAAAATCCAACCTACAGTGTACTCAGTCCATCCTCAACTAGGGAAGCTGCATATTTCAGACAAGCCTTTTGCAGAAGCTATCTGGGAGAATGTCAGTCTGAAATGCAGACTCAGTCCAAGCCAAGTCCCAGAGCAACTCTTACATTAACCAGTGTATTCCACATGACTCATCCCACTACCCATAGCGGGGCCGACTGGAATGACCTACAGCCCCTAAATCTGAGAGATGGATAAGCATTGGTCTACTGAAACTGAAGTGGTATTTGAAATCCCACTAATGCAACAATACCAATGAATGGGCAGCGCATCAAACCTTGAATTCTGTTGTACACACAGTAGTCCATCATGCATCACTAGCAAACAATAAAAATAGCACTCTTGCCACACTCACTGTAGGTGTCGGGTCCTCAAAATGAGCCACCTCTCCCACGGTATACGGTGCAGGTCCACCTGTAAAGCATGGAAGGAAGAATATACTCAGACTCTGTGCACTGACAAACAATTGCAGTTACAAAGACAATGTGAGAATATGACATGCGTAATGAAACACTTTCACACATGCTCATACTGCATGGAATAATTCTTAATCAACATTTACATTGGATGAGTCTCCAAGACAATGATTACAAAAGCACAATAGAGAAGGTACACTGGACACAAAAGCACTAAAACACAGGACAACACTTTCCACACAGCCACACAGTCTAGAATAATCTGAGACTGCAAAGTGAAAGTGAAAGTACACCCACAGTACAGAATCTGTAAACAGGATATCCTATTACATCACATCCTGCATAAAATGGCCGGCGTTTTTATTTTTCCGTTATGCGTCATATTTTCACGCATACAGATGGTGCGTCATATTTTTTGACGCATAACAGTGCACATAATGCAGAGTCAAAAAAAAAATCTACATTGTTCCCTTATATTTGTGTGAGGCTTATTTTACAGTTCTTGAGTTGAAATTTAATCCGCTGGCAAATATGATAACCAAATATGAAAATTAATTTTGACTCTGCATTATGTGCACTCCTGTACGTCAAAATATTATGACGCCCAAGCTGTATGCTTGGAAATATGACGCATCATAGAAAATATGGTGGCCATGTAATGCTGCTTATTAATATATTATTTTTAAAATGATATTTTTTGACTCTGCATTCTGTGCACCCCTGTACGTCAAAAAATTATGACACCCAAGCTGTATGCGTGGAAATATGACGCATCATAGAAAATATGGTGGCCATGTAATGCTGCTTATTAATATATTATTTTTAAAATGATATTTTTTCACTGTGCATTCTGTGCACTCCTGTACGTCAAAAAATTATGACGCCCAAGCTGTATGCATGGAAATATGCCGCATTTTGACAAATGTGTCTTAATTTTGTCAAATTGTGAAAGGAATTTTGTCATGACCAAACGGTGCTAAGTGATACACATTTGGGGTTAGCTATGAGACATGTCCCTTATTGGATGTATAGAAGGCATTCACATTGTAATAGTAATGATTGCTCAAAATGGTTATTACCCATAATTGTACACATATTTTGGGTAATTGCTGATGGCTAATTTCAAATGATGAATGGGATACCAGGATGTATTCCTTAGCAACAATGTGTCCACATTTATCACGGTAATCCAATTATCTATAGTCCAAACAGGTAGTGCAATTGTCACTTACACTTTTTATGGGGCTAACCATGTCCTAATAATGATTTTGTGTATCTTATATGTGTTTTACATTTGACATGTAGGCCACACATGCGCCTTATGCATGTATGTACTTCACATGTACATATTTCTTGTATATTTGGGGGGCGGTAGAGGTGGACTTAGGCCCCCAGCACCCTAGGGTTTGCCCTTCCAGATTTGCTAATTTATCCACGGGATTCATTTATTCAGTAATGCTAAACCTGCAGCAGCAGGCTCATGGAAGGCCATAGGGTATGATTCACTGTTTGCCATTCAATAATCCCATTTGCCCATTTGACGTTTGCCCTATTGATTATTTGGAGCAATCTGACATACCATTTTGCATTGAAATGTTTTGCTAAATCTCAGCGTTCCTCATGTGCTGATGACAAATAGGTTGTTGATATATATGGCCCCTTATGCATTACCTGGTTTAGTGGCATGTTTCTTTCTTCCGGCTAGGTTCCAACTGGGACACTACTGTGAATGGCTGCTTGCAAATATTTGGTTGATTGGATGGCACATGTTTATATGTGTGGTCCAATGTAGATCCACTATCAACTGTCTGGGTGTATGTTGTCACTGTAACTTCAAGGTCTCCTCATGAGTTAGTGGCAGCTAATCTTGTTCCAATTGGGCATTGTTTGTAGCAAAAATGGAGAGAAGCCATTGAGGACATGGTCACCTACACATGGATGGTCCCACCCTGTCACTGTAACACGTGTAATGAGACTTTCAAATGAGCTACATTTTTGTGCTGAGTGAGAGAATGTCTCAGGTGTCTGGATCAGGCATGTGTCATTGCCACATTTGTACTCCTGTTGGCCTCTGTGGATGGTAATGTATCATGAAACATCATAGCCTCTGTGCAGACATTTGTGGTGTATATTTTTTGTGTGATGAGTGTTATGTCATTATTGCTCAATGAGATGACATTCTTCTTCAGCACTTTCAAACTAAAGGTGGGCAGAAATGAATAGGCCAAACCATGATGTGGTGTTTGTTATCTGTGTTTATTTACAATTGTGCATTAATTGGTGATATAGAAAATTAGGAAAATAAATTATTTACAATCTGTTGGCGCCTACGCACTCCAGCAGCCGTGTTTGGTTGTTCCCCCTCCTGTTGCAGGCCAGCATCCTCCTCCTCCTCGTCTTCAGGCATGTATGGGTCTGGTTTGAGGAGGGGAATGTTCCTTTTAACACAAATGTTGTGCAATATGGCACAAGTGAGTATGATCCTACAGACCATCTCTGGGGAATATAGTAGGCTACCGCCAGTGATGTCAAGGCAGCAGAACCTTGACTTTAGGATCCCAAAGGTCCGCTCGACAATGCTACGTGTCCTCTTATGGGCGTCATTGTATGCCCGCTCTGTAGCAGTAGTCGGGTTCCCAAATGGTGTCATTAGCCACGGCTGGATGCCATACCCCTGATCAGCTGAAAGAAAAACACAGAATGGGATCATGTAGATGTAGCAGGCACTCTTGTAAAGACCTTTAATGGCAGTAGTTGTCTTGTGTTGTCTGTGACTCTTTTGTGTACTAATGTGACAACCTATACTTGTAGGCTATAACTTTTGCATTGTGTTTTTTCCTTGGCTGAGCAAGTGTTTGTTAGCTAACCGTTTGTCAGCAGTATGTTTTGGGAATTGCAATAGAGTGTGTCCTCCCTAGCATTGTGACTTGTGATACAGGTGTCCGTGTGTCTTCACTGGGGGTGAGATGATAGTTCCATGCAGAGTTAAAATTGAAAGTGTTGTTAACACGTTCATATGAAAGTACCCTGCACATCCCATACCTTTAGACTTATGCAATGTATTAATGTACAGGTTAATATGACACTTACAATTTGCAAGGTGACATTTAGGCAACCACACTCATTAGTGTCTTCACATTAAGCTGTACAGTAAATTCTAATGTGTGACAGGTTCAATGGTGACTTAAGAAACATGGCTAGTGATGCGAGGACCTCAGTGTGTTCCTGTCTAGATGTTGCTGTTGTGGTGTATGTGTTGTGTGTCCTAGAGGGTTGTTGTGCAGTGTGTATATAATTAGGTTTCTGTACTTACCAACAAGTAGTCCATTGCCATACCGTCCATCCTGGAAGTGTTGGTTGATGGTAGAGTGACGGAAGATGAATGAGTCATGTACACTCCCAGGATATTTAGCCACGATGTTGCTGATCAATCCCTGGTGATCAACTATGGCCTGAACGTTGATTGAATGTGTGTGCTTCCTGTTGCGGTAGAGGTGTTCAGTTGCAGCAGGTGGCACAAGGCGTACATGTGTGCAGTCGATTGCACCAACGACGTGTGGGAAGCCACTGATGGCGTAGAACCCCTGTTTAGTTTCCTGCTGCTTCTGCAGTGTGTTAGGGAAGCAGATGTGGAGGGGTGTCAGGCGAATGATGGCATCCAGTACTTTTTGGCAGAAATGCGGAGAATGATGGTTGTGATATTCTGCCAACCAGGGCACCAGTTGTCTGAAACGAGCCACTTGCCAGCAGGTGAAGTACGGCAAGCAGCTTTGTTTCTTTTGGGATGGTGCGGGGTGTCACTAAAGTGGGGGCCAACTGTTGTTCAATATTTCTCAGCAGCTGCTGAATGGCCTACCAGTTCAACCGGTATCTCTGTATGATGTCGTGTTCCCTGAGGCCATGCAGGGTTGTTCTTGGGCGGAATATCCTCTCCTGCCTTCTGCGCTGCCTTTGGGGTCCCTGCTGTTGTTGTTGTAGATGCTGTTGTTGCTGCAGGGCTCTGCGTCTACGTGTACGCTGGATAAAAATCAGCTCAATGTCTCCCTGTTGCTGCTCTGCTGCTCTGCTGCTCTGTTGTTTGTTCTGTGTGTTCTGATTAGATACATTTTGCCCCATTTTAACGCCTGCCCTGACCCAGGTGTTAAATTTTGCCGCACATCGGGCTTTGCGTCATTTTTTTGCTCCGCCTCCCGGCCGAGAGTCATTTTTGCCCGGAAGCATAAATACGACGCACAGCCGTGTGCATTGTTTTTTGGACGGGAACGCCTACCCTGCATATCATTAACGCAGGGTGGGTTGCCGCTTCCAGAAAATGACGCACACTGCGGATTTTTATCGTCCGCGGGCTCGGGCGTCAGGTTTTAAATATGGGGCAACGTTTGCGCTGATTGTGCGTAAAAAATTTTGACGCACATTCGGCGCAAACGGAGTATACATATGCCCCTGAGTTTGTAAAAAGAGGGACCATAGATTAAACAATTGAGCATTGTTGATGTTTGTAAATTAGAAATTGCAAGTATAAATACTTAGCAACCTACAGTGGTCAGAAATGGATTTATATAAAATTCAGGATATAGGCATGTAATGTCGGAAACCAGTGTAGCAGAGCGCTAGTGCAGAAATTGGTGGAGGTTTTAAACTAAGTCTGGTTACAACTATGAGGCCCTTTGGAATGTAGATTGCAGTGTCGGTAACGCAAAGGCTGCCTGGTGCATATAAAGCACCCGTAGTAAAAATAAAGAAAGGGCTAGGTACGATCGCCTTCCTCCATTCCAGTGACGTAAGGTATGGTGAACCTTCGCATGGAAGTAGAAATAGGGCTATTAGAAACGAAAGTATATAGCTTTAAAAGTGTAAAAAGGGGCGGCCATATTTAGTAAGAATGGAGCACCTCTCTCCGTATAGAGTGGCAATGCATTATGAGTTATTTTGCATGATGAAGGTGTCCAGATACATTTAAATATGCAATCAATTATACAACATAGTTAGGTGATGTGGTAGATAGATAAAATATGGAGAAATATGGAGATCTAAAATGAGTACTTTGTCCTATAATGTCAAGTGAAAATGGCATTATAAAAGAAACCATTTGAAGATTGCGGCTCCAAGTAGTGAAAGTATAAACACATTTCTTTGTCCAGAATGGGTAATGGGTGGCGACGCGAAGGCAATGGTTTAGCCAAACAAAAGGTAAAAACCCAGGGAAGGTGGCGACCACGAATAGGTGAAACTAGTCCCAAACGAACAGGAAGATAAGCACAAAGAGTACTCAAGACAAATGTAATAAATAGATCGTTCTAGGAAAAAGTAGTGTTAGAAAGGTAGTGTATGTGGGTAACAGCAGATGTATTCGAAATAAATAAGTACATAGAGAACAAACGTGAGAGCATGAGATAACAGTAGGTTAATATACAAAAGTCAATAGGTCATGTATCATACAGCAGTGTTTGCATAACACCAAAGCAGCATTATAATGGTAATTACAGCGAAAACATATCCATTTTGTTTCACATTATTACAGTTACTTAGTTCTATCACCTAATCTAAGATGATCAAAGATTTAGGTGATGCCATGGGATAGGCTCTTTCTCACGCCTTGGATGTCCTTGGATATATCATCTAGACACATTTAGAGGTATTCTATTCGTTTAGTTTCTGTACTTCTCTCTCTTATATATGTTCTTATTTTATGTCTATTCCTATGAACCAATACCAAGATATACTTATGTATGCTATGTCTATTACAGCTTTGAAAAAGTCACTGCGTGACGAAACACATGTTGGCTGTGTATGAACACATATCTATTACAAAGTCTGTCACTATACATGGCCTATGCTTGAGCTAACTATCTGAAATATTTGTGGATCCAAATAAATTATTTCCTAGAATACAAAGAAGACTACTGTACTATTCACCTGTGGACCTCTCACATCAGACTTTATATTCGTGTCTCTAAATATTTGTGCTTTGAATGCTGTGGTCTGAGCTGTTTGGCTCTACTTCAAGATATGGTCAATGTCACTTTTTGTGACTGCATTTTTCTCCTTGACAATGAATACATCCGCAAACAATGTAGCTTTGTTTCCTTTAGTGCCAGTGTTGCCTCATGTGATAGTAGTACTCATTTGAAGTGAGCACAGGGCACATTCAAGCTTTATTAGTTCCTGTCTCCTTCCAATGCGGTTGTAAATTACTTTTTGAAGTGGACTGCTGCTATTTTACAGCATGCCATATTTTGTTCCTGGACTCAGTTTCACCAATTGTTTTTTTAATCAAACTTTGCCCAGGAAGAAAGCCACACATTATTGTGTTTCATTTGCAGCACACTTCTAAGAGTTTTATGTATACCTAGGTGGGGTGTAATTTTGTTTTTAATATTGAATATTTTATACTGAGATGCCTTTTAATTAATTCTTTCTTTCTTTCCTTTTTTCTTTCCTACTTTCTTTTCTTAGATAGGCCCTATTGCTTACAGGTCACACTTATGTTCCCTGTCAGAAGCTTTTTTTCCATTGATAAATTCCTAATGGCTGGACAAACAGTTATCTTAAAAGAGTGCCCTTTGATGCAGGGAAAACATATTATTAGTGTTTCTCCCATACAAGCAAAAGAGGCAGCCATCAAGGCAAGCAATCTTAATGCTTGTGCCCTACACCTGAGATGAATACAGTGTGCCTCTTCTTTCAGTGCAGTGGATGTAAATTTCAGTATGATATATCTCTATGTACACAAGCTTTTCTTCAATGTGAATAGGACGCTATTCCAAATTTAGACTCTTTACCTATTGAGTCTTACTCAAGCATCTTCTATACAGATGGCTCTGCGCATCCCGCAGTAGGAGCAAAATACAAATACTCCACAGGCTGCGCAGCAGGGAAAGATAGTGAATTTATTCCTAAAGCACACCCACACTAAAATCTTTGGTGACAGTACATGCCCTGCTACTTGCATTACAAAAGACTAACTCATCAGTTCCCTCACTTATTGTGTCCAACTCAGTCTTTGTGTGCAAGGCTATGATGTGGATGTGCATGGGAGATTGAATGGATTCAAGGATTTAAAGGGGAAACCCATTACGAAAAGCTTTGGTGAAAGGTAGCTGTCCTACAAGACAAACTTCCATAGGTCCAAGTGAGGCTCACTTTGGGTCATCAGCGTAAAGGCATTTTAACTGTGCAGCTGACATAGCAGTGAAGACTGCAATCCAGACTGTTCGAACTGTAGTCGTAACCAAGATCTCCAATGAAGATCGATACAGACATTTTAACACCCATAAATACAACCAAGCGAGAGGGGAAACCTCCTACAGGCATTCCCCCCAAACACACCTACACCCATAATTTACACTACTCAATAGTCTGTCTAGCTTAGATTTAATCAAATAAGCACATGGGGGATTGGCCTCTGCACATGCAGGAATTCATGCAACCATAATCATGCTACAGCAGTGCTACTGGCAACCTAGTTTATACAAACATACTACTCTTCAGAGTTCCTATGTATGTGCCTGGCTTGGATAATTCTGGGAATGTGGCATATGAAGATAAACTTGGGTTGGAGAAATGTTTGAATGTTTTACAAAGTATATAACAAGTCAGATCCAAGCTGTCTAACAAAAACCACTCTGACACCGCCACATGTGAATAGAAGGCTATCACTGCTGCTGACGGATGGCCTGCCTGGCTCACAGAGACACAGACAGGTGTCTTTTGATCAGGTCAAAAAACATTTTGTGGCAAGTCCTCTACAGACAAATGCTACAGACACCAAGAAGTATTCAGAGTAGTGCCTCCCAGCCTCTCCCTACACTGAATATCCAACAGTAATAACATTTCTAGCTTGAGTTCCCAGCCAAGGATAGTGGAGCTCAGCACTTTGCATAAAACATTGAGTGCAACCAACACTGTGGATGCTGCCAATATGACAGTGGCTACTGTCCAACGCAATTCAATGGTTTACTAAGTTATTCCACCAGATGCAACATCTTTTGAACTGATAATCTTTAGAGAGCCTAAAGAGGCCAACAATATTGAAAACAACTGGATATTTCACAGAAGACTTTTCGTCCACCTCTACAGTCAGTCATCCCCAGGGGACTGCTTCATACTTGTCAGTGGGTTTGTGACATGTATTTGATTCCTCTGTGGTCCTCTGCCTGGATCATTTTGCGAAATGTTCTTCTCATCATGTGGTTGTCAATGGTACTCGTCATTATACTGCTACTGACTGGAGACTTTGGGGGTCATTACGACCTTGGCGGGTGGCTACTGCTCGCCAAGCGGTAACCGCCGTGCGGCTGGACTCCCGTGGCCCCCATTACGACATCCCCGCTGGGCCGGCGGGCGCAAACTAATGGAGCCGGAGGTGTTGTGGCCGTTCGACGGGTGCAGTAGCACCCGTCGCGCTTTTCACTGTCTGCAGAAAGTGAAAAGCTGGCCGGGACCCTGTTAGGGGGCCCCAGCACTGCCCATGCTAGTGGCATGGGCAGTGCAGGGGCCCCCAGGGGGGTGCAAACCGCCAGAAACAGGCTGGCGGTAGGGGTGTCTGCCCATTATCACAGCAGGGGCTAAAACGGCGGGAAATCGCCAGCCCCGGCGGTGCGACCGCGGCACTACCACCACGGTCGTAATAAGGGCCTCCGTACCTCCAGCCTGTTGGTGGTACAGACGCTACATTACCCCTGGCGGTCTCTGACCGCCAGGGTCGTAATGACCCCCTTTGTGCCTTCAAGAACAATATCCTCAGCTGTGGTTGGCGGACAGCAGCCACACTCCTCATCACACAGATTCCGAATAGGTCTCTCTGCTGCAAACATTCTGGTTTATCCTGTGCCCAAGAGCATAGCCTGGAAAAAGGATCCATAGTAGATTATGAGTCCCACTAAGACTTTGCCTTATGTGATAAACATTTCAATGGATGATATCATAATACCCAGTTCTATTTCAGGTGATTGGGGCATTGAGACTGTTAAAATAATGATGTCTGATTTACAAGCGAATGGTGTTTTGAATAATAAAGATCCTTATTTGAACTCAGCAAACACAAAGAAATGTATTTCTTATACAATTATGGACATTAATTTATACATAGGACTAGCTATCTTAGAGAAACGTTAGACAGTGTGACATTGGTCAACAAATCAAACCCTCTATTGCAAAAAGCCCTTTGCCAACTCCCTCATGATTTCAAATTTCTCCTTCCAGGTCATTTATTTGGACCACTCTGGTCCCTTTCAATCAGCTAATTGATATAAGTACACATTGGTTCATCTTCTCCAATTCCTAAGGGTTTGACCATAGAGAAAGGCAACGCTTCAGCAGCCATAAAAGATTTGTAATTTTATTGTCAATGGAGGCAGTTCATTCATTTCATTCAGATAACGGTCCTGCATTCACCTCTCAGGCTTGCAGGGATTTAATATCTGCTCTGGGATTGTCTGCATTTCAGAAACCTATTTCAAAGCTGATTAAACAAGCATTGTGTGCTAGGGTGCTAAGGTCAGGTCTTAGTTGGTGGTAAGTTCAGGTCTTAGTTAGTTCCTTAGTTTGTATGGAATTCAGAGAGCATTAAATGACTTGACTAGATGAGTACTTGGAGGATGCACACCATATGAAGTTCTGTTCAGAGTTCGTATGTATATGCTTGGCTTAGATCATTCTGGGAAGGGGGCAGATGAAGATAAATTTGACTTGGAGAAACGCTTAATGTTTTACAGTGTATCCAAGAAGTCTGAGACAAGCTAACATCAAGTACACTGGCACTACCACCTGTGAAAAGGTCATCACTGCTGCTGAGGGGTGGATTCCCAAGGTTCAGTACCCACCCCTCAACCTAGTTTAGGAGAAAAGCAAGCTTTAGAACCATTTTACACACCATCCATCATTGTTCTTGGGATAAAAGGCAACAACACTGTTATTATGCCTCCTTTACCTGGATCAAGGAGAAACATATAGATAGGTATCGACCACGTCAAAAAGCATTATCTGGCCAGACCTCTACAGCTGAATGCCACAGACACCAATAAGGATTCAGAACAGTGCCTCCCAGCCTCTTCCTACTCTGAAGACTCTACCCCCTGAACCCAGTAGTAACATTTCTAGCTCAAGTTTCCATCCTGGGATAGCGGAGCTCAACACTTTACACAGAACATTGAGTGCAACAAACACAGTGGGTGCTGGCAATATGGCAGTGGCTACTGTCCAATGCAATTCCATTGTTTACTATCATATTCCACCTGACACTACAGACTTTGAACTGTTATCCTTTAGAGCCTCAGGAGACAAACGGTATTGAAAATGACTCTGGATATTTCATAGAAGTCTTTTCAACCTCTTCTACAGTCAGGAGACTGTTTTGTACTTTTCAGTGGCTTCATGACACTTATTTAATTCCTTCATGGTCCTCTGTCTGGATTATTTTGGGAACCTTTCTTCTCATCATTAGTTGCCAATGATATTCCTTGTCTTATTACTACTGAATAGACACCACATACCTACAAGAACAATTGCCTCACCTGTGGTTCGCAAACTGCAGCCACACCACTCATCCTGGAGAGTCCAAAGACGTCAACATACTGCAAACATTACAGTTTATCCTGTGCTCGAGGCCATATCCTGGTAAAAAGTATCATATCAAATTATGGTGCACACTGAAACATTGCAATTCCCTTCTGTGGTAAAAGTTTCAATGAACTATGCTATAATACCAAGTTCTATTTCAGATGATTGTGACAATGAGTCTGTTAAAAGAATGATGTCTGATTTACAGGTGTATGCTGTTTTGAATAATAAAGATACCTAAGTGAACTCAGCAAATTACAAGGAAATGTATTGTTATCACTAGTATACACATTACTTCATACATATGACTAGATATCCTACAGAAATACTCAATCACACACATTTGAAACATTGCGAGGTTCTGCCTCCTGAGAGCCATCCAAACTTAAAGAAGTTCCATTACTTCCATAGTGCTGATGTACAATCCAAGGCATTCGTCCAGTGGTGTATGCATGCATCTATGCATTGAAAAAAGGCGAACTGTCTGAATTGGCCCATGAAAGGGATTGTGCAAATGCACTTTGTGAAGCGAAGATCATTAGTTGCAGTGCATTAGTATTTCCAAATGTAGTTTAAGAAATTTGAGATAAGGCTTAGGTAAGGTTTCAGAAATAGGTCAACTTGATTATATAGGTTTTAGGAAATCTGATTTAGAAAAGTAGTAAAGTACAATGTCAAAAGGGTACTGCATTTGCCTTTGCCTGTCAAAATATTTTCTAGGAGATTAACTGTACAACTAATCTATTTTTGTTATCTTCTTTATTTCTTATCTCAGCACCCAATGGCAAGAAGAGGGCAGTGGAGGGTCAGACCAATGAGTGGGCCACCACCAGCGCTGTAACAGGTGAATGTTCCGCCACCGGTGCCAAGGCCACAGCAGATGGCACTGTTGGTCCCAGTAAATTCTTGTTAATCTTTTAACTCTCCCCAATTAGATTATTTTTTCTTTCTGTTTCTGAACCTGTGACTCATTTTTTCCTTATTTGTCTTAACTTGTGACTCTTTTTTCAAATGCACTTCATTCTATTCACTATGTGTTCATGGTATTCCAACCTACATTTTCCTTTTTTCTTTATTTCTTGATACTGTAGCTGACTTCCTCTCCCCTAACCTTTATTATACTCTGTGGACTTGTACTGTAAGACTAAGGTACTAGACTAGGTAGCCTACTGTGAAGATTGCAGAGTTTTCAGACCAAAGTAAGCTCTTCTACAATTGTTTGTTGAGAAGGCTTTCCATTTATAGCTTATGCTCAAATGTCAAGAGCGTGACCAAGGTTATGGTGTAACACTCCCCCATGCTGTGTTGTATTATCCTAGCAGTTTTGATGACAGTGCAGCATGGCAGTAAAGTAGTATGAGGATTGTTCCACTGTTTTTGCCAACCAAACAAAACCATATGTCCTTCATTGACCAATTTATTCAACCCCTTAATTGCTCTTGAAATAATGCACAGTCACCATCCTATCTCTGCCCCTCCATTAGGGTTGGCTTAATTACTGGCTGTAGGTTTCTAAGATTGTCAACCAGAAAAACACCCTAAGTGATATCTTAGATGGGAGAGGAGATACTGTGAACTGAACTGTAGACATGTTTTGTGGTTGGAGGGATGTGCTTTCTAGATGCACATAACACAAGTGATGGGACCAGCACCAGTGCACCAGATGTAGCACCTGATGTGGGAGTCTCTGCGGTGGCATGGGCGGGTGATGATAAGTTACATTGTTGTTATTGACCATTACCTCTACAGTACCTACCCAGACATTTTCCTGTACCTTACCCTACTGCAGCAGACTAAAGGCCTGATTGAGAGAATTTGGTAGAGGGTGTTACTCCATGACAAATGTGATGGATATTGCCTTCGCTATTATGAATTTTAATAAGGTGGATGGGATATGTGTAACGTTTGTGATGTATTAACCCCTTAGCCAAACTAAGTCAGTCCCTAACTCAAGGTTCCTTTCCTTATTCTTCAGTTACTGCCAATTGAATGTATCTGATAAAAAATGTGTTTTTGAGGGTGAGGCCAGGAAGTAAAGTTGGATTAAGTATCTGTGATTTTATCGTTTGCAGATGGGAAACTCTGTGATGAACATGGCCAAAAAAAGGATATTCTATTCTTCTCCCTGTACTGGAGTGAACTGTTTTTCCACTTTCTACTTAAGCCAGACAGGATAAATGTTATCTGCATGCTATACACGATGCATGTGGCATATATTCAACGTTTGCCTCTTGTGGTCAAGGTAGAATTAAAAGACATTTGGAAAACAGCAGGGTCATTGGAATGAAAGATAATCTTTTGTCCCTTGCACCTGCCCCACCTGCAGATTAAAGAGAGTAGCACATTTGTAGTGTACCCAATGAGCTCGCTAGCATGCTTTCAGTCATCATTTAGCAGAACAAGAATAGAACATGTGTACTCCATAGTGGATGATGTTTCACTTGTTAGACAGAGTTCTTTTTTTCTACACAGTGTCTGTATGGTTTATTTTTGTAGGAAATTCTTTACCAGAAACACACACTTTTTGATGCAGTCTTTCAGCTACTGTGTGGTTTTCTAAGGCATAATCAACCATGTCCCTCCCTGTGACTGATGTTTGTAATTATCACATCAAAAATTCCAATGGCCCCATGGGACCAGCAGCAATGTACTTATACTGTGCCATCATGTAATTAAGAAAAACATGTTTGAACAGACCATTCTTTACAATTTGTCTTTTTTTTCTTTCTTGAGGAGATTGCCACTTCTAGACCTTGGCCCAGTTCCACCAACCAAGTGGCAGCACCTCCAGGCCACACCAGTTCTCGTCATCTTGCATCCCTACTTTCAGACCGGCTGTACCATTGGCATGTGCCGCGTGAGCTGAAGCAAGTGAGCCATCCTGTGGAATATCCTGAGGGCTGCATGGAACATGCTGAAACCTTCCCAGAACATGCCCTACTTTAGCCCTTTTTTGGAGGGAGGGAGGGAGGGAGTTGCTATGGGTGGAGAAGATGGGATTTTGGGAATGGTGTTTGGACATTTATTTTTGACATTGGATGGGGATGGGTAAGATGTGGGAGAGGGGTGGGCCTGTTGCGGGTGGAGAGGGTGGTTTTTAAAGTTTGTTTCTATTTGTATGTGTTAGTAAAGGGGATGTTTTTACAATCCACTTTAGGTCTGAAGTTTTTTTGTGTTTTACTTTTAAGATTTTACTGATGCCTTTTTTATGCAGTCTACCTTTTCAATGTATATTTCTCTAAATATATGCCAGTTAGAAGGGTATGCTGCCATCCCGTATATTGCCTACAGAAACATAGATAAAGAAGCAAGAAGTTATCTCAACTGCAGTATAAGTTGGTTACGTACTAAGTAAAGTAGTTCACTTACCTGAAAAGATGAAGTGATGGCTGGTGGCTGCTGCCTCTGTCAATGTTCTTAAAGGGTGTCCCAAGGTGCCTTCTTTAAGGAAGTGCTCTAAAAGGGAAGGCACCACAGCGAGGTCCCACTCCTACCTAGGTTATGTGATCTCCAACCATACGACTAATCAAAAGGATCACAAGCAACTAAAGAGTTTTAGTAGGTTATAAATATACATACACATTATAGCTTTAGAAAGACTGAGGACAGACTACTAACCCCAAGACACTTCAAGAATGCCTGATATCAAAAACTGCAACAGTAAATTATTCAGAGTATTGCTGAGCATGGAATTTGAAAAACAAACTTATGAAATCCTCATGTCATGAGTCTGTACTCTGTAGTTGACATGGTTAAGCAGTTTATTGATGCATAACAAATGACTGAATGATAATGAGTTGACTTTGAATAATATCTTTAGTTCTTACTTATGCGTGATTGGATAAGCGGGACTGGTGTAGACTATTGCTCGGGTAAGAGAAGATCCCACCCTTAATTGGTGAAGCATTTAACCACATCTGCCCCAACAAGTGTGGCATCTATTTAGTGTAATTAACTTAAGTCACACCTCAATAAATTACACAGCTAGGGGGAAGAGGTTTAGAAGTTTGATGAATGAATGGGAAAGAAGATTTGGGGAGATTGTCAAAGACAAACACAACAACAGTGTTCATCAGGGCGATGAGCAGCACATCATCATCATCAATCAGTTTTGAAAATAAACAAATTAGGGAACAAGTATGACACAACTCAATTAAATGCATTGTAAACAGTGCTTCTGCCCCAGAGACCCAAGGTATTAGATATCCAAATGTTCTGTCATCTAGTTTTGAAATGACAAAGTGAAATGAACCCACCCAGTTCTAAAAAATTTGATTGCTAAAAGGAAAATTATACTGTCTCACCAAATAGGGCTGTTCATCTGCATTCTTCTCGGAATGTCCGTCACTGTTGGGTGCGTGTCTCTAAACCGGTCTGGTAGGTAAGCAGGAGTATTGAGCTCATCTTTTGCCTTTCATTTGTGAAGAAAAGGAGAAAGCCTGCAGATTGTAAAACAGAATCTGTATTGTAGATTCAATTAGAAGGGTAGAAAGAAGGTAAGATTCATGAGGGGTGTATCAAGAAGACTCAGAGGCAAGGCAATAAACAAGAGGACTCAGAATTTCACTTTTGCTGCCAGTGAAACACAAACATTCATCAGCATTTTCCAATTCAACTCACCTTTCTCCATTCCACATAGCTGAGTACCTGGCCCTAGAGTCATGGTTTTCATTTGAAGTCAACAACTCCCTTATTCTTGCTGTTGTTGATGAGGTAGTCTCACCTTGAGTCCTTCTATCCTCCTCCTGACTCTGAGTAACTCTGTCCCAGTCCCGACACGAGCAAGATAAACGTGTTGTACAATGAGGTTTAAGAAACTGAATTGCTGTATGCTGTATAGATTTGTGTTTGTTAACTAAAGTGACTGGTTTAGACTCTAAAGAGGTAAATTTACCATCAATAATTTGGTAGAAGTCAATCACCTTTAGGAAAAATGATCAACCATCAGGCACCAAACATTGCAATTCACCAACTCATGTTTACTATCAGTTGAACACCCTCCCTCTCTATTTGCCATCATAAACAACATCAGTCATCAGTCACAATCACTTAGTTGTACTTAGTTAAAGTTGCCTCTTGCAATCCAAGCACAGATAGGTTGGGTACACAATTTTATTTTTGACACAGTCAACACATGGGAATTTGGGATGCACTCTCGTAAATAAATGATCTCCTTGGTCAGCCCTGCTAAGTGATGGAAAAAAAAGGATAGGCATGCAAGGGAGGCAGAGATTGTCTCCAATGTCATGAAGGTATTTTGTTGTGGAGGCGTCTTTACTGCACACTGGTCCAAGTAAAAGCTGGCCAAATATGTAACTAAAAAATGGGAGGCAGCATATAATCAAATCCCAATGCAAAGAATGTTCCTGTAGCTTCTTGTTTTTTTTTTGCAAACAAAGAATTTAAATGAGTTCTAGGATGGCAGTGACAAACTCACTCTGGGAAATAGAGTTCGTCCTCAAACTCAGGTGGTTCACCCAGATGTTGGTCAGCTAGCACACATGATTCTGATAAATCATCCTCTTCCTCCTCCACTGTTTCGGGAATGTTGTTTTCAGGTGGTATAAAATGCTAGCTCATTTTGATTATGGTTAATCTCTCCTTATTTTGAGGTGAGAGACTGGTTCTTCTAACTATAACAACGGCACCAGCTGCACTAAACATACGTTTAGAAGACATGCTGGCTACAGGATAAGCCAGATACTTTATTGCCAGCCTGCTGAGGTGTGGCCATTAGCACATCTTCCCATACCAATAAACCAAAGGGTTTTGATCCACATGTACCTCTTTTAGGTCATCCAGATACTCCTGGAACCTTCTGTGAATGGTCACAGGTGCTGCCACTTGCTCAACCTCTTTTGCCTTCAGTTGTGCACTTGACTTAAGACCTGCCACTTGAAACATGAATAGATTGGGTCAGATTCTTCTTTTGCTGTTGTTGCTGGTTTTCTTGTTGCTGGTAGTAGCAGCTATGAGAAAAGGCTGTCCTCTCTGGAAGTTGAAGGTGGTACCCCAGAACTGCGGAGTGGGGCTCTAAATTCCAGCCATCCTTCTTCCAGTTTTCCAGCTTGCTCAACAATCTGCCTCTTGTATTTAGAAACATCCCTTTCAGAAAAAGAAATGCAAGTGGGAAGAATTTTTTTATAGTGTGAATCAAGTAGATTTGCACAGATGTACTCTTGAAAATGGGATAATGTAATTTTGCATCCTTGCGTTACAAGTCAAGTGATAGCTTAGGCTCTCAACCAAGGCATGCGCTTCTGGGTTTTCGATCACAACTCCCAGTGTGAACATTTTAGACACCTTCTTCAGGTCCTCCTTTAGCAAATGCAACAACGGGATAGCTTGGCCCATCATACTGTGTCATGCGTTTGACTAGGCCCACTTTGTCCACATCCATAGTTATAGCTTTCCCAATTGCATCCCCTACACTTTGAACAATATTACAACCCTGGCAGTCAGTGTTAAAGCAGCAGAAATACAGCAAACAGGCTGGTAAAAAAAATATGGGATTACAACCGTGGCGGATACCGCCAACGTAGACAGCCACTTTAAAACTCCGACCAACACATCGGTAGAAACAAACAGCGCGGAGGTCACCGCCTACAGACAGGCGGGAGACAAAGTACCGTCCACCCTATTACAAGAGGACTATCCGCCACCTCTACCGGGGCGGAACCAACACTATCAAAAGCACGGCGGAAACAGTACACAGAAGGGAAAACACTCACCTCTCGACACCCAACGAGGAACCAGGACGCCATGGAGCCCGAACTCCACATACTGCCCATGCTGGTTTACCTCCTCTTCTATGAGGAGGACGAACGGCGGCGGCAGCGACCACGGTGAGTACTGCGCCTACAACACGGGGGGAAACAGAGTGACACACACACGCAACACCCCCACCCTCACCACCACACACAACAACAGACACACAAATACATGCAGCAATATTACATATACACCCCGCCCCCTGGAAGAACGCAAGGGCAAAAGGAAATTATTGTAACCATTGTAATCAAGAAAAATCCAGTATTCAAAAGTCAAAATTTAGTATATACAAATAGGTACACCAACTACACAAGTCCGGATAGTGTACTAATCATTGTTCCTGGACCACTGGGCCTAAAATGTATGGCCGAGGCCCACACATCATTCCTGACTCGAAACGGAGAGAACATTCCAGGGGCATCAGATCAAAAAAATATAGACACCTCAGGGGGGGGCACCTCAGCTTGATGAATGCACAACGCCACTGCTGAACGAGGGGGCTCCATGCCCATTGCTGTATCCTGGGGAGTGCAAAGTCACAGTCTCTCAAGTCTCTCCAGTGGGTGGTTTGCCCACTGTTTTATCCTGGGGAGTGCAAAGCCACAGTCTCTCAAGTCTCTCCAGTAGGTGGTTTGCCCACTGCTTTATCCTGGTGAGTGCAAAGTCACAGTCTCTCAAGTCTCTCCAGTGGGTGGTTTGCCCACTGCTTTATCTTGGGGAGTGCAAAGCCACAGTCTCTCGAGTGGATGTCATTCTCCACTGGTTCTGGAGGGGGTCTGGTGCCCAGAGTGCTTCATCCTGCCAAGGACAGAGGTAGTGGATGTCAATCTCTACTGGTTCTGGAGGGGGCCTGGTGCCCAGAGTGCTTAATCCTGTCAAGAACAGAGGTATTGGATGCCAATCTCCACTGGTTCTGGAGGGGGCCTGGTGCCCAGAGTTCTTCATCCTGCCAAGGACAGAGGTAGTGGATGTCAATTTCCACTGGTTCTGGAGGGGGCCCGGTGCCCAGAGTACTCCACGTGCAGTGTGGCTAGTACAAATCCCTCACCTGTGTGTGCGTGCCACGAGATTTGCAAGGTTCAGATACCATGATACGCAATGGAGGCAGCAACATACCCCACACTGCTGCGGCTGCGCCTTCCACCTGCAGGTGCAAATAGAGATGGAAAAAATGCCTCATGGAAGCTGGCCAGCATCCAGGATCTCTCCTCCAGCCTCAGACGACTGACCACTGGGGATGGTAGCCATGTCAGTGGTGGTGCCTGTGTCTGAGGACACTGCGAGGCTGGTGGCGGTGCTTGCAGCGGTGTCTGTTGCGACGGTGCTTGCGGCGGTGCTTGTGGCGGTGCATGGGTCAGCACCTGCAGAGGGACACAGTAGGACGTTTCCTGCAACCTCAGACGGCTGCCCACTTGGGAAGATGCTGTGGACTGTCGCTGAGGCTGTAGATGTGCCGGGGGTGGTGCAGGTGACGGTGCATGTGGCGGTTGTGGTGGCGTTTGTAGTGTCGGGGCAGCTAGCAGTGTTCGCCGCCGCACAGGTTGGCGTGGACGTGGACAGAAAGTATGCCACTGGTCCTTCAGTTGGTGCCACCATGCCCTCTTCTGACCTTTTGGCCCTTCCCCAGCTTTGATGGTGCCGCAGTTGTCTTGCCACTATCCCCTTTGGTTTTTGCTGAGCCCTTGGTGGCTGGTACTTCAGGCTTCTCCCTCTGGGATGTGGGCACCTTTTTCACCTTGGCAGGTGGTGGAATGTCCTTGCCCTCGCTACGTGGCACACTGGCAGCCCTGATGGGTGGCACAGTCGATGACCCCACAGTTGCTGGCACCACTGTCCCTGGGGATTTGGTGGCTGAGGTGCTGGGCTGGGACCTGGAAAGCCTGGCCCTAGGTGAAGGACGAGGGGTGGGGAGGTGTAGGGAAGAGGTCAATGTTAGACAGGAAGAGTTTCTTGGACACACTGGGATGGGAAGATGGAGGGGGTTTGGGAGTAGAGGCAGAGGAAGTGGTTGTAGGAGGTGTACGTTTGCTGAATTTGGGTGAAGGTGCATGGGCTGGAGGCTGTTGTGCGGTGGATGGCTGTTGGGTGGGTGTGTGCCTGCGTTTGTGTACTTTGGGAGGAGGGCTCACAGATACACTGGATGTGTGCATGGTAGTGAGGGTGGTGAGTGCACATGACCGGTGTGTGGTGATGGGCGTGCTGGTGATGGAGGCAGTGGCTGAGGATGTAGTGCATGCAGGTGTGAGTGGAGACGAGACTGGGAGTGAGAAGGAGGACGTGGAGGAGGGGACACAGTAGAGGCTGTGGATGTTTGCTGTGTTTGCATGGGGATGGTGCTTGCGTGAGTGCCTGTTGGGATGTGAGGTGCTTATGTTTGCCTGAGCCACTCTAGTGTGTTGATGAGTGTGCGTGCTGGTCTGATGGTGCGCTTGGGATAGGCTGAGGTACAGGGGATTGGGTCTGAGTGGAGGAAGTTGGAGGGGGGAGGCTGGACACAGAGACAATAGCTGCCATCAGTGCTGAGGCCAGAGCCTGAAATGCTCTCTGTCGGGCTGCCTGCCCAGAATAAATGCCCTCCAGGTATGCATTTGTTTGCTGCAAATGCCTCTCTACACCCTGGATGGCATTCACAATGGTAGATTGCCCAAAATTGAGGGATCTCAGGAGGTCAATAGCCTCCTCACTGAGGGCAGCAGGGCTGACTGGGGCAGGGCCTGAGGTGCCTGGGGCGAAGGAGATGCCCATCCTCCTGGTTGAGCGGGCACGGGACACATGCTGAGGGGCTGCTGGGAGGACGGTGCTGGTAGGTGGGGCGGCGGCTGTACCTGTTGATGCGGTGGGCACAGAGGTGCCCGCCACCGCAAGGGAGCTCCCATCAGAGGAGGAGTCACTGTCACTGCTGTTTGCTCCTGTCCCCGCCGTGGAGCTCCTCTCGCCCTCCATCCCACTGGTGGCTTCAGACTCCGTTGCTTCGCCCTCCAGAGCCAAGTGGGTTGCAGCTCCCTCCTGCTCCGGTGCCAATGCTCTTGATCTGACCATGTGGTACGAGGCCTAACACCCATTGCTGTACAACCGGAAGTCATGGGAGGCTGACTAGATGTAAATGGATCTTACCACTGTTTGGGTTGCAGTGCCACATACCCTGCATCACAAGGGACCTTGCCTACAAACTTTGCCCTGGCCTAGGGAGACCCAATGCCCACCTCCCCCACCCAGACACCTTGTAATGCGAATGAGAGTGTACTCACCCCCTTGTGGCTGCTGTTATGCCCTCAAGCGCCCATCTAACCCCGGATACGCCACCACCATGGACCGGAACATCAGGGGGGTCATGGTGCGATGGGCACCCCTCCCACGCTTTGAGGCCATCCCCAGCTGGGCCTCCACCGTCTTCTTGCTCCAGCGGCACAGGTCCTTCCATCTTTTACGGCAGTGGATGCTCCTTCTGTGGTAGACCCCCAGGGTCTGGACGTCCTTGGCAATGGAACGCCAAATACCCTTCTGTCATACTCATTGCCCCCCAGTTCCCACCCTTGCCCTGATGCACATACACTCCACATCCGCAAATGAAGGCCTTAGCCCCCCCCATGTATCTTCCATCGACACCACTCAAAACAGGCATTGCCCATGCAGCATGCTCACAGTGTACTCACATGTTTGTCTGGAGGACCATGCAGTTGTGTGTACTGGGGGAGGACCCCATCCACTAGTTTCTCCAACTCCTCCGAAGTGAAGGCAGGGGCCCTTTCCCCAGACACATGAACCATTGTCGCTTCCAGACTGAGGTCACAGCAGCACTTGCAGTGTAGGTCCTCTCCTGTTGAAGGTCAGGTATCAAGTGAGTGAACAGACAGAAAATGGCGGTCACCTCCGCGGTGGAGCGTACCATCACCACTGGTGTACATCATTATTGGCTCCTGGGACTCATAGGGCCAAATGTTAACCAATGCTGAATTGCGCTGCGGTCTTCGACCAGCCACTGTGACGGTGTAGAACGGCACTGCAGTTACCTCATATCCCCTTGCCCCCCCTCTAGGGCACATCCTGTCTGTCCTCTATTTCCTGGCCAGTGAGCCTTTTCAAACAACAGTGGCCATTGCATCAGGGATGTCCCAGCCAATGTTCTCAAACATGTTATCCAGAGTGTTATCTGCCCTGCTGAAACACATGCGCAGCTACATCGTTTTTTCTCAGGTGGAGGATTTGCCCACAGTGAAAGGTGACTTCTATGCCCTGGGACACATCCACAACATCATTGTTGCCATTGATGGGACACATGTGGCGTCTGTCCCCCCGCAGAAATGAACAGGTGTACAGAAACCGGAAGAGCTACCATTCGAAGAACGTGCAGATTGTGTGTTTGGCACACCAGTACATCTCCCATGTCAATGCCAAGTATCCTGGCTCTGTGCATGACGCTTATATCTTGAGGAATAGCAGCATCCCTTATGTGATGGGCCAACTCCAGAGGCACCTTGTGTGGCTAATAGGTGAGGTCAAGGCCCCAATACAGTTGACATAGGTGTCTGGGTATGGGGTTGTCCCTAAGGGTTAGTGTGTGTCCCTCGACATTTGCAGGTGACTCTGGTTACCCCAACCTGTCATGGGAACTGATCCCAGTGAGGAATCCCAGGACAAGGGCAGAGGAACACTACAATGAGGCATATGGGCGAACTAGGAGGGTGATCTAGCACACCTTCGGCCTCCTGAAGGCCAGATTCTGGTGCCTCTATCTGACAGGTAGATCCCTCTACTACTCACCGAAGAAAGTGTGCCAGATAATCGTGGCCTGCTGTATGCTGCACAACCTGGCTTTGCGACGCCAGGTGCCTTTTCTGCAGGAGGATGGGCCAGATGGTGGTCTTGTCGCAGCTGTGGAGCCTGTGGACAGTGAAGAAGAGGACGGAGAAGAAGAGGATATCGACAACCGAAACAACATCATCAGGCAATACTTCCAGTGAGATACAGGTAAGAAGATGCCACTGCTTCCCACATCTCATTCAATTGTTGGAACTAGCATAAGTGTGTCATGTAGAGTATGGACCATGATTTGTCACTTTGACTTTCCATTTCACATTTTTGGGTCCCACTTTGTGCCCTCTGCTATTTTTACTGCTTGCCTACAGCTGTGTTACATTGGTAGGTGAACAAGTACATTGACATTGCAACATTCCATAGTTATTGCAATTACACTTTTGTGAAAGCACAGACTGACTCCAGATTGTTTTGTGATTGAAGTGTGTTTATTCCTGAACTCGCCCCTCACGACCGCAGCACCAACCTGCTGCCTTCTGCCTCTGCCCCACGACCACGCTGCCGTCTGCGTGTTCGAGGCCCTCCTCCACCCGCAGGCATCCTCCTGCGCCTCATCCCTGGTGGCTAGTGGGCTCACTTGACCCGAGTGCCGCTTCCGCCGTCCCGTAAGTTTGTTTTTCAGCTTTTTTCAGCTTTTCTGCGCCTCGCCGCCGGCGCTTTTTGCCCCATTGTGCCCCCCTGATTGCTGTCTCCCCGATCGTATTTAATCCCAGTATTGTGTCCATATTGTGTTTTTTCCTGCATTTGTGACTGTTTTTGCCCGATTTCTGTGCCTTTCGCCCCTTGTGCGCTCCTCGACCCCAGCCGCTGCTTCCCTGCGGCCCCGCCCCCCTCGCGCCCCCATTTGCCGCTCCCTCCCGCCTCCCGCCTCCCAGCTGCTCCTCCCTCCCCCCTCCCTTCTTAATGGCTGGCACTGCGCGTCGCCAGTGAGCGAGTTCGGACCTGGTTCAGGTCCTGAACTCGCCCCTCACGACCGCAGCACCAACCTGCTGCCTTCTGCCTCTGCCCCACGACCACGCTGCCGTCTGCGTGTTCGAGGCCCTCCTCCACCCGCAGGCATCCTCCTGCGCCTCATCCCTGGTGGCTAGTGGGCTCACTTGACCCGAGTGCCGCTTCCGCCGTCCCGTAAGTTTGTTTTTCAGCTTTTTTCCGCTTTTCTGCGCCTCGCCGCCGGCGCTTTTTGCCCCATTGTGCCCCCCTGATTGCTGTCTCCCCGATCGTATTTAATCCCAGTATTGTGTCCATATTGTGTTTTTTCCTGCATTTGTGACTGTTTTTGCCCGATTTCTGTGCCTTTCGCCCCTTGTGCGCTCCTCGACCCCAGCCGCTGCTTCCCTGCGGCCCCGCCCCCCTCGCGCCCCCATTTGCCGCTCCCTCCCGCCTCCCGCCTCCCAGCTGCTCCTCCCTCCCCCCTCCCTTCTTAATGGCTGGCGCCGCGCGTCCGCAAAGCGGACGCGCGCAGCGGGCGCGCCGCTGGCGCGCCAGAGGCAAGCCCGTCTGCGCCCGTCCGCGCCTGTACCGCGCCCAGCGCCACCCCCCCTGGTCCTCGCGCCTCCCGCGCCCACTTCTCGGCCGAAGAGCTCCGCGCCCTCAACAGCGGGCCCTCCACTGAATGCTTCCGGGCATCCCTGAAGCTCCTCAAGACCTGGCTCTTCGACCGCTAAACAGCCTCTCCACCCCCCCCCACCTCAGCGCCTCGAAACCCTAACGGGTACATAGCGCGCTTTATAAATACTATGATTGATTGATTGATTGATTCCTGTGCAAATAAGTGGAGGGGTTGTAAAATGGGCTGGGGTGATGGTGGAGGAATGTCCATGACAGAGTCCAGTCTATTTGTTTCACAGGTGCATTGTCCAAAGGGGCATAGGAAGTGGAGCAATGGCAGTTTAAGGATGGACAGGGTGACATAGTGGGACAGAAGGTTGAGGGGGGCGTGGCCTGCGGCTGATGAAGCTGCACACTTAGCGCGGCGCTCCGGTGCTGAGAACGGGGCCGGGCCGAAATAATAGCACTTCCAAACCCCAAAAATGATCGGCAAGATAGGCCCCGGGAGCGGAGTCCCACCCGATAAATATGAGAAAAGAAAATCGTCCGAGGAGGCGAACAGGGTCTCGCCCCGAAGATATCGAAGAACCAACATGGCGGCAGCCTCTGGACCCTGGCCCGGCTGAACTCGGACCCCAGAGCGGAAGGACCAAAAACCCCACTGAAGTGAGGCGAGATCGTCCGCACCCCTGGAGCAACCTGGTGGCTACCCCGCTCCCGCAGAACGGGGCACTTGGTGAGCACGCGATAGCAGGCGAGCAGTATAGCAGCGGCCCGTCGGAGCATAGGCCCGAAGTGAATCATCTTGGTCCGTGACACTGGAGAAACCGTCCGAGATCCACAAATGAGTTACCTACAGCGGAAAGCAGAGCTGTGAGGTTAAATCTTCCATCGAGAGACACCGGAAGAACCCCTACAGTGAAAGGTACAGATACCAGGGACAGGAGAGGGGGGACTATGCGGCAGCGGGAATGTGAGCTGATGGGCATACGCTCCGACCTCATGGACGGCCGGAGCGTTCCCTTTTGACCGAGGCTTTGCCATACTGAATAGGGGGAAAGTACTCGGAATAGACAACTACGCTGAAGAAGCAGACGGCGAGAATAACACACGCCTGATCCCGGAATCTGTGTCTTCCCCCCGAACACCCACCCCCTGGTCTGTGAACAATCTGGGAGTCGCGGCCATGAATCGAAGAGGGAGTGACCTTAAAATGCAGCACGCGCTGATACAGCTGCCCGCCTGAGCAGGCACTGAGTAACAAGGATGGGGAAGCCCAAGAAACGCGAGGGGCAGGCCCCGGAAGACACCGATGGCACCCAAACTGCTGGATGGCCCCAGAGAATAGACCCCTGTGATGGCACAGCTGACCAGGAAACAACTATGGATACGGTGCTCCAGGCCACCAGAGAATCTCGAGAAGCACTAGAGCAAAAAATTGATAACCTGACTGTAGACCTATCCCTACTGCGTGATGATCATCGTAGGTTAACGGAGAGAGTGGGAACGAATGAAAAAGAGATCAAGCTCATGGCCACAACCCAGAAGTCTGCTTCTAAAGAACTTTTGGAAATTACCTCTTGTGTAACAGCGCTAGAAGCAAGAGCAGAGGACGCTGAAAACTGTGCCCGCAGGAGCAACATAAGGCTGATTGGCGTACCAGAAGGAGCGGAGACAGCGGCGGTAAATTTGGAATGCTTCCTGGAACACTGGACCAAAGAAACAATACCGCCTGAAGGTCTGTCTACGTTTTTTGCCATAGAAAGAGCCCATAGGGTGCCTAGCAGGCCTCCTCCCCCAGGAGCAAGAGCTCGACCAATAGTGGCAAAACTCCTGCACTTTAAAGACAGGGATTACATTCTGTCACAAACGCGCCTGAAAGGTGAAATAGCACTAAACAACCAGTGTGTTATGCTCTTTCCGGATTTCACCAAAATAACTCAGGCACAAAGGGCCTCCTTCAATAATCCCAAACGAATCCTCTGTGAAAATGGGATAAAATATGCCATGCTCTTCCCGGCCAAACTCAGAGTGGAATATGAAGGGAAAGTACATTTCTTTACATCCCCGCAGGTAATCGACGAATGGCTGGAAGCCAAGAATATCACAGCCCTGTACCCCCACCACGGAACTAGTAGCAAAACCCCCAGAAAGCGCAGCAGATCCTCCAAACGAAATAAAGAGATTGCTCCTCCAAGGCACCAAGCTCTCCAAGAAATGTGCGAGGCGGTGGACGTGGCTGCGGCACTGGGTCGGGGCTCTTTCTCCTCCTCCCAGAATTCTGGACACACCTCAGACCACGACTCGTGCAGTGGAGACTCATTGAGCTCATCGCGGGATACCCTCACCAGCCTACCAAAAGTGACCCCGAGATCCTCAGAAGAAATCATTTGACTCGCCATTGTTAGAATGGTTACAAAAGGAACACTGAGAAGTATCAAATAAGTAGGGCCTAGATAGCAGAAGAACAACTCTCCGGAACATCCACACGCAACACGCCCTGCGCAATACCTTACTGGGTAGCTAAATATAATCTCGCTGGGTCCCGGAACCGGCCTGGAGTGTAGATTCTCGGTCGCTAACACACCACCCCCCTATAGGATTCTAAGACAAGTTGTAATGGTTTGGACGGGAATAGTTCTGACCACCGGTCCTGGGGAGTGGGAGTTGGGAGTTGAGTTTACCAAGTTAGTTTTAAGGGATAATATAGCACTTAACATTTATGAAGCTGACAGCTCACGCATTGAAATCACGCCGCCACAATATAATCCTATACACAGTAATTCCCTCATCCTTTCTAGTCTCTACAAGGTTAGTAACCAAAATGGAAACTACAAAGTATAAGATAATAACCTGGAACGTTAGAGGTCTAAACAATATGTCCAAATGTTATAAAGTATACAATTACTTAAAGTGCAGGGGGATACACATTGCTCTACTACAGGAAACGCACCTGGTAGAGCAGGAAGTTAACTCCCTCAAGAAACGGTGGAGAGGTCAAATAATTGCAACTAGTTACTCAGGTTTTGCAAGGGGAGTATTGATCTGGATCCGTCCGGGGGTGCCCTTTCAGCTTCTTCACAAGCGCATAGACAGGGACGGGAGATATGTAGTGGCCTCCGGGAGACTGGGAGGTAGAGACGTAACATTAAGCGGGATATATGCACCCAACCAGGACCAGGGGAAATTCCTCGATAAATTGTCCCTTGAAATAGGCCCACTCTTAACAGGTCCTAACATAATCGGATGGGATTTCAACTGCATAGCTAACGTTGGCCTCGACAGATCACACCCCCCCATTTCACAGTCCCCTACTCTAAAAATTGCTAAATCATTTTCAGAGTGGCAAAAACACTGGCGTCTGGGAGACTGTTGGAGGCAGCTTAACCCTCATACTCAGGACTTTTCATATTACTCGGCGGTACACGACCTACATGTCAGACTAGACACTTTTTTAGATTCCCCTGAAATTCAAATGGACGTAATTTCCGCTGAATATCTATGCCGTACAATATCTGACCATAATCCTCTGATTCTATCGCTATCCTGGGGAAGGGAGAAAACGACTATTCCAACATGGCGTCTGAGAGCTGAGATGCTTGAGGATGAGGCACTCAAACATCTATTGCAGTCAACCATAGTTGATTTCTTTAAACACAACGCACAAACCGCGCCCTCCAGATCTGTTGAATGGGAAGCATTCAAAATAGTTATAAGAGGCACCTGTATTAGTGAGAACATAGGGGCCCGGAAATCTATGGAAAACGAGCTCCGTAGCCTGGAGGATTCCCTCAGAGACCTTGAGCGCAGACGCCCTACACAACATGATCTAACCCCCCTCCTGAAAGACACCAAAAATAAAATAATAGAAGTAAACTATAGGCTGTCACAATATGATTACAAGCAGTACATAATCAAACAACATTCAGAGGGGGATAAGCCTGGTGCCCTACTGGCGTGGCTGGCTAACCCACCTAAACAACAAACTGACATAGTGGAAATAGAAGACACCCCAGGTACCAGTGTCTATAGCCAAAAAGAGATTAACTCTAGCTTTAGCAACTACTACTCAACACTATGGGGGTTATTACAACTTTGGAGGAGGTGTTAATCCGTCCCAAAAGTGACGGTAAAGTGACGGATATATCACCAGCCGTATTACAAGTCCATTATATCCTATGGAACTCGTAATACGGCTGGTGGTGTTGGCGTAGTTTGGACTCTTGCTCTGAGCAAGACTGCTGGTCTCAGGATGACAGTACTTTCGTTTGTAGGTGACTAAGTTCCTTCCTACAACTAGTTGTAACTGTTGTCCAAACCTTACCGGCTTACTAGCAGTACCTCACCAGAAACACAATAGTAAAAGGTGATTTGTAGCAGTTGCTTACGCATGGACTCAAAGTAAGATCTCTCAGGGTTGTCGTGGTTAAATGGAAATTACCCTTTTCTCACAGATTTATTAGGTCTCATACAAACAAAGGCAATAACACAGATGCAGTGAAGTTATAATAGTTTTTATTTAACATAACTGCAATTTGCGACAAGTTGCATGAACTGCAATGATTAGGATAATGAAGATACCAAGCAACAGTATTGTGAAGAGGAGAGTCATTGTTATAAAGACCCCCACCATTATGTCATATATGAAAGAAATATATGTATATGTAAAAGAAATGGAATAAGCCCTAATACCCTAAGGAGAGTATGTCTAACCTCCTACCTATAAAAGGAGAGCTGGGTTCTTCAAACCTAATCTGCCAAAGCCGTGTCTATGAGAGGAGCCCCCAACCCTCGTTACCTTGGAATGAGGTCTCTATCTCAGACTCCGCAGGGACACGAAGACTGGATCAGCGTCAAGATGACTTTAACATCGGTATCAGCGATGGTGGCGATGCCCTCTGGTCGGAATCCCTCTGATTATCTGTCTAAAAGTGTGTTGTATTTATACAGATTTACAAGGTCCCCTGACATAAGTGTTATTCATAACAATAGATAACAGGCATGCTTGGGACGACAATTAATATCAACAATCCCTCGAAAGTATAGAGAAGGAAAATCCCTAAGTGTGAATGCCTACTGTATGTTTGTCTTTTGTGCTTGATCTTGACGCCTTGGCGCAGTGACACTGATATTAGAACCCATAACAAGTGGCCTAACTATAAACAAGCCCGCCATTTTAAAGGAAATAAATAATTAAATGATCTAAGACAGAGCAAGCTAAGTAGGTTAAAAGTCACTGGGTGACGGGGGCACGAGTTTACAAGCCTACGGCTAAGCTAACTCCTGTTATACCACTAAAACAAACTAGGATTCACCACACCCTCCCCATTGCCGTAACAGGTATGATGAAGGGAAAGAAATCCAAAATGCCAAAAAAGCTGCTACTGAACTAAAAAAGCCAATTAACAAATAGATATTTTAATATCAACCATGACAAGTAAATCAAACGTTTAAAATAATTGCAAATTTTGGAACCGGGAACTGGTAAGCAAATTTGATCAAGTTATGTGCTATACGCAGGATCTTGAAGAATGTCATCGAAGTCACCATTCAACGATCTTAAAAAAGAGTCAACGTCGTCTGATGTGAAATTGAGAGCTGGACGGACAAACAGATCCACAGAGCAAAAGTGAGCCATATTCATCGGTGTATCGACACCTGCTGCAGCGTTCTCATCCATGTTAGATTGTATAACAGATGGCTCATAGGTGGCCTCGCGGAGCAACCGTAGTCTCAAGGGGCATGACCGTGTATGAACCCTCATCGGGGACATCAGCAGTTCTTGGTCCACAGGAGATGTAGGTGCTACAGCAAGACAGACCATAGGCAGATGTTCAAAGAGACACCATATGCAGCGGAACACCAGTTGTACACACCATAGTAGAGGCCGGAATGACAATGACCAGTCAAATTCTAGTTCCACCAGCAAAGGTGTACCGAAGATCCGAACCATGCGTTCACGGCACAGCGGTGTTGACGGGAGTAGCTCCATTGCTCTGTGTCGCTGGAAAAAAACAACCACCGCGAATCAGAAAAAATAGCAGTAGTAGTCCGCCAATTAAAGCCAAAATAATTGGAAAGCCACAAAACACACTGGAAAAGAGAGAATGGATGGCTGATGGGATGACTCCGAAGACAGTCTGGAAGATGGACACAAAACCAGACCCGACAGCCTTAAAGAAATGAACAATCCCAGTAGTGCTTGAAGCATTGAATATTCTGGATACCAACTCTCCAAAGTGTTTGGGGAAATCGGTATTTAAAAGGGATTGTATCTCGGCTGATGATCTCGCAATCTGGAGAGCATACGTCTCTTTTGCGGATGTCAAGGCAACCTGTTTTTGAAACAATAGCACCTTCAGTCTGCTCAACTTGTCATAGTTCACATTAATAGTATCAATGTGGGGCCACATTTCTGATACTTGTATCTCTCGTGTGGGGGGAAACAAAACATGGCCACAACACGTAACGACCTTCGTGACTGAGATTGCGTAGGCAATTCCAGGTCGTAAGCCGCAACAGCTGTCATCGCTCAGTAGAACATAGCTTCCATTGGAAAGTACATGAAACACTGAACGAATCAAGGGGACGGGAGTACCCTTCAGAAAACAGGCCAAATTCGCGACCCCCGCATTGTAAAGATCGTGAAGAGATACCTGTTTGCATATCATGGAATGACGAACAGTAGTCTCACATTCACTTCTGCTAAGAAAGACCTCTTGTTCACCGTTCAGACATCGATAGTCAAAGGGCAACTCCCACTCTTCCTTAATAAAGCTATCTCCTAGCCGTTCATACCGTCCCACTGCAAGATGTTTTAGGCAGCTTGTGAAACGAAAGGTCGAAAACGGTAAATTAATTATGCCGTGCAAGAGCCAAATAGTTGAAGGACTTTCTGCAACCGTGAAGGGCAACTTATCTAATTTCTCCACTTGAAGCAAGGTGAAACGAGCCTCCCTTTTAGCCATTGTCTCCTGTTCCCTGGAAAAATTAAAAGCAGCGAACAGTTCACTTCCATTAATATATTTCCATGGAATGTGGCCACTTCTCAGTGTCTGTAATGCCCAACCCAGATGCATGATGGAACTCAGCTGTGTTTGCCCATGATATAACCGAGATAAATCAGTCTGAGTGATATCTATAGCAGATGACACTATATTCGACAGTGAATAAATCGAATTCGATAGCGTGTTCATGCCATTGTCGATAACAGCCAATGTTTTTTTCCAAATTTTCCTTATCAAGTTGCCTTAAACGTGCAGCAGCCTCAATTTGAGAAAGTTTCCAAATTTCATTATACATAGCATATAAAAAACGTTTCGAATGTTGTTTCTTAGGACCTAACAGGAAATCTTGTAGATCTATGCTGTCAGAAATAGTGTTCAAGTGTTGTTTCACCGCTGTTAATGTATTTGACTGCACCCATTGCTGGCACAGCTTACCCACACTGTATGTTGTTATTATACCATTATGTTGACCCGATAGAAAGCGAGGGTCTGGTGTATGAATGGAAAAACCTCTTGACGAGTTCAAAAAATGCTTCTGACATTCATCAGTGTCTGTGGGCCATATCAACCATCCCCTGGGATGGGAAAGTGAAGAATTATAAGCACCAGCCTTAACCAATGCATCTAGCCTATCCTCTGAAATATTAAGAAATTGTTGCCAATCTCTAAATTTTGTCGGAGTAGGGATATTGGGCGTGTTTAGATCTTTAATTTTTGCTAACCCCAGACATGATGTCTGTTCTACAGTATCATTTAAAAAAATCATTTGCACAGGAATTAAGCAAGCACGAAACAAAGCCTCCCTACCCTGTATTTGCCAATCTTGTGTTCCCCATACACTTTTCAAATCGATAGTGTTCTTCCAATATTCGTAACCCTCAATCGATAGTCGGGAAACAAAAGGATCCGAATAAATCAATTTTGTATCTGTTAGCAAAAGTTTCCTAAATTGCGCTGGAGGTAATTTAAAATAATACGATTCAGCATTCTTTGTATCATGCCCAGAAAAGTATGTGAATTTGTCACTGTAAAACTTTGGACTCCCCACCTGCGGTGTAGAACAGTGTTCCCATTGGGTGTAGTTAAAGAGAGTCCTATATCTAGTTGCACGGTGTAGGTAGTGATGTCCCCAATTGTTATAGCAGAACATTTCCCCATAGTTCATTGAGTAATCATATACATCATCACTTCCAAAAGCAGAGTAGTCCCTTATTTCAGTCAGCATTGAATCAACTGTTTGGACATCCCAATCATCAGAAACAACATTAGGTGTAATAACATCAGACATAGAAATCTTGAACACGTATGGTAATTGAATTATCTCTGTGGGCCCGTATATATCGAACGGAACTTTGTCCCATACAATTCCATCAGGAATCGGAATAGCTGTAATATTGACAGGGGACAAATCACGTCGGACCTTATGTGATGAATGGTGTGGTGTCAAAATTACATCAACAGGCTCCACAGAGGAGCGGTCAGCGATATAGTGACCATTCATTAGTAAAAAGAAAATAGTCACAAAACCAATCCAAAAAAATAATGCAATAAATGTCAAACAGAACCAGAGATAGTTCCAAGGATATATCAAATAGTTCTTTTGAAGCCATCAATAGAATTTGCAACCTCTCGAAAGTGTGTCAGTCACAGTTGAGGATGAATCTGAAGAAAAATCATCAATATCTACAAAATAGCCAGAGGAAGTCTCCACAAATACAGGACCCATCGAATTCCCATCCACTGGTGTCAGAAGTTCTTGATAGACAACGTTATTAGTGGTGGAAGTGTTCGTGTAAAACACAGCCAAATCCTGAATCGGGGAGTTCTCCAAAGTTGTTACCGGAACCAACAAAAGTTCATTTTCTGCCCTCCCCATGGTCGAGGAAGTGTCCGGAACAGCAGCTGACATAGTTGCATAATCAGTAGTAGCGATAGTCATCCTACTGTGTAGAGGGATGTCCTGTTGGGTAGTGAGAGGGGATCGGTAACTACCCAAGGGACCTCCTGGTCTACTGTGAAGAATTGGCCACATGGTGTAATTTGATGTCATCAATGGAGATGAACCTGTTGGATCTAGAACCAGATAATGGTGGAAGGATGACAGTCCTGGTGCCTTTTATTCCCAAGACCGGTACAGGTGCTCTGTATGACGGACCAAACTCTTTTTTCACAGCGATCTTCTCACGAACCAGATCCCCAATGTTAGGAATCCAGCCAGTCGAAGTTTTCGCCAAGTCCCTTATTCCCAAGGTGGCAGCAGTTGCAGATGAGTTATCATCACGGAATTGTTGAAGCTCCTGTAAAACAGCGAGACGTTCTTTTATGTCAAATGGTGTTTCTGCTGCCACCATACCAGGGGCATCAAGATCGGGGACATACATAGGTGTCCCAAAGAGAACCTCATATGGAGACTTACCCCCCAAGGACCGTCTTGGCAGATTATTCAGTGCTCTCTGGACCCCATATAGGTGATGTAACCAACTGCGGCCCGAACCTAAAACCCGAGCTGTTAAGGACTGCTTTAGATCACGATTCCACCTCTCCACGATCGAATTTCCCTCGGGATGGTTGTTAGGGTTTGTACACAGCAAAGAGCATGTCCCCTCTCACTGCACTAGTGGGTTCTGTAATAGCTCCCTTTTAAACTTACTATTGAAAGCCTTTCTTGTTATCTCACCTTCCCCCCCCCTAGGCTTCTGTGTATGTTGTTTAATGTGCTGTTTTGTTTACACATTGGGCCTTGCTTTTACCAAGGCTTCTTTAAAATACTCCTCCCTAGGCCATGTGTTAATCCAACTCATTTGTATAATAACTGAAACTCTGCACACCTTTCAAGAACATGTGCAGCATGTGAGGACCACACCCAGCCCTTCAAACCACACCCAGCTCTGCACACCTTCCAAGAACATGTGCAGCAGGTGAGGACCACACCCAGCCCTTCAAACCACACTCAGCCCTGTCTATAAAAGGCATCCCCCGAGCCTCACCCAGTGCTTGTGCTCGTCTACCTCCCGCTTACCTGAGAACAGATCCCTCGGCGCTGGCACTCCTGCTCTTTACAGACTTTCATTGACTTCAATGGGCGCAGCTTCTGGCTCTTCCTTCTTCCGGTTTCCGGTTCCTCCTTGCTTCAGCCTCTCTCCTATGAGTAACCTGCAAAAGAGAAAGAAGACAAGGTTAGACTGATCAGCATCTCTTGCCAGCAACAAGTAAGTGCAAAACCTTTTATTACCTGAATGAACTTTGACAACAATTTCTGGATTCGTGTATAGACAATTTGAAACGAAATACCTTCCACGAACATTGTGATTCAAACTCTTTGTTACAAGAATATTTTGCAGAACTTTGTGAAGCAAACATTGTTTTTTCTCATGGAACTTTTAAGAATCGAACAGTGGAAACCAATAACAGCAAGGCAAACAGTAAATCAAGGACTTGCACAAATTACATGCTGTATTTTGATGTAAAAGTACAGTATTTGTTTTATAAAAGATTCTGGAAATATGGGAAAAGTGAGTCTGCTATTGGGAATTTAGGCTTTAGTTATATTATGATGAATGTTTGATATTGGTAATTCTGATAACGGTATTTGTTTAATGTTTTAGAAGCTTTACAGTAATAGAAAACACATCCCAGAGCAGTAACACATTCCAAACCTGGAAACTAGAGACCAGGATCCAAGAGGTACGTTTAGAAGAGAGTTTCTAATAAATAAAGGGATAGTCAGGAACCCATTTAGGAATAGGTTGCACTTATCTGTTCTTTGTTTATGTTTCATTTGGCACCAGTTTCTACAGAAGTCAGAAAGGGCCGCAGATTTGTGCAGCACTTCAACAGTGGAAACGCAAGAACGGTGTTGTCTCTCTTTTTTTTATTTTATCCACTTCCCCCCTTCCCTTGAGCTTCTGTTCTTAGTGCACTGTTTTAAAAACTAGTGTGCTGGAACAAGTAGTTTCAGGGTGGGGTCGGATTGTCGTCAACCTCCATCAGAACTGAACAAGAACTCAGGTGAGCTGGGCTTTGACAATGGTATGGTGAGGAGTAATGGAGTTCAACACCCATCGTCCCCATGGTGTCCCTGAAAGCCTTAGAGGCAAATGCAGGGCCCTGGTCCGAATGGAATGCTGCAACCGCATATGTACAGATAAAGATCAGCAAATCTTTTATAACAGTCTGGGCGTCAGCCGACCGCTGTGGCCATACCCACAGGAATCTAGAACAGGAATCAACAGCCACTAAAATGTATTTGTATGCACCATCAGGTTGTAAGGGACCACAATGATCCAGGTACACACAATGAAGTGGCTTGTCTGACACTAAGAGAGATGTCTGCGGCGGGCGTTTGATATTAGAACCCTTAGGCTCGTATTTATACTTTTTGACGCAAAACTGCGCTAACGCAGTTTTGCGTCAAAAAAATTAGCGCCGGCTAACGCCATTCTGAAGCACCATGCGGGCGCCGTATTTATTCAATGACGTTAGCCGGCGTTAGCCGCCGGCGCTACCTGGTGTGCGTGAAAAAAAACGACGTACACCAGGCAGCGCCGGCGTAGGGGAAAATGGAGTTTGGGCGTCCAAAAATGGGGCAAGTCAGGCTGAGGCAAATTTTTCGCCTCAACCCGATTTGCGCCATTTTTTTACGACGCCCAACCCCCATTAACATGACTCCTGTCTTAGCAAAGACAGGAGTCATGCCCCCTTGCCCAATGGCCATGCCCAGGGGACTTATGTCTCCTGGGCATGGCCATTGGGCATAGTGGCATGTAGGGGGGCACAAATAAGGCCCCCCTATGCCACAAAAAAATATATATATATATACTTACCTGAACTTACCTTAATGTCCCTGGGGTGGGTCCCTCCATCCTTGGGCGTCCTCCTGGGGTGGGCAAGGGTAGCAGGGGGTGTCCCTGGGGGCATGGGAGGGCACCTGTGGGCTCATTATGAGCCCACAGGTCCCTTAACGCCTGCCCTGACCCAGGCGTTAAAAAACGGCGCTAATGCGGGTTTTTTTGACCCGCCCACTCCCGGGCGTCATTTTTGCCCGGGAGTATAAATACGCCGCATATGCATCGGAGTCATTTTTTTTAGACGGGAACGCCTACCTTGCATATCATTAACGCAAGGAAGGTGTTCACGCAAAAAAATGACGCAAACTCCATGAACTTTGACGCTAGACGCGTCTAACGCCAAAGTATAAATATGGAGTTAGTTTTGCGTCGAATTTGCGTCGAAAAAAATGACGCAAATTCGGCGCAAACGGAGTATAAATATGCCCCTTAATTTGCTGACAAATGTCACAGCAAAGGACATATTGTTTAGTCCGTCTGCATAGACCAGGCCACCAGTATCGTTGTTGTAAAATGGTGATAGTGGCCTGTATACCAGCATGTGCAGAAGCAACACCCTCATGTGCAGCTGTAATCAGCTCCAATCTTTGGTCTTCATTTGGGATCACTCGATCACCAACATCAGGAATGGTTGCAAAAGCAACATTCTGTGCACTGATATGATAGGTATAGTTCGCAGGGTATCCTTTCGGAAGGGTCTAGCCTGCAGACGATGCTTTAACAGCAAGCAATATTTCATTATCCAACCTCGTCCGAGAACGAGTCACTGCAGCTACAGAAGCCGTAGCTACTGTTGCTTTGGCCGCCTCATCAGCCAATGTATTACCGGCAACATGTATTCCTACACGCTGGTGCCCCAATGTATGAACTACATGGACACATGGCAGCTTATCCTTAAAATCAGCCACCCTTCCCCACAACATTTTGGGGGTCATTCTGACCCCGGCGGTCATGGACCGCCGGGGCCAGGGTTGGCGGGAGCACCGCCAACAGGCTGGCGGTGCCCCGCAGGGCATTCTGACCGCGGCGGTTTGGCCGCGGTCAGATGCGGAAAACCGGCGGTCTCCCGCCGGTTTTCCGCTGCCCAAATGAATCCTCCATGGCGGCGCAGCTCGCTGCGCCGCCATGGAGGATTCTGACACCCCATACCGCCATCCTGTTCCTGGCGGTTCGCCCGCCAGGAACAGGATGGCGGTATGGGGTGTCGTGGAGCCCCTGGGGGCCCCTGCAGTGCCCATGCCAATGGCATGGGCACTGCAGGGGCCCCCGTAAGAGGGCTCCACTTTGTATTTCAGTGTCTGCTTTGCAGACACTGGAATACGCGACGGGTGCCACTGCACCCGTCGCACCTTCCCACTCCGCCGGCTCAATTCTGAGCCGGCGTCCTCGTGGGAAGGGTGTTTTGCACTGGGCTGGCGGGCGGCCTTTTGGCGGTCGCCTGCCAGCCCAGTGCAAAACCCAAAATACCCTCAGCGGTCTTTTGACCGCGGAGCGGTATTTTGGAGGGGGGAACTCTGGCGGGCGGCCTCCGCCGCCCGCCAGGGTGAGAATCACCCCCTTTGTGTTTAATGGTGTTCCCTTTAGAATCCCTAAACTCGTTCAGTTTCCAATGATTGAGGTATTCATTGTACGACTGGACGCAGTAATATGAATCACAGACAATTAATGTCAGTGTTCCTGGCTCTGAAAGTTCGAGCGCTAGAAGTAGAGCCTTAAGCTCGGCCAACTGGGCTGTGCAGTCCCCTAAGGTCTGAGTGTAGGTATTATGAGGATGGAAAACGCCGTCTTCCATTGTCCCGCACACAGCTGCGCAAGCTGCTGAGTATTGATGTTTAGTACCCACAGCCGGTTGTGCCGAACCGTCAGTATAAATGATCGTATCTTAACTGTCAATTGGCAATATGTGTATGGGAGCGGGGTACTCCTGTTCATACTGGAGAAATTCTTGTGTCTGAAGTCTTGGATCAAACACATAATCAACATCAGTGGCGGTCAGAGACGTTGCCCATTGAATCCAGCGTGGATGTAATGCTTTAGCGTTTGGAACGCTTGCTTTAGTGACAGCCTCCAAGGCCGGCACTGGGGAGACAACAATTATGCGTTTCCCCTGGGCTAGCGGTCTCTCCTTTATGACGGACATCTGAACTGCTGTCAGAATTTTTTCAGTAGGAGCAAAACGTTTCTCTCCATTGGAGTATAAATGTGATTTGTATGCAATAGGCACTGTGTCACCCTCATTAAAGGTGACATATGTAAATCCAAGGGCACCAGCTATTACTCTGATGACCAAGTTTGTCTTGTTATCACGTGTGTATAAGTGTCTAGCTTCCAGCATGTCACGTTGAATATCCCTAAGGATGTGTGTATGTTCAATTGTCCATCGCCTGCTAGAAAAATTTGGTTGTATTAGGTCATATAGTGGTTTGATGCGTTCAGCATAATCTGGAATGTATGTTCTGCCAAAATTAAAGAAACCCAGTAATGACTGTAATTTCTTAAGCGTGTTTGGAGGCTGTAGCTGAGCACATTTTTCTAGAAAGTGCGGGGCCAGGCTCTTTCCCTCATGTGACAGTTCATATCCCAGGAACAATACACTAAGATAAGCTATCTTGCTTTTCCTAAAATTAAATTTATATCCGAAGGCAGCAAATCCCACAATTATCCGATCGACCCTCGCAAGATGAATGTCAAGGGTATCATCTGTGAGATAGATATCGTCTACATACGACAATGCCTCGGGATCTATCCCCTGCAATATTTATGTTACACGGGCCGAAAACAGCCCTGGGCTATTTTTATAGCCTTGTGGTAAACGACAAAAGCGTTCCTGGGAGCCAAAGGAGAATGCACTTAAGTCCCTACTTTCCTGTGCTAAAGTCTGGCAGAAAAATCCATTCGAGATATCTAAAGTAGTTTTGTATTTTTTACGCACTATATTATTAATCAGTGCTGTGCTGTGCGAATTTTGTATAGCAAATGTACGTGTATGCCTATTCAAGTGTCAGTAATCCACCACTATTCTATATGAATGATCAGGTTTCGCAACGGGAAATAGCGGATTATTCATTGCCGATGTACTGGGCTCTATTACTCCCTGGTATTCAAGTTGCGACAGTATCTCCGTCACCGGAGCTTTTGCTTCATGTTTAACAGGGTATTGCGGCTGCGGGTGTGGTGTAGATCGGACGGGAATAACATGGCAAGGAGAGTCCTTGTCCCAACCTACATGATTGCGGTACAATGCAGGTGCCTGCGCTAAAGCCCATTCAGCCGCATAAACTTGTTTGTCAGCCTCTGGAACAAGATCGGAGAAAGAAGGCAAAATGACATCTTCCCCATGCAGGAGCTTACGGACATGTTCAGGTGGCCAATCTCTCTCGGCCAACAGGATATCACTTGTTAGCTCATCCCAGAATATTACACTAATAATTCGTTCCACGTCTCCCTCTATCTGAATTGTTAAATCATAAACCTGATCGGGCGGGAGAACGCGGCCATCCGCCGTTTCAACTGCGATGTAATCGCTAGTTGCTGTCGCATCCAGATGATCTTTCAGACTCTGGCGACATATCGTGACCTCTGCTGCGCTGTCCAACAGAGTCACTGCCCACCTCTTGTTCCTCAACAGCGTTCTCAATATTACTGGCATTTTTAATAGTCAGTGCTGCCACTTTCTTCTTTTTAAATTGTGGCTTTTGTTGAACAGTCTTTTCTTCTTTTTTAATGGTAGACTGCGGTGAGTCTTTCTTTTCTTTCACGTATTCCGGACGTCGATCTTGACGGCCCCCTCTCTCGTTACGTCTATCCGGTGCGTCCTGAAAGGAACGAGAAGGACATGAATCAGTATATCTGTCAGGAGTTCTAATATTATCCCTATTTCTGAGATTATACCTCCTTTCGGAGTACTCCGGATGTGGAGAATCAGCTCTTTTATTTCTCCTGTCTTTGAAATCTTTTTGTTTGTCCCAGCGCTTCTTAGAACCCTCTTGTGCTTGCTTTGAACCTTCCTTATGGGTGGTACTTGGTATGTCCAATTTTTTAGGCTTGGCCCCCAATCCATCCCGTCCTATACTAGTATAGGTATCTGATATTATTTTCGGAAGCTGCCTCTCCTGTTCCACATGAGGAGTTTCTCGGAGACGTTGGCGTATTGCCAGCGCTACTGCTTCCCCTTTAATATGACTTAATATTATCGAGGAGACAGCGTCAAAGTTACGCATTAATTTCATCCCCAGATCCAGGGCCGGTGCAGCCCCATGCTCATTTTGTATTTGTTTTAACACTTCCGGTAAATTGGCAAGTGTAGGGGTCCCATGTGTGGTAGTATAAACGGCAGCGAAGACTGTACCCCAAATGGCACAATCATCCACCGAGGGAACCATCCCAAACAGCAAGCACATAGTGAGCAATCTATGTTTTTCCTGTGGCCCCGTATGGGGGAACACAGCTTCTAGCTGATTTGTTTTCTGAGCAATCCAGAACGGTATTTTTTTCCGTTCTGAGGGCCCTTTACCCATGATGGTATGTACTGTTTGTGGATTAATCCCAGTAGCCAATTGATATCCTCCAGCAACCGGCGGTGCTGGACGCGCTGGTGTAGTGTTCAATGTTCGCATTACGAACTGAACTAGTCGTCTATATAATGCCACCAATTCATTATATAATATTCATAAATCTGCGAGCGGCATAGTCAGTATGCCTGGGTGAGGTGTATATGTGGCAAACATGGGCCATGTAGGCCCTTCATTGCTTAAAGGACCTAACCTCACTCGTCGTAGTACATGTGGTAGGGCGCCTTCAAACCAGTTCTGATGCTCTTGATATGTGAGCGATATTTCATGATACTGGTATGCTTCATATCGTACTGGAACGTCCGCAATGTCATATGTGTGAAATGTGTGCGTTCTTTGGTCAGCCTCAGGAAAGGAGACCCAACAGTAAAATGTTTCTGTTTGGTATGCTTCAGTTGCCTCTATTATCATCGTAACATCCCCGCCCTCTTCTGTAAGGCCATGCGCTAATAAATGTTGTGTAAGTGCATGTCTAGCATTTGCAGGAATGTCTATGGTATTAGCCATATTTTTGTTAGATTAACGGAACACCAAAAACAGGGGAAGTTTTTCCTTTTTATGAGTTCGAGCTCGAACAACCTACAGCCCAATTAGGGGTTACCTGTTCGGCTGAGGAGGATTTTCCCAAAGACCACGGACGTCTCCGTATAATGGTACTGAGGGTACCTGTTGTCTGTGAGACAGTGATAGTCAGGGTATCCGTAAATTAGTGCCTAAACACCATCGTTGGTGGCGCCATGTCGTAGTTTGGACTCTTGCTCTGAGCAAGACTGCTGGTCTCAGGATGACAGTACTTTCGTTTGTAGGTGACTAAGTTCCTTCCTACAACTAGTTGTAACTGTTGTCCAAACCTTACCGGCTTACTAGCAGTACCTCACCAGAAACACAATAGTAAAAGGTGATTTGTAGCAGGCGCTTACGCATGGACTCAAAGTAAGATCTCTCAGGGTTGTCGTGGTTAAACGGAAATTACCCTTTTCTCACAGATTTATTAGGTCTCATACAAACAAAGGCAATAACACAGATGCAGTGAAGTTATAATAGTTTTTATTTAACATAACTGCAATTTGCGACAAGTTGCATGAACTGCAATGATTAGGATAATGAAGATACCAAGCAACAGTATTGTGAAGAGGAGAGTCATTGTTATAAAGACCCCCACCATTATGCCACACTGAAAGAAATATATGTATATGTAAAAGAAATGGAATAAGCCCTAATACCCTAAGGAGAGTATGTCTAACCTCCTACCTATAAAAGGAGAGCTGGGTTCTTCAAACCTAATCTGCCAAAGCCGTGTCTATGAGAGGAGCCCCTAACCCTCGTTACCTTGGAATGAGGTCTCTATCTCAGACTCCGCAGGGACACGAAGACTGGATCAGCGTCAAGATGACATTAACATCGGTATCAGCGATGGTGGCGATGCCCTCTGGTCGGAATCCCTCTGATTATCTGTCTAAAAGTGTGTTGTATTTATACAGATTTACAAGGTCCCCTGACATAAGTGTTATTCATAACAATAGATAACAGGCATGCTTGGGACGGCAATTAATATCAACAATCCCTCGAAAGTATAGAGAGGGAAAATCCCTAAGTGTGAATGCCTACTGTATGTTTGTCTTTTGTGCTTGATCTTGACGCCTTGGCGCAGTGACACTGATAATAGAACCCATAACAAGTGGCCTAACTATAAACAAGCCCCCCATTTTAAAGGAAATAAATAATTAAATGATCTAAGACAGAGCAAGCTAAGTAGGTTAAAAGTCACTGGGTGACGGGGGCACAAGTTTACAAGCCTACGGCTAAGCTAACTCCTGTTATCCCACTAAAACAAACTAGGATTCACCACAGTATATCCGTCACATTTAGGACGGATTAACACCTCCTCCAAAGTTGTAATAACCCCCTATATGCGCCCCCACTGAGACACTAACTAACCCCCAACTACAAGACCTGGAAGACCTTGCACTCCCCAAACTTGGAGTAGAAGAGAGCTCAGCTTTAGCAGCCCTAATATCGATCACAGAGATTAAAACAGCAATCCAAGGCATGGCCAAAGGTAAGGTCCCAGGATCCGATGGACTTCCACTGGAGTTCTACCTCCTATAACAGGACCTGTTAGCCCCTCATCTCGGCATAATTTATGCTAAGGGTTGGAGCGGGGGCAACCTACCACAATCTACTAATGAAGCCATCATGATTCCTCTACTAAAACCTGATAGGCCCCCAACGGATGTCCGTTCTTACCGTCCATTATCCATGCTTAATATAGACTATAAAATATTAAGTAGGATTCTTGCAAACAGACTACTGCCCCAAATGACCTTGTTAATCCACCAGGATCAGTCTGGCTTTATCCCGCAACGTAGCACTGCACAAAATATTAAACGCCTGGTGTCTGTTCTTCGTTCCATACCTCCGGAAATGACTCAGGCAGCGATTATCTCGGTCGACATAGAAAAGGCATTCGACTGCCTGAGATGGGACTACCTGGAACAGACCATGCTGAGAATGGGGATGTGAGAGGGATTCACACGTTGGACTAGGCTGCTATATTCAAATCCCACTGCTAGGGTGAAAACAGGTAACACCATATCTGATTCATTTTTGATTGGCAGAGGAACTAGACAGGGTTGCCCACTATCCCCTCTCCTATTCGCAGTAGCAGTGGAGCCCCTGGCCCAAATGGCTAGAACCGGGCAGCACTTCCAAGGCATTTCAATTAACGACTGGACACACTATATCGCCCTTTACGCCAACGATATGGTGCTTTTTCTCCGTAACCTAGGAGATGACCTACCAGGTGTAATAACCATGCTTGAGAAATATGGAATGGCCTCCGGACTTCGGATCAACTGGAGGAAGTCCACTATATTCCCCATGTCAACAGAACCGAATGAGACGAGAGGGCTACCCTGGTCTCCTAACACTTTTAAATATCTAGGTGTAAACATATACCATACTGCAGAAGACCTTCTAGAAGGAAATATTCATAGAGCAATCAGAGGAGTCAGAACTAGCATGCGCTTCTGGGAGACTCTACCATTAACAGTGTCCGGCAGGATTGCCCTACTTAAAATGATAGTGCTACCCCGGTTGCTATACTACTTCTCTATCATCCCATTGGTGATCCTGAAGGCAGTATTCAGAAGCACTGAATCTATGATCGCGAGCTTTATATGGGGTCCGAGCAGGCATAGAATTGCACTAAATTCATTGCAGAGACCCACTGCAGAAGGGGGCCTTGCTACCCCAGACCTAGAAATCTATTACTGGGCAGGTCAACTACAATGGCTAGCAAAACTTATCGGCGAACCCCCAGGTGCGACAGACTTACGGATTCCACTGAACTGTCCATCTAAAAAGATACTAGGGATAGTGCTGACTCCTAGGAAACCTAGATCATAATTACCAGTGGAATGGGAATCAACCAGACGCTGCTGGGAGCAATTTCTAAGAAGAACCAGTACAAAAACCCCATAGACACCTGAGGCTCCCCTTGGATGCTTGACTTATGCTTTGGGAGACCTCACTCTTAGAGGTCTTAATAAGTTAGAAGAACACAACATCACAAAACTAGGTGACATTTACAATAACGGGAGACTCCGCACTTACTCGGAGCTCCAAGATCAATTTAATCTCCCGTCAGGCTTGTCCCTTACATATAACGCAGTCACCAGATCTGCACAAAAAATTTGGGGGTCGGCAGCTTTCGAACCTCCAACTCATAGTGGCTGTAACATCTTCTGCACAATAGGAGAAAGGAAAGGAATGATTTCAGAAATATATAAATCATTACAAAGCAGTTCACACACACCCCTAAATAAACTTAGAGACAAATGGCAGACTGATTTAAACACAACTATTGAAGATGAGCAATGGACAAAGATCACCTCCCATACTTATTCCGTATCTAGAAATGCCAGATTCAAATTAATAAATCTTTACATTTATCATAGGGCCTACTTAACCCCGCAAATGATAACTAAAATATACAATACAAACGAAGCGAGGCGCCCTAGATGCACGGAAACAGCTGCAGGGCTAGTTCACATGCTGTGGAGCTGTTCACAACTCAAATCATATTGGTCAGAGATATTTAGGAGAATCTCCGACAGCACTAGCAGGAAGATCACCCTGTCCCCACTAGTGGCCCAGCTAGGAGACTTCCCCCAACCTACTGCCCACAAAATGTCCAACAAATTTATTGACTTGGCTCTAGTCCTGGCCAAAAGGGAAATCACCTCACACTGGAAAGACTCAGTAGGCCCGCAAGTTCAGAGGTGGCAAGAAGCACTAGAAAAATGGGTAGTAGTGGAGGGATCTGTGCTGCTGAGAGAAGCGCTACATGGCCGGAGGCCGAGAGAGGGTGCTACACAATGGGACTCAGTACTGGAAAGTCTGAAAAACCTAGACTCCCTGACACCCGAAAAGGTTCAGATGACCTCAGACTCCGATCCAGAAGCATCCCCCACACCCATGACATAGAACTTTGGTAGCGATTGATACTCTGCTTAAACCATCAAGAACTGTCAGCTCAGGAATATAATGTGTTGATTTAAGTGCAATATGTGGGGTGGGGAGACTAACAGTGCGAAATTGGGGATTTACTGTTCATGGTTAAAAATCAATAAAAGATATTTTTTTTTAAAATAGTGGGACAGAAGGTTGACATTCAGGGGGGTCTCATTTCCTTGTGGAGGTCTTGGCATTGTTCTCTGTCTTGCTCCTGGATATCAGGGACCATTTGCAGGGTAGTTCTCCATCTACAGGGGGTGGGTTGCTGGAGTCCTGTTGTTCCTGTGGTGGTGCCTCCTGTCCACTAGCGCCGGCGGAGGTGGAGGGCTGTTCATCGTCCAGGCTAGTGTCAGGGGCCCCTTGTTGTGCCACTGTGTCCCTCCTGGTGTTGGTGAGGTCTGCAAGCACCACTGCAATGGTGACCAGGGTGGTGTTAATGGACTTCAAGTCCTCCCTGATCCCAAGGTAGTGTTCCTCCTGCAGCCGCTGGGACTCCTGAAACTTGGCCACTACCGTTGCCATTGTCTCCTGGGAATGATGGCAAGCTCCCATGATGTTGGAGAATGCCTCATGGAGAGTGGGTTCCTGGGGCCTGTCCTCCCCCTGTCGCACAGCAGTCCTCCCAGTTTCCCTGTTATCCTGTACCTCTGTCCCCTGAACCATGTGCCCACTGCCACTGCCCCCAGGTCCCTGATTTTCTTGGGTTGGTGGGTTTGCCTGGGTTCCCTGTAGTGGTGGACACACTGCTGATTGACGTGTCCTGGGGACAGAGGGATTTGCCCGTTGGGTGGGTGCTGTGGTGGTGGTTCCTGAGGGGGGAGGCTCTGTGGTGGCTTGTGACAGTGTCAGGGGAACCGACTGTCCCGAGGTCCCAGATGGGCCGGGCTGGTCATCTTGATCCAGTTGTGCAGAGCTGCTGTCATCACTGTGGGCCTCTTCTGTGGGGGGACTGGATATGTCTGGTACCTCCTGTCCAGTGACGTTGGGTAGGGGTCCTGTTGGGGTGTAATTATTGTATGTGTGTCATCATGTGCAATGGGTAGTTGACACTGTACTCCAGTGCTTGCATTATTGGCTTGGTCATTGTGTGATTGGTGATTTTGGGGCATAAGTGAGTCTCTGTAGTGGACATGCTTGGGTGATGGGTGTCCATGCATTGGTGTTACACGCAGGGCTTGGTTTTGGGATGTGTGGGTTGTGTTGGTGGGCCATGTGTTGGTTGTTGGGGTGATGGGTGTGAGGGTAAGGGTGGGTGTATGTGATGGCATGCAGGTAGGATGGGGGCAATATAGTAGTAAAGATTTGCCTTACCAGAGTCCAGTCCTCCTGCTACTCCTTCGAGGTCCTCAGGATGCAGTATAGCCAAGACTTGTTCCTCCCATGTTGTTAGTTGTGGGGGAGGACGTGGGGGTCCACCGCAAGTATTTTGTACAGCAATCTGTTGTCTGGAGACTAAGGAACACACCTTATGTATCAGGTGTTTGTATTTTGAATTGTCCAATGTGGTTGTGTTTTGTGAATATGTGTGTATTTTGAGCGCTGCGGTGTGTACCGCCAAGGGTTTACCATGGTTGAAAGACCGCTGCGTTGATTCGTGGGTTGTGATAGTGTGGGCGTATTCCTGTTGGTGTGACGGTGTCGGTTTTGTTATCGCCAGTTTATCACTGACCTTTGGCGTGGCGGACTTGTGTGGGTGTCTGTATTGTGGCAGATTCCGGGCCATGGGTCGTAATACCTGTAGTGGAATTCCGCTGCCGCAGCGGTATGTTGGCGGGCTTCTGCACAGCAGTAAGTGGGATTTACCGCTAGGGTTGTAATGAGGCCCATAGTGAGTTTCCTAAGTTCACTTACACAATAAGTAACACAGAATTGCTGTTCCTTGACTTAAACATAATTTCTGACCAGGGAACATTGAGAGAAACAGCTCACGTAAAACTTACAGCCAAGAATTCCCTATTACTGTATGATAGTTTTTATCCATGTCATCTAAGGGAGAACCTCCTCTTTGGTCAAATGTTAAGGTTATGGAGGAATTGCTCTGATGTTGGTGATTAAAAAATACAAGCAACTAACCTAGCAAACAAATTAAAAGCTAGAAACTACCCACCGAGAACAGTGAAAAAGGCAATGAAACATGCCTGAAACCATAGGGAGGCATTGTTGGACAATGTCCCAGAAAAAGAGAAGGCCAGATTAATTTGTATCACCATGTTTAATGTAGTATGAGCAAGATTATCAATAAGCACTTGTTGATCCAGAATAGTCCCTGTTTAAATTTACCTAAGCCAATGTTTTCCCACAGGTGAGGGAGAAGTTTGAGGGACCGCTTTGTGCACACCCACACTAAACAATCCACCACCAGTACCGAATAATTTCCGGGCACAACTCAACAAATGATAGGTCACTACCCTTGTGGGATTTGTAATGTATGCCGTCTAACCAAGGCCACCAACATGATTACTTTCAATGACGATACCCAATGGGAATTGATGAGTTTCACCAATCATAACACACCAACAGTAGTATATATGATTACTTGTCTTTGCAAATTATATTACGTAGGGATGACAACAAATTAAAATTTAGGATGGGGAACACTTCAGCAACCTCAGATGTGATAGAACTACAACAGCAAATTCACCATTGCATAGAAAGGAAGCATTCAATGTCTGGCTATCAATGGATAATCCTTCAACATGTACATGAGGTGGCTAACTGTTAGAAGAGACTGTTGGAAAAAGAACAGAGATGGAACTTTAAAATACATATGCATAACACAGGTCTGAACAATAATATCCCATGGGGCCTGTCCACAGGATAAGTCATTCCAGCAAATCTTTGCAGAGCAATGACAAAAATAATTATCTCACAATGTATGAGTAGTATGATGAGAAGGCATATGAGGTTTCATGTTCCGCTGCTCTATTGGTCAATGTTGCCTCTCCCAGATTTGGTGATACTTAGTTTGGCTCACTCTTGAATCAAATCCTGCAAGGGAGTGCAACTACCCCTGGCACCCACTTTTGTAATGTAAATGAACCAATATGAAGAACCAATTTTATTCAAATGAGCCAATACCAAGAACCTGGTAAGAAAACTATATAGTGGTTTTATGATTGCCATTTTTTCTTTTGTCCCTTCCTCACATAATTATACCACTGTGATATTGAGAATGCCAAGGGAGTAGATAGAAGACAACGGGAGTGACTCAACACAGAATATAAATAAATAATGGTAAACCAGCAAGTGGTTCCTTTTATGGTATCTTTCTTCACAAAAGGGCATGGATTACTTAGTCAGCACCCATGCTCCTGGTTTAATTTCTCCAGAATTCACAGATTAACATGGCATGAGCGGAACCAGAAAGTGGTTTCTCCCGCCACTGCCAAGTTGTTCAGATGAGCAGACTAGTTGTCTGTCACTCACACAATAATGATAAACATGCACTGCAGGAGCGTTTTATTCTTCAGACACAGAGAGAGGGTACACTCTTTTAATCTCTCTTAGCAATTACAATGGGATGGAAACCAGAAAGTGGTTCCATCCTACACCGCCATTGTTACTCAGGTGTGTGGATTAGATGTCTGGCACGCTTGTGGTGGTGAAGAACGCATGCTGCAGGTGCGTTTGATTCTCGAGACACAGATAAAATCCTGGCGGGCAGGAAGGCCAGTAAATATTCAGACCCTGGTGCAGTAAAATTAGGTCAATGGGCTGAGACAAAACCTTGGAGTAGTAAGTACAACATGGCCGGTTTTTATGGACATAAAAAAGGTTGAAAGGTTCCTCCTTAACATAGTGAACTTGTATCATTTTATACACAGAATGTGACTACAGGCTCATCTCACAACAGGGGGATCTATGCAGCATAGTCCTGGATTATTACATGTATGTAATGTTCCTTTGGTTTATGTATTTCCCTTATATGCATTAGTTTGACTTGTGTGTTGTCACTGAGTGTTTTTATCACAGGTGTATCACTATTTTATTATTAGAAGTTCTCGCTTGGAACACCATTGGATATACCAGCATTTTATTTTACACGGGCTGTAATTCACTTTGTAGTGTTGTTATGAAGCATATTTACCAAGTATCCTACATTGTCAGAATATTAGACTTCTGGGTCTCGTTTTATTGACTTCACCTATTGTGTATTACAGACACAGGCAGAAATCTTCACTGAGTAGGTGTTGATGTTTATGTAAGCATGCACAGTGTGTGACAGTTTTGTATTGCCTAGGAGTGGAATCAGGGAGTTAGATCCTTGGTACTGAAGATAGCCTAAGGAAAGAGTGGCTTGGAACATGCAACCAAATAGGTGTTTCTCCACATCTTCCCCTTTGCAATCATACCACCTGTTGGGTAGAATAAAACATAGTTTTCCTACCAGGCAGGTAATTTTAACTTACCCAGTACCACACCTTACAACTCCTATTCTGTCATTGTTTGGAATTTACCATGCATTGCTCCTGTGTCTTCCATTAGTAGTAGCGCCCTACCACCCCATAATGGAATGGTAATAACCTTATGATAAAACATGCCATCAAGGGTAACCTTAGTGGGTGAGGGTTACATAACAAAAAAGCAATTTGCTTTTCTTACCTGTAGGAGTTTAATTGCATGGAATAGGGCTCCCATTTCTTTAAGATAATAAATACTTTAACCTAAGACTGCTTATTTTTCTTAGTAGTGTGTGTGATATGGTGAATAATGAAATAAGGTTTGTTGCTTTTTCACAGTGCCCCTTATTCCTTTATTAATAACCCAAAAGCAATGCTTCTATGTCAATTATACATTGAATAGTGTTTTGAGGGGCTACAATAATCTATCTTTCACATTTGTCGCTGGTGCATTGAACCAAGTTCACCCGTGTCACCCATGGGTGGGAAACCACACCTTGTAGAGTTACACCAAAGTTTTAACTTAGTCATCACTTTCCTTTTTTCTTTTTAGTTTTTTCATTCCTTCCTTTGTTTTTCTGTAATTAGTTCCTTGCTTTCCTTCCTTCTTTCATTCTGTATTTATTTTTCCCTTCTTTCTTTCTCTTTTGTTTTCTTCCAATCTTTCTTTCCTTCACTCTTTATTTTTTACCTACTTTCCATTATTCTTTACTTGTTTCATTATTTATTTATTTCCTTCTAACTTCTCTATTGCCCTCTTTCCTTTTTCTTTCTTTTCTTTCTTGTCTTTTTTCTATTTTCTTTCAGTTTGTCTTTCCATTGTGGGGTCTTTATTTTTTGCCTTCTTCACCTTTTTCCTTCTTTCTTTCTTTCTTTCTTTCACCTCAACATAATCAACCTATCTGGCTTTCTATACCATCTCCCACCGTACACTCATCATTAGACTACACACAGTGGGATTACAAGGACCAGCACTCAAATGTATAGTTTCCTTCCTGTCCTAAATGACATGAGTCAGGGTCTAGCCTTTTGTCTCAGAATACAAGGACCTCATATGAGAAGTCCAACAGAGATTATCACTAAACCCCACACTTCTCAACATCTACATGACTCATGTATCTAACATCATCAGATCCCATGGAATCAACATCATCTGCTGAGGACAGCCAGCTCATTTTCCCTCTCAGATGACACTGTCACCACTAAGACAAACTTTAGATAATACATGACCAGTGTGGCCCATTGGATAAATGAGACCTGATTCAAGCTCAACACTGACAAAACCGAAGTGCTGTTATTTAGGAATAAGAGCACCCTTGGGGACTCTATCTGGAGGCCCCCCACCTTGGACCCACACCCACACCCACCCCAACTGACCATGCTAGGAACCTAAGCCTCATACTGGACACCAACCTCATCATGAAGTCCCAGGTCAACGCTGTCACCTCCAATTTTCCACATCCTCTGCATGTTATGTAAAATCTTCAAGTGTCTCCTACTGGACATCATTCATACCATCACGCAGGCCCTAATCACAAACAGATTGGACAACAGAAATGTACTCTATGCCGGCATCCCAACACATTTTCTTTACATACTTAAAACCATTCAAAATGCCAACTCAGATTGATCCTCGACCTCCTGTGCAGATCCCACACATACTGCTCCTCAGAGAGCTCCACTGGCTCCCCATTTAAAGCACTGCCAGTTCAAACTTCTCACACATTCATTCAAGTCACTTCACAACACTGAATCTGCATACTTCAATCACCAGCTTCACTTCCACAGAGCTACCAGACAACTTTGCTCAGCATCTTTTGCATGGACACACAACCTGAATGCAGATAAGGGAAACAGGAGGTAAATCATTATTCTTCAAAGCTGCAAAACGCTGGATTGCTCTCACCCAGCACATCAGGGCCACCTCCTCCCTTCTTGACTTCTGCAAGAAGCTGATGATCTGGCTATTCAATTAGTCTTCTTATGGTACCATTGAGACTGCCTGTACTCAGGCCCAGCCTCATCACATGCCTACTCTCACCTACTCAGCACTTGGATACCCTCACTGGTGACAAGCATCGCTCTACAGATCTAATTTACTTTACATCACAGTTTTGCCTTCTTCCTTCCTTTCTTCTTTTTTGCCTCCCTTCTCTTTTTGACTTGCCCCCTTGTAAGGAAATGCCTCCTTGGCATGGTTACCCCCTGACTTTTTGCCTTTCCTGATGCTAAGTTATGACTTGAAAGTGTGCTGGGACTCTGCTAACCAGGCCGCAGCACCAGTGTTCTTTCCCTAAACTGTACCTTTGTCTCCACAATTGGCACAACCCTGGCACCCAGGTAAGTCCCTTGTAACTGGTACCCCTGGTACCAAGGGCCCTGATGCCAGGGAAGGTCTCCAAGGGCTGCAGCATGTCTTATGCCACCCTAGGGACCCCTCACTCAGCACATACACCCTGCTTCACAACTTGTGTGTGCTGGTGGGGAGAAATGACTAAGTCGACATGGCACTCCCCTCAGAGTGCCATGCCAACCTCACACTGCCTGTGGCATAGGTAAGTCACCCCTCTAGCAGGCCTTACAGCCCTAAGGCAGGGTGCACTATACCACAGGTGAGGGCATATGTCCATGAGCACTATGTCCCTACAGTGTCTAAGCAAAACCTTAGACAATGTAAGTGCAGGGTACCCATGAGAGTATATGATCTGGGAGTCTGTCAAACACGAACTCCACAGCACCATAATGGCTACACTGAAAACTGGGAAATTTGGTATCACATTTCTCAGCACAATAAATGCACACTGATGCCAGTGTGCACTTTATTGTAAAATACACCCAGAGGGCATCTTAGAGATGCCCCCTGAAAACATACCCGACTTCCAGTGTGGGCTAACTAGTTTCTGCCAGCCTGCCACACACCAGGCTTGTTGCTGGCCACATGGGGAGAGTGCCTTTGTCACTCTGTGGCCAGGAACAAATCCTGTACTGGGTGGAGGTGCTTCTCACCTCCTCCTGCAGGAACTGTAACATCTGGCGGTGAACTCAAAGGGTCACCCCCTTTGTCACAGCCCCACAGGGCATCCCAGCTAGTGGAGATGCCCACCCCTCCGGCCACTGCCCCACTTTTGGTGGCAAGACTGGAGGAGATAATGAGGAAAACAAGGAGGAGTCACCCCCCAGTCAGGACAGCCCCTAAGGAGTTCTGAGCTGAGGTGACTCTTACTTTTAGAAATCATCCATCTTGTAGTAGGAGAATTCCCCCAATAGGATTAGGGATGTGCCCCCCTCCCCACAGGGAGGAGGAACAAAGAGGGTGTAGCCACCCTCAGGGCCAGTAGCTATTGGCTACTGCCCTCCCAGACCTAAAAATACCCCTAAATTCAGTATTTAGGGGCTCCCAGAACCAAAGAAGACAGATTCCTGCAACCTAAAGAAGAAGAAGTATTGCTGACCTGAAGCCCTGCAGTGAAGATGGAGACGACAACTGATTTGGCCCCAGTCCCACCGGCCTGTCTCCCTACTTCAACGAAAACTGCAACAGCAACTCATCCAACATGGACCAGCGACCTGCAACTTTCTGCAACAAAGAAGCAACTTTAAAGACCCCACGTTTCCCACCAGAAGCGTGAGACTTTCCACTCTGCACCCGACGCCCCCGGCTCAACCTGCGGAAAACTAACACCACAAGGAGGACTCCCTGGCGACTGCGAGCCCATGAGTAGCCAGAGTTGACTTCCCTGAGCCCCCACAGCGAAGCCTGCAGAGAAAATCCAGAGGCTCCCCCTGACCGCGACTGCCTATAACAAGGAACCCGACGCCTGGAACCAGCACTGCACCTGCAGCCCCCAGGACCTGAAGGAACCGAACTCCAGTGCAGGAGCAGCCCCCAGGTGACTCTCTGCCTAGCCCAGGTGGTGGCTATCCCGAGGAGCCCCCCCTGTGCCTGCCTGCATCGTTGAAGAGACCCCCGGGTCTCCCCATTGATTCCTATCTGCCTGTTTGCACTCTGCACCCGGCCGCCCCTGTGCCACTGAGGGTGTACTTTCTGTGCCTGCTTGTGTTCCCCCGAGTACCCTACAAAACCCCCCTGGTCTGCCCTCCAAGGACGCAGGTACTTACCTTCTGGCAGACTGGAACCAGGGCACCCCTATTTCCATTGAAGCCTATGTGTTTTGGGCACCACTTTGACCTCTGCACCTGACTGGCCCTGAGCTGCTGGTGTGGTAACTTTGGGGTTGCCTTGAACCCCCAAAGGTGGGCTACCTTGGACCCAACTCTGAACCCTGTAAGTGTTTTACTTACCTGTGAACTTAACAATTACTGACCTCCCCCAGGAACTGTTGATTTTTGCACTGTGTCCACTTTTAAAATAGCTTATTGCCATTTCTGTCAAAACTGTACATGCTATTGTGATTATTCAAAGTTCCTAGAATACCTGAGTGAAATACCTTTCATTTGAAGTATTACTTGTAAATCTTGAACCTGTGGTTCTTAAAATAAACTAAGAAAATATATTTTTCTATATAAAAACCTATTGGCCTGGAGTAAGTCTTTGAGTGTGTGTTCCTCATTTATTGCCTGTGTGTGTACAACAATTGCTTAACACTACCCTCTGATAAGCCTACTGCTCGACCACACTACCACAAAATAGAGCATTAGAATTATCTCTTTTTGCCACTATCTTACCTCTAAGGGGAACCCTTGGACTCTGTGCACACTATTTCTTACTTTGAAAAAGTGTATACAGAGCCAAATTCCTACACCCCTTCCTTCATTTTTGTGTTCCTTTCTTTTTGCCCTTCTTCCTTCCATTTTTCTCTGCCTTCCTTCCTTCATTGGCTTTCTTTCCTTTCTTCCATTCTTCTCATTTTTCTTGCTTTCTTCCACAAAAGTGAGGTTAGCAGCCTATCCCAGGCAGATGGCATTTATAAGGTCTGTGTTAGCCAACATCTTTTGATTTTACTAAAAGTATGTATCATATCGTTACTTATAAGGGATTTTAGCCAGACTTCATCCATTAGTCTGTGAGTCTGCTATTCACATTTTTCTTCCACCCACTCTATGACGCATCAAGGGGCAATGTCAGCCCACTTCAGCCACTGACAGACTGTTCTATGAGTAATGGCATGCTGTCCTTTCATAAGGAGCATATCCACACAAAAGGTGTTGCCCTTCCGTGCCAGATGTACCATGGTAGTATGCACATTTCTGAGATCTGAAAAACACTTTTGCATTTAGTTCATGTTTTTCTTTAGATTTAATGAGGGCCCAGAAGCTTCCTTAATAATAAAAACAATAAAAGTTTGCAAAGATGATGACAAAGCAAAAAAAAAATCCAAAAGGTTGGGGGCCAGCGCCAGACCAATTGGCACTCCTAAAGCTTGTTTAGTTTTACCATGCTACAACAACACAACAGGTTGGGGGAAACTGTGAACAGGCAAGTCTGGCCCATTCAGTTCATCATCAGATCAAGAACGTGGTGATCAGGTTATTGGCATTGGATATGGTAATGGTGACCGTGTGCTCAATAGAGGATGGGGGTGTTCCCCTTACAGAATAGGTAAACTCACACACATTATAGTGTCATGCTTCATCATTTGACCACCTTTCCCCACCCAGGTAGGATGGTACCACCTGGGCAGACTCAACCTCATTGTTAAAAGAACTCTGAGGGAGTGCTGAAATTCAATCTTGCTGGATAGAGCGGGGATCCAGTTGAATAGGAGGAACAAGCTAAAATTACCTAACAAATCACCGGTATATACTATTACTTTAATGGCGGTGTTTGTTGGTAAGATTAAAAACCATTGAAACACTCCTGAATATAATGGTTCAAGGTGTCATCTAGAAGTATATGGCCAACATGTTTCTGCCCTCTCATATAGCCAAAATGGTCTGGGGTATTTGTCAGGGCCTGGATCCCTCATAAGAATGAGGGTAGCTAGATAACCTATTAAGTGAGCAATTATGTTAAAATGCACACTGGGCATACCTGAAAGGAATTACAGTAAAGGAAGGCCCTCTTATGGGAGGGCATTTAGCCCCAGGTCTTGGAGCTGGGGGGGGGGTTTGCCCCTTGTAGTCACACTTCCCTCAAAGGTGGCAGTCCCTAATGCAACCTAGGTGTGTCCCCGTCCTAGCCGCTTGCATGGGCAAAACCCCCCCAGCTCCCAGATCTGGGGCTAATTGCCCTACCAAAATAAAAATTGGCCCAGTACTAGCATAAGGAATGGAATCTGATTATGAGCTGAGCTAGGAAAATATGTCTGTTTTCCAAATGCCATAAGAAGTATAGTTGCCATCAAAGAGTCTTTGGATCTACACTTGGCTTACATTGTTACCCTACATTGAAATCTGACTTGTATCTCTTGGCCTCAATAGAACAAAACTGTGCTATTTTTTACGTTTCTCCCATAATGTGTAAATCATTAAAGCACACAGACTTTTCATAAATCATTACAAATGTACACTATGAATGTCCACTCACATTATAAAACCTACACTAGATCAGCCCCAATCCCTGTATTGTCCTGTCTGCAACAGGCTTCCTATGTGCAGATCCTGAGTTGAGTTAGACAGCAGTCTTGCAGGCTTACCCAGCATATGTGGGCACATGTGTAGCTCATGTGTTTATATATCCACCTCTGAGCCTCTAATTCTAGTTGCACAGCGGTATCTTCATCTTCGAAGATGGACACTGGCAGTTACATTCTCAGTCAATATCCACATAATTCACCATGATTGAGACACAGGGACACTCTCTCAAAACCAAAGTCCAAAACCAAATAGTCAAAAGGTGATAAATCTAGGGCGATCAAATGAGAGAAACCCACTTGCCACAAAAGCCATCAAAATGAAAGCGCGCATATCAAATAGACAACAATCTAATCATGAGTAAGGAGCTTATGTAAACCCTTCTTTACATATATGTTGAGCATTGAAAAAATAGGTCTTGTCAATGGACAATTACAGCTCATTGTAGCCTAGACTTAATATAACTGAGAACAATTCACAAAGGAATTTATGAGTATGTGAAGTAGTACTCCTGTAGGACTACCTTATGCACTGTAAAAGGTCTTTATGAACTGGACCAAAAGTATCTGAAATAGAACTATACATAAATTAGTCAGAAAAGTAGTCAGATACATTTAGACTATATAGAAACAATTGTGCACTCTTCCCATTAATGGGGGACTGGACATTTAGAGCAAATTTACAAATGCATGTATAAATATGTGAAACAATACTAGTGTAGTACTACTTCGCTTACTCATAAATGGCTTGTGAATTAACATCATAGAGAGAGGCTTTGGGTCAACCCTATTCAACCACTGATTTGTTGGAGAATGACTTACATATTGGATCAACCCACGTGAAAGCATACATAGAGTGGGACAATAGACCCATCTCCCTTGCCATTGCTTTGCTGACAGTGTCATTCACATTTTAGATCAACCTGCAGGGCAGCCATTCTCTGGTGTGTCAGTCATTTAAGGGACTACAACTTGACTGTGATTCTGGGACAGCATTGGGAATGAGGGAGTTTCAACAAGAAGCAATACACCTTTATGTTGGTGTAACCTTTAGGTAGAAATAGATTGCTCTACATGAGCCTCTCATGACATGTCAAAAATTTGTTACATTCTGTGAGCCACTCTGAATGGGGAGGGGACTGAAAGTGATGTTTCTTCCCATCCACCAATGAAAGTATTTTTTGCAGGATGCCACTTGCTTTCGCATCTTTTCCTTGGGAGTGGGTGGCAGGAGCCCTGGGCCTACTTTTCAAAGCTGGCACACGTATAATTGCGATGGTAGGATGGAACAGAGGAAGCTTCTGTTGCAGAAACATGGGTTTACTTGTTTGCAGTCCTGCAAAATCAAAATGATTGTGCCATTAATCTGCTGTCTTCGAGATGAAAAAAGAAAATCTGTTTTGGAATATTGTGGATAAGCATTATTTTCAATAGGATGTGAAAAAAACTAATAATAGCATATGCAATATCCTATAACACACATTCTCATACATCTAAAAACAAATGCCTTTTACTTTACTACAATGCTTTTCATCAAAACGATATACAGCAATTAAAATAAAATAAAAGGCTGATTTCAATGTGCAATAAAATTCTGTGTGGTACATCATATTGCATATTTTCAGAATCCACTAAGTGAAAGAGCATAATGTCTACATTATAACGTGAAGTGGTTTAAAACGGGGATCTAAGATTTAACATGGCTGTCAACAAAGATGTTTATTTTTGGCTTTTTGAAACACTTTATTTCTTTATATCCCAACAAAAGCTGTATGACAGACATGACAATGGCAATACAAGAAAGACACAAGTGGGCCACTTTGGTCTGACATCGCAGTGTGCCCAGATGTGCCCCTTTCTTTAAGTACACCTGGAACCCTTTAACTGCCATGCATCATGGTTGGCCAAGCTATAAACTAAGTCTGGTGGCCTTTGTAGACCTTGGACTATGGGAAATAGCAGAAAAAGTGATGAGACAAATTGAGCATGACCCAAGCTGAGGGAAAGGTGAGGGTTCACTTGTGCAGCAGCCTTTGCCAGGCCGGAGTGAGTGTACATGGGTCAGCATTGAACCAAACTTTCCTGTGAAACACCAATGGAAAGCATACCTGAATCATTGCACAAACACAAATTAATGCATGGTAATCGCCAATGCCATCCCCCTTGCAAGAATTACCAATGGCAATGGTATTTGCAGCAGGACTGCATTTGCCAAAGTCAGACTCTGGCTCTTAGGACCTAACTTATAATATTTTGGTGCGGGCAGTGCCACAAGGCTTCTCATGGCACTGCCTGTTTCAAAAGAAAAGGGCAGGAATGTGCCATATCTATACTCACCCAGTGACTTGCACAGTCTGACCTTAATAAGTAAAATTACAAAGGGACGCAAATAGGTCGATGAACCTTTGGACTCGCAAGTAAGATGATCCCACCAAAGTTCCAGTACATGAAGATCAATAATCAATAACCAATGCACAATATCAATAATCCCCAATAATTAATGACATTAGTAATCAATTGGAGTTAGTAAATGTCACACACCATGACCTTTCAGTCATGAATAACCACACCTTTTAGTTCGAATATGTATTCCCCTATATTAACAATGCTAACGTCATGTAAATTAATCTCAAAATCAAATGATCTGCGTATAGAAACAACACTGGCTGTCCAAAGCGATGGAAGAAACTTAATCTAATCAAAGCTTGAATTATGACACATTCTAAGGTTACAGTGCAACTTAATAACAAGAACAATTTTGCCAACAAGATCACATACAGGTAGCTTCAGAAAAGAAACTTATCGAGCATCATTCCTTATTAGCAGATTTTCATTAGTGAGGTTCCTTAAGTAACACCAGATTAGCATCAGCATGTTCGGCTTCATGCAAAATAATTTAGTAACATGAATTTGGAAAAACATCTTACATGGCTCTCGCAAAACAGTTGGTTGTTACCTAGAAAGAAAAAGCAAATATGCATATCAAATATGGGTACAATAAAACCTCTCCTCAATTGGATCAGCAAGTTAAGATAGTCTTCGTCATCAGGACATCATTCGATCAGGAAGGCATCAGGATTCTGCATCAAAGTTCAAAAAACGCAAAGTCTCTAAGCAATAAAGTTAAGCACGTCTCTTGTCAAGATGCACAAGAAAATAGCGGTTGTGTCAAAAGGCAAAAGTGCAATGGCTCGAATGCTGGTTTCTTCTCAGTGCAGCCTAAATTCACTAAAACTACTTCCTAAATCCCGATTGGTCAAGGGATCGCATGTTCACACTTTGTCCAATAAAACTAAGACTCCAAATCTATGAATTCTACCACTTCTCCATTCACATGTCGGTGATTGTTTTTTTCCTGAAATGTTCTCATCATCTGGCTCGTCAGATAACAATGTTGTTGCAGCTCCTACTCCAGTGAGTGTCCCTCTTGGGAAAGTCAGTCTTACACACATTACAAAGATAATGTTACATTTAGCAAGAAAAGCATCTTCTAGCAGTCGGTTCTCATGAGAAAACCTTCTCAGCTGCAAGCACATTTACACAATACAATGAAAAATCACAGTTTAACTCTCTAGGACAGCCATTTATTAAACGTTAAGAAATACAGCTTGACATGAGGCATGGCAACTAGGCCAAGACCTTTGTTAAGTTAAGGCCTACAATTAATAAAGCTAATATATAAGGCATAACCTTTAATATGACATATTACTACATTAGTTGAACATGTTCTCAGCATTTCATAGTATTAGACTATTAATAAGTACATGTCATGAACATTGGCCGCCACTCATCGTAATCACATTTTCAACTGCATGCATTATCTTTCTACGTTATTATATTTTCTACACAAATCCATTACTCAGAATACATGAACACTCATTAATAATTTTTATTAAAACACCTGAGCTAGCAATCCCTCCTCTGATGACTAAATATGTCTTCACACTAACTACCACCCACAACATTTTGCATCAGCTAAACTTTTGTTAATTCGATCCCTTCATACTTTTGTTCTCTTTTTGAGTTTTCCCTGAACAATTTTTCCCTTTTCTTTTCTTCCCTCCTCTGATCATTCTCTGACATCTCCAATTGAGTCCTTTGTCATAATTTACAGAATCCCCATATTCCAATTTGGCAAACCACAGTAATTAATATCCCCTGAAAAATGTTCAATAGAATCCCATTCCAAATGTTGCTGAGCCTATTTTCCACTGAAGTAAAACCTTTGCCAATCTTTTCCCAAACACATGGTTCCTTCAATTCTTTCATATCAGCACTTTCTTTACTCAGATTAGTAAATCAGTCTCTAATTTATCTACTGTTATAAGGAATATATGAACAACAATGCCTAGAATTAAAAATTCTACAAACTCCACCATTCTTCGCTAAGAAAATGTCTAAAGCAAGACGATTCTGAAGAGTCATACGTCTATCAGCAGCTAATTCAATATCTATCAGGAGTACGGCTCCTGAAAAATTTGTCAGCATGTTATCCACGATAGTAGAAAACTTTTGATTCTCTATCAAATTCAGAATAACTCCTACTGAAGGAATCATTGCTCCAAATATATCTCTCACTATACCAGAAGGAGTCTCCCTCCTCTGCCTCATATGATGTAATTCAGTCACTTTGGGAAACTTCTTCAAATCAGTCATTTGATAAATGTTTGGGAAAACTATCCCCAAGTAACATGTCCCATACCATCCTCTTGGAAGACGGTAATAAGCATTAAGACCACTGATGTAATAAATCCCAGCAATAGCTGGGTCCTGTCCATTCAACATAAATGTCCATTTACTCTGAAACAAAAACACATATCTACATTAATTCGTTCCCACAATCAAAGTGTCAGTTCGTGATTAAGGCCTATGTATTCAAAGTTTCCCTATGTGTTGCGCAACTAAAGCTAATTTCCCTTGCATTTTAATTGCACTATAAGCATAACCATTCCTGTAAGTCCTTTTCTCTAAGCCTTTTTCTAACTTCTCCTTCAATGCCTTTCTCCTGTCATCTGTGTGATCTAAGAAGCTTTTCTCTAAAGGTGTAAGCAAGCATGTTGAATTATTGCAGTGTGCATAAGCCGTGCAAAACGTCAATGTAGGTTCAAAGAATTCTCTAATTAATACTATGTCATTATCCTTAGCTACTCTACTCAAATACCTAATTATGGGGACAAATGAAAACACTATATCATAATTCGAGTAAAAGTACTAGATGTACTCCTGGTTATAAAATCTTGTTGGTAGCAGACTACAACTTATTCCATATAATAGTGGCAGACTATGCTACATAACTCCTTCCTCAACTGATGAAGGAATCTTCATACACACATAACAGTTCATCGCATCCATCATCTCAACATACTCACTCAGCAAGTGATAGAAGACATTAGAAGAAAGTTCCCTTTGAGCATTAGTACCCTCGTGCAAATACTTCTCATCTAACCTAAACCTCTCTATTGCATTTAGTGCAGTGGTTGTCTCAAAAGCAGAAGTATGGTTGGCTTCACCCTTATCAAGAACAGACATACCCACAATCAATACCACAAACAATATCCCACACATAATCACCAAACCACTACTCATACATTTACAGTGCCTAGTGTTACTCAGGATCTGCAAAGAATCAGAAAACAGAAGAAAATGTAGAAAACCTGCAGCAAAAAGCAAAAACAAACAACTCTTATTTCCGCAGTTATTTACAGCTTTCAGTCTCACTTCCAGGATCCCTTGTCAAAATAGGTAAGCAGCTTGTCAAAATCAGGTTTCAAACGTCAAATCAGGTCATCAATGTCTCTTCCTGTCACTTTCGAATGTCTCTTTCTCAAAAAAATTCTCTCAGATTGTTTCAACAGTTCAGTAATTCAGCTTCCTTCAAGTGCCAAAATACTGACCCCGAATGTCTAAATCAAAACAAAAAGACAAAAATTATTGCTGCCATTCACTTGTAGTTGCATAAGCCCATTCAGGACCTGTGTATCTTCGACTTGCTATTCTTTTTGACTTTTGACCGCCATTCAATTCGCCTTCACTTAGATCTTTTCTCCTTGTTGTATTTACTTTTTCCTTGATTGTTGTCTCAACAACCACCTCGTGTCCCTTCCTTGCGACTCCGGCCACTTATTTCCTTTCAGCGGACCTTTTATCAGTGTTCTCTTGAAAGTTGAACTTGAAACTTCCCCTTGTTCAGCGGTGTTTTCTCTTGACGGACCTGCAACAGGTTCAGGAGGAGTCAGATCACAGTGACTTTGATCCACCTCAACTCCTTTCCCTTCTGGGTCTGGCAATTGTTCTGTTTTTCTCTCAAGATTGTCTGCATCTGGGAAATCCCTCCTCTAACTAGGCTCTCCTGCTGCCTCAATTGAGATAGGCTCTCCGTCACCCACTTGGAGGTCTTCTCCTTCGTATCTTACAGGAGTGACGGAACATCCTCAAGAGGCTCAGATCTTCCTGTTTGTTCTCTTTCTGGCCCTGAGACTTGTTTTGCTATTGTTGGTATCAACAACTCTTCTTCCTCATGATCCAGTAGACATGCCACTTCCTTCGTGTGACTGGCATGGATCCAATTCGGAATTCCAGTGCACTTCACAGCTGTGGTAGGTGTCAGAACTACCTGAAAAGGTCCTTTCCAACGAGGCTCCAAACACATTTTCCTCACGTGTTTCCAGACCACAACCCAGTCTTTGGCTCTCAGGTTGTGCCCTGGGTCATAGATCATGGCAGTGTGGTAGCCTCCACCTGCTGAGAGAAAGAGCAAACCACATCAGCCAAACATTTGCAGTAGCCCGACTCCATATCATCTGTAATGTTGACAAGTGCATTTGCAGGCACTGCTGGCAACTATCAGGAATCCCCAAGGTGCCTCCTGCATTATCTCTCAGCATCTCCAGGGAGTAGGGTTAACCCTTCATGTTTCAGAGTAAACATAATGTGCTGTGTTACACAATTGGTTTTATCAATGCTTGTTTGCTATTGTGTTTAGGTGTAGACATGTGCTTCTAATTGGGTGTGGTATAGACATGTGCTTCTAATTGGGTGTGGTGACTCATCCACATGTGGAAACTCAACTGCTTTCCTGATTGGCTATAAATAGCAGAGTGAAGCATGCCTCCCTTCTTGGCTTTGTTTTGCTTCCTGATCTCAGCATCTGATTTGGCAGTCCAGCCCCTGCTGTCATCCTCGTATTCAGGACTTTAGAGGCAATTCTTTTCTTCATTCCTGTACCAGCTGACACCAGGCATTTCTCCAGCACTCCGGAAAAGACTGCAGCTAAGTGACTAGGATTCTCCAGGGAGTTTGTTCTTTGAGCACCGCGCTTTCCTAGAACAGCTGGTGTATTTCAGACCTCATATTTTGGCAGAGTGCTTATCTTTAAGAGACTAATGCATTACTGAACATTCTACATTATTATTGTTGTTACTTGCCTAAATGTGCTTCAGGAAATCTGCTTGAGCTCAAGTACTGCAAAAAGTGACAGTGCAATTTTAAAAGAGCATTTATGTGACTTTTCTTTCTCTAATAGCATAACTCTTGGATTTAAATTGTGTCATTCATGCCTGTGTTTCAGCTTTGAGGAATTCGCTTTTGAAGTGTTTTTCACACACACAGTGAAACCAAACCAAACTGTGCCACCCTAACTGTTTAAACCCAGAGTGGACAGTTGTATTTCTTGGATTGTTTTTGTTCCTTTTAGTTTAACCCTATGCATGCAGGAAAGTTATACGTGATATAATTAATGCCTTTGTTTGTCTTTCTTGTGCATGATAAGTGCAATCACAGTTCTAATTGCAGTGCGCAATAGTGAATCTCTGTGAAGCCAGCCCTAGTGTTGAAGTACTTATTGTTATGGTACTCAGTTTGGGTTTTTGGTAATGCAGTGTTAGTAATTGTGGCAACAGTTATTATTAACCAAGAAAAGTGCTGGAGCATCCGGGTGTTCTTCAACCGCTCCCGTGCCCATATCAGAAAGAGAGATTCACTTTCAAGGAAGTTGAGTGCACTAACTTTACTATCACTCTGTCAACAACGACCTGCCTCCCCATAGATACAGGGTGCCTGGCTGGACCGGCAAGACGTAGCAGTGTTTTGTCTCTTTCTTTTCGACTCCCCCTTTCCTTTTGGGTTACCTGCTGGGGTTTCTGCGTCCACCAGGAAGTGCAGAGAGGTGTCCCACGAGGTCGGGGGCATATCATCGCCCCTGCAGACATCCTGCTTTTCAGGTGAGTGGCCCATCTCGACAGCAACCTCATGGCTCGGCCCATAAGGATCTCATGCGGCGACAATCCTGTCTTCCTGTCGGGTGTGTTCTCATTGACATCAAAACTAAAGGCAATGCGTCAGGCAATTTAAAATTCATGGACGCACACATCTTTGCAACTCTTGACTACAAGGTACCATTCATCTACTCCACAATTCCTGATGTTTCAGGGCGGTAACTACAATGCAACTTCTGCTCAATGTTCAATGCTGCAAACAGTGATTTAATTACTTTATTGTTGAGGTGACTTCCCCTATCTGATTCTAAAGAGATCGGAAACCTGAAACGCGCTATCAGTTCCCTAAGCCATAGTTTCCCTTCTGTGAGACTGTCATTTCTTCGTGTAGAGTGCGCTTCAATCCAGTGACTAAAAATTGAAACAATCACCAACACATATCTCCAACCTCCACACACCAGCACCTCAATAAAATCCAACTGCATTCTACTCAATGGACCTCCTGTTCTTCCAATGTGTCCCTTTCCCTGTGTTCAATTGTAGGCAAATGACACAACGATGGCAAACTGCTTCAGCAACCTGTCTAACTCTTGGGTTGAACCAATCATGTTTGAACAACCGAATCATGGCACTGCTCCCAACAGGTGCTTGACCATGATACTACCTAACCATTTGAGACAACAGACTATTTGGCAAAACCAATTGACCCTCTTTTGAAACCCACAATTCATCTTGTCTTTGCACACATTTTATGTTACTCCATGAACATTTTTTTCTCCCTCTCAGAATTATTCTGCAACATTTTCAATTCCTCCAAGGTGTCAATTACTTTCAGTGCAAAACTTGGACATGTTTCGTCTTCTTGAGGTAACAGTTCCCACTTATCTTTGAATAATATATAGTTCAATGCACAAAACCTTGCGTCTTGATCCACATATCCATTTCCCAATGACACAAAGTCCTGAGACTTTGATTCGGGAGTACTGCCGGAGGGTAGGTCCTACAGCGCGGACCTGTTGTTTTTTTCCAACAGCACCACTCCTAGGCGTGTGCTTTCCCAAGGAGCCATATTCCAAAAATGGGGATGGGCGACCTTCCTTTTTAGTATGATTGGATGCACAGTTCGCTCAATGTAAGTGACTGTTCCTTAGTATATTGACTAGGGTGACTTATTATTGTCTGTATTTTTTGATTTAGGAGAAGTTGCACTTAGGTCCTGATGAAGCATCAATGGATCTTGCTGGACCACCAGAGGCGAAACATGTTGACCCATGGTTGGAGGTTCTGCGATAATTTCCGGCCTCCTATCTATTCAGAGAGTGACTGAGCATGATTTCTCAACTGTCACTTTCGACTTGTTTTTAATCTTGGCCTACACCTTATATTAGCTGAATAAATTGGTGATGTTGTTTGAGGTTTAGAGGCAATTTGAGATTTTCCCACTCCTGTTTATTTAGTGTCTGCTGGTAGGCATTGTCCACAAGTATATTTGATTACCACAGTCACTACTAAAGATCTCCTGCAAAGAGCCCCCTTTTGAGGATCCCATCAGACACTGCAGTGCCGGTCTGAAGAAGAGCATTCCAGATGATGAAGCATGACATCCGATTGGATGTGTGAGGGCTCTTGCTCCTAAATACTTAGGTTTTCCTGCTTCTCACCCTTGGAACTGTGTACTCTATGTTGTTGTGATGAACAAAGTCCTGAGACCTCAGATATGCACTGCATTTTACCACGGCAATTCTTTCAGGCATTTGAATAGAATGTAACAGTTCTTTAATTCTCTCACCTTTCCTCACTGCTGATTCAGAAGAGGTCATGAAACCTCTCTGTGACCACAACTGGCCAAAATCATGGACTATTCAAAATCTATACTGGCTATCCGTATAGATTGTAACTTTCAGCTGAGCAAAAACATGGCACGCTCTAGGAAGGGCTACCAGTTCCGCTACTTGGGCAGAGTACACTCCTTGAAGCCAAGAAGCTACTAAAATACCAGTAATTATGCACACGGCATATCCCGCTCTCAATGTCCCTGTATTGTATCTTAGACAAGAACCATCAACAAAGATAATTTGGCCATTCTCGGGTATCTCTAATGTCAGGGCATGTCTCGGTTTTGTGCACAAGTCAGTTACTTCAAGACAATCATGCTCAACATCTTCCAATTTCTCAATTTCAACATTTTCATATGGGAGTAAGGTTGCCGGGTTCATCAATGTACATCTAAAATACTCGTTTCATATCTGGTCAACCTTGCACCAGTCAAGTATTGGGTTTTCGTCCTCGTAAGTAGGATCTCAATAGAGTGAGGGACCATTATAGTCGGGGGATGTCCCATCACAGTGCCTTCACACTGTGTAAGGCTTTGACTAACCGCTGCAACTGAGAGCAAACAACCTAGTAAGGCTGCTGCAACTGGGTCCAAAGTAGCTGAAAAATATGGTCCATGGATCTTTGTCAAGATAGACAAAGAACATGAATCACGCTCATGACAAAACAATGTGAAAGGTTTTGTGTAGTCAGGCATACCTAAAGCTGGAGCCTTGCACAGACTCTCTCTCAATTAAGTGAACGCTTTCATTCCAGCCTGGTCGAACACTATGGGATCAGTGACTTCCTTATGGGTCAGCTTCTGCAATGGTCTCGAAATGACTGAAAAATTTGGAATCTATTAGCAACAGTAGCCTACCATCCCTAAAAACATCCTGACATCTCTGTGTGGTCGGGGGATTTATCTGCAATATGGCTGTAATCCTTTCTCTGGAAATCTTTCTCAATCTGGTGACCCAACTATTTCACTACTTTCTGACAGGATTACAATTTAAGTGGATACACTTTATGACCATTCTTTCCCAAATGGTTCAGTAAGACATTCATATCATGCTTGCACTCGTTCTTTATTCTAGACGCTATCAGCAAGTCATCAATGTACTATACCAAGGTCGATTGGAAAGGTAATTCCAACAACTCCAAATTATTTTTCAAGATCTGATTGAATATGGAGCGTGACTGAAAACCCTTGAGGAATTCTGCACCAACAATAAACTCGATCCAGAAATTTGAAACAAAAAAAAATTGTCTGTCCTCATGAAGTGGCACAGAAAAAAAGGCTTGTGACAAATCAATGACAGTGAACCATTCAGCATCACATGGAAATTGAAACATTATCACAGCTGGATTTGGTACCACGGGACCACATTTGACCACAATCTCATTTATGTTTCTCAGATCTTGGACAATTGGAACTTACCCACAGGGCTTTTGCAAACCCATTATCGGTGAATTACACGGTCTGCTCAATACTTCCTTCAAAACCCCTTGCTTTACAAAGTTTGCAATTAACTGGGCGACCTTCATAAGGACATCTTGCTGCATGTGGTACTGTGGAATTTGAGGAAAAACTGCATTCGGTTTTACAATAACTTTAACTGGCTCAACTCCCTTTATCAGACCTATTTCTTTTACTGTCAAATCCCACAATTTCTCCTTAACCGTTCCATGCAAAACAGGATGAAGCTCCTTCACCGTGAAGATGGGGGAAAATTCAATCAGAGGATATTCCTCATTTGTATTTTCACACTCTATCTCTGGGGCTTGTTCATTTTCATCATTACTATTCGTCTGAATCTCATTTCCATCATTTGAGTCAAGTAATCGAACATTTCGTCTTACAAAACAAATCTCTTCCCAATAGGGATACCAGACTTGAATTGCAGACTACAAATTTGTGCAATCCCTGCCAATTTTAACCTGAATTGTTCTGTAATCAGGTTAGTCAAATACTTATTCGCTACTCTTACAATCTGAACTGTTTTACCTGAAAGGGGCAAGTTTAGAACTTCTGCACTTCTCACTGTAGAGTGTGTAGCTCCTGTGTCAACCAAAAATGAAACTCTGTGACCCATAACCTTTCCCTTCACATAGGGACCTCTCTGATCTACATCCAAGGTTGCAAGCACATATGGCTTCCCAATCTGAACTGTTGCTCATCCAATCACCATTTATTCCATTCTCACTGTGTAATGGGAATTGGTGCACTGTGTTATTACTTTGGTTAAGCCTCTGACCTGTGACCTGTTGAGAAACCTTCATCTGTTGCTGTTCCATTGGGGCTTGAGGTATTTGAATTTGCTGTCTAGGTATCATGGGAACCTGCTGCTGCATTGGTTGAAAGTGTGTCATTTGTACATGTGGCATTTGCACCTGCTGAATGGGTTGAAAATTCTGCACTTGATTCATATTATTTTGAAAATTTGGATTAGGATCTCTCACTCTCGGTCCTCTCATGTTCTGGAATGAATTGATGTCATTACTTTGCTGAATGACGCCTTCCTGCACCATCATCAGACACTCCTGTTTCCAATATCCAACTGCTCCGCAAATGTTACATGGCAATAACCTCTTCATTACTTGCACATCATTCTGAAATAATACAGTACCCAAGTCTGGACCACGATTCATTCACATTACCCCTGTGACTTCTACCTCTCATCTGGGGCTGAAACATCATATTTCCCTGCTGCTTCAGTAACTGTTGTGGAAAATTCCATTGCACCCCTGTCTGAGCAGCTTTAATCTGCATCACCATCGCCTTCACTTTCAGCTTTTTCTACTTCAACTCAATCTCATCACTTCAGTACTTTGCATACTGCAACACCTCATCAATCGGCTTTGGCTGCCAGCAAATCCAATGACTCTTAACTATCTGGCTAATTTCAGGTCTCAACCATTCCACATATCTGAACACAAAAAGAATCATGTCTTTTGCCTCAATTGTCTCTGTACCACTGTAATGCTTGAATCCCTGTAACAATCTCTCATAATACGCATGTATCCACTCCTTTGCTTCCTGAGCTGTCCTGTCAATCCTCTGCCAATCAAAATTCTTGGGCGAAATTCTCGTTTTCAAAAACGCAATCACCTTATAGTAATATTTCATTACCTCAGGAGATAGTGCATCTGTATTCTTGTCTCTCTCTCTCATTCACTTGTTGGCCAATCTACACTCCTCTTACACTCTATCCACAGATCCGCTGGGACCACTCTCTATAGTAACGTGTCTAAGTCCTCCCACAGGCACTTTGCAAGTTTCACAAACCTGTCTGTCTGATGATACCACTCTACTGGCTTCTCTCTCAATTTAGGATAATCATTTGTAAATGATAGAATGTCACTTCTGCTCCAAGGGACATGAACAAAATTCCCTCCTGGAATCTCTCTCATTGGTAACATTTTCACTGGATCTTGGCCTTGCTGCACATTTGCAGTCAGCTCCACAGAAGCCCTTTTTCTTTTGTTCCTGTAGCCGGTTGACGTCAGCTACGGCTCCTGAATCCGAGTGGCGCTACTCGCGCGGCCACGAGATCGGCGTCACTCGTTTTCATGACGACCGGGGCCCCGCCATTAGTGACATAAACCTGGATTTCTGGGTCCAGGTGGGTGAAAAACAGCAAGACGGACGAACGCGGGGGTCGAGGGAGTCGGAGGTGGCTGGTTTGCTGAGGGCAAAACCGATGCAGACGATGACCGAGGACCAGGAGGAGTCCAAGAGGAGCACAGGAACCACAGATGGCACGAGAAACACAGGAGTGGAGAGATGCTGAATAGCTGCCACGTCCCAGGAGGGGCGTGGCTCACCAAGGTACGGTCCTTGCTGAGGGACAGCAAATTCTTAAAACGGGATAAGGGTGAAAGGAGGGGAGAGGGTGGGGACGGTGAGAGACGGGTTGGGGGGGAGCACTGGGAGGGGGGTAGGGAGATCAGGAGACAAGGAAAGACTGAACTATAATAACAGGTCTATCGTGAAATACAGATCTCATAGGAAAATACATTAGGTTTGACTATCTCTGGCCAGGCACCTAGGGTGACTGTCATCACGAACTACCATTCATACCTATCCACATACGCACCCGGGACATATCTCTCTCTCTCTCTCTCTCTCTCTCTCCCCTTCTCCACTGTCATCTATACTCTCCCTAGAAATACTTATCCTGACTTACCTTCCCTTTTCGTTCCTTTCCGGTACGTTGGGTGACACGTCAGAGGATCTCTGCCAGTCAAACAGGGAGCTGCGGAAGAGACCAAGAGAGAGTTCGGACTAAGAGGACACCGATACACTGTGACAATTATAAGAATATTTAAATAAATACACCCTATCACTTACCTGAGTCTCATAGTTCTTTCTATCACCTACCCACTGTCACAATGGTGTCAGAAGTGGGATTTTAAACAAAGGTGATACGAAGGAGACCAGGAACCATGGGGGAAAAGCCTACCCTGGAGGACATGATCCAGCAACTAGCCGAGGGGCAAAGGTACCTCCAGCTAGTATGGGAGGCAAACCAGAGGGAGGCCAAGGAAGACCGGGAAGCCTTACAGAGTACACTAAAGAGCCAAGCCACCATCATGGCTAATAACCAATTAGTGCATGAGACGGCCCTACAGAAGTTGACGGATACCATAGCGCCAAGTAAGGTACACCCCAATGTCCCTAGTTCGGTCCTCCAGAAATTCCAGGAAGGAGAGGATCCAGATGCGTTCTTCAAAAAACTTCGAAAGAGTGGCTTCCTCTGCCCAATGGCCTGAAGAACGTTGGGGACAGTACATTGCTCCACTTTTAACCGGCATCCTACAAACAGCCTACCAAGCCGCTAACCCGGGAGGCACGACACCCTATAAAGACATTAAAAGAAGTATCCTAGAGAGGGTGGGCCACGATTCCGAATATTATAGATTGAGATTCTGGAAGGTCAAGTGGGGACAGGCTGAGGACCCCCGGACCTTCTATTTTAAAGTCAAGGACCTCGGGTTAAAATGGTTAGGGCCCCTAGGAATGGAGAGGGAGGATGTCATTAAAGCGGTTATACTGGAACAATATCTGGAATCCCTTCCCTCCTCCACCAGGAGTTGGATAAGACAACACCCTAAAATAAACACAGATACAGCAATAGATTTGGTCTGTGCCTACCATTGATCAGTCGATTTTAAAAATGCCAGTCCTAAGATACCAAGCAAACTACCTATGGTACCCTATAAGGCCTTTCCCCGAAAATTCCCAGAAGAGTCAGGGCAAGGCCGCAGTGGAGATGTCCCTCCCATGCAACAGCCTCAATGTTACAGCTGTGGGGAATGGGGCCACATAGCCAGATTATGCCCAAGAAAAGGAGAGAGAGGGGAACCCATGGAAATTGGGGTCACCAGAGGAAGGGTCTTGTGCACAGGGACGGGTGCTCTCAAGTATAAACAAACCATTAAAATAAATGGACGGGCTGTCTTAGCTCTTATAGACTCCGGTTGTAGTCAATCAGTGGTACGAGCTGAAATATTAAATACCTCCGGCCCACATACAAACCAATGGGTATCCATCTGTTGTATCCACGGTGACAAGAACAATTACCCTTTGGCGATAGTACGAGTTGAATGGGAAGAGAACCAGGACCTGTTACCAGTGGGAGTCTGGACCAACTAGTGGAAGAGTGTATTCTGGGCAGGGACTATCTAAGGTTTCCCGAACTCTTAGAGAAAGTTAAAACCCAAACTGTGACTACCGACTGGTGGACAGAAGCACCCTTTCATAACACCCCTATCGAAAACAAGCCTTACCGCATCAAACTGACGAGAAGGGAAAAGAGACAAGCAAAACAAAGATATCTGACCTCTGGACAAGGGAATGTCACAGAAAAATTAGTAGCCAATCTCACCACATCCCCACCATCCTTTAGGGCGAGTCAACGAGAAGACCCAACCCTACGCCATGCGTGGAGGACAGCAAAATCCGAATCCACGGATGAGGTGGGTCCTTACTTTCTTATCCAAAATAACTCTTATATAGGGTCCTAAAATTCAACAACGTAGAAAAGAAACAATTAGTAGTATCCGAACCGTATCACAACAGGTTCTCTTCTTAGTACATAACCAACCGGGAGGGGGGCACTATGGAAGAGAAAAGACCAAGGAATACCTATTAAGATGATTTTATTGGCCCGGGATATATGGCCAACTCAGAAAATATTGTTCATAATGCCCTCGGTGCCAACTGATCGATCCCGGACCCCACAGGAAAGCCCCACTACAACCCCTTCCTATTATCGATGTGCCCTTCTCCCGAGTCGGTATGGATCTGATAGGCCCCATTTTACCCTCCACCAAGGGATACACTTATATATTGGTATTAGTTGATTATGCTACGAGGTATCAAATCACACTGAAAGAGAGTATGTGGGAGAGAGGGGGGCAAGCGGAGAACCCAACCATAATCAGCTGCTAAAATCAATACAAAATCACAACAGGGAGTACGGGGTTCTTATAACATACCGAGGGGTGGGTCAGTGGTGTATCAATTGTAACACTGATCCCCTCGTAATCCTCAGCTAGAGGTGAGATGTGGGTGGACTGTGGTGTTGTGTGGGGTCTGGAGTGAGGAGGAGGGGAATTTCCTTTACGGACACATCCAATCATGGCCGGACCTCGGGCGCGACGGTGATCACCATCAGCTGGACTTGATTTCCGCCCACCTAGTACAACTATATCTACCCCTCTCTCTCGGGCCAGTTCATCGAGCGGTACTGAGAGAGGTTGGTTTAGACGCATAGAGAGCGCCCACCTTTGATGCAGTGAGTCAGCCAGCTACCATTGGATATACAGATAAGATAACTCTCATCTTTCCCTCTCTTTTCTTCCTCTTTTCCTTTTCCTTCCCTGTCCACTTCTTCCCCACTCTTGACTGCCTTTTCACTGTTGACTGCCATTTCACCGTTACCTATGCCCCTCATATTCATTCCCCGCTTTCCTTCTCCCTTTTCTCTGCTCTTTTATCCACTTATGTATTCCCTACTCCTTCTTTCCCCTACTTCTGTTTTTCATCCTTCTTCCTCCCCTCTTTTTTCCCCCCTTTTTCCTTCTTTTCCTCCCCTCTTTCTCATAGTTTCCTCCACACATTACAACTATCTCCTTTTTGTTTGCCTTTACCTATCTCTGCCTCTACCCGCTTTTTCTCTGGGTGAGATAGTTTTTGCTTCTCTGCTTTTTGGTCTTTGGACCCTAATAGGTGTCTACCCTCCCTGGGGCGTTTCTTCCCTTATTTAACTCTCCCTGAACCTTAGAGTCTGACTATGAGGGGACGCGCCCTCTCCTGGACACCAGAGGCCAGTAGCCTCTTGTGATAGGGTAAGAAATTCTTTCCCTAGCTCATTGTCCTCCACGTTATTGCGTGCCAACCCATTAATCATGTGATTTATGCTTTATGCCTTGCGTACCCAGAACTTCTGCTTTCTGCATGAATTTTTTCACGTGTGCCGTGTATTGCTGTGTATTGCTGTGTCACTATGTTACCCTCATTACCGGTCTGTTTTATTTCCTTTAGGTCCTCCCCAGGTAGTTCCTTGGCAAGGTAGCCCCCCCCCTCGTTATATCAACCTTTTATTTTTACACACTTGTTATTAATTATTCAGCTCTCACTGAGCATGAGTAGCAGGGATCCTTCACCCTGAAGAATGCCCCGAGACCTTCCAGAGCTCATTTCTGAGGGCAGAAACATGTCGGCTTCTTCCTTTTAGATAGGTGAACCGGTGAGTCATTGTTCTCACACTGGTGTCCCAGTCTCTTTTAATCACAACAAACAGAACCTTCTATTAAAAAACTCACATAGGTATCTGTTTAGGTGTTTTTATTTCTTAGTCTAGCTGGATCCCTTTTTCCAGAACCAGAATAAATTTACGCACTCCCTCCTGTTCCTTTAACAGTGAGGTTGAGTCCGCCCAGGTGGCATTGCCCTACCTGGGTGGAGCTAGGTGGTCATATGATGAAGCATGACACTATATAGTGTGTGAGACTACCTAGTCCGTAAAGGAAATTCCCCTCCTCCTCACTCCAGACCCCACACAACGCCACAGTCCACACACATCTAGCATCTAGCTGAGGATTACGAGGGGTTCAGTGTTACATTTGATACACCACTGACCCACCCCTCGGTATGTTATAAGAACCCCGTACTCCCTGTTGTGATTTTGTATGCTACGAGGTATCCCGAAGCCATTCCCTCCTCCAGCATGACCACAAAAGCAGTGGCCCAAGCGATGATCACATTCTTTGCAAGAGTAGGATTTCCTCAGGAAATCCTAACGGATCAGGGAACACCTTTTATGTCCGGTTTAATAAGTCACATCTGTAAGATCCTCGGAATAAAACAACTAAAAACCTTGGTTTATCACCCACAAACGGACGGCTTATTCGAACGCTACAATCGTACCATCAAAACATTACTCAGGAAGATGGTATCCGAGACAGGGAGGGATTGGGACCAGAAACTTCCTCTAGTACTCTATGCTATAAGGACCCACGAGCAGGCTTCCACCGGACACAGCCCGTTTGAGCTGGTCTTTGGGAAACAACCCCGCAATCTCTTCAATATGGCCGCAGAACTCTGGGAAGAAGAAGGCGGGGAGGAGAGGCCTTTGCTAGAATATGTACACAAATGAAAAACCCAGCTCAAATCTGTGTGAGAAGATGTCCGTAAACACATAGAAAAAGCCCAAATCAGTCAAAAGACATACTATGACCAAGAAGCCAGACCTTGCTCCTTCCTATCAAACGACAGGGTCCTAATAGTAAGGTCCTGTTCTGAGAACAAACTGTTGGCACGGTGGCAAGGTCCCTATACCATCTTAAAACCCATATTCCATGTCACTTACCTGATTGAGCTCTCCAAACACCCCAAAAGAACCCAGATATATCATGTCAACTTACTAAAGAAATGGGAAGAACCTAATGAGAACCCTCCTAGGGATGCTACAGGAGTTTTAGTAACCCCTGAGGCCCCCTTAGGAATAGAACTATTTCCCACTAATCAACAGGAGGTAGAAGAAATGCCACCCATTAATCCGAACCTTACAGAAGACCAGAGGACCCAACTTATAGGTTTCGTAAAATCATATCAAAAGTTCTTTTCCGGAATCCCCGGAAGAACCAAAATCGTGCAACATCACATTAGGACCCCTGAAGGACAAACAATAAGACTAAGACCGTACCGTATACCTGAGGCTCGCAGACACCTCATTGAAGAGGAAGTACAAAAGATGCTTAAATTACACATTATAGAACCCTCCACTAGCCCGTGGTGCTCTCCAGTGGTTATAGTACCAAAACCAGACGGATCTATCCGTTTTTGCATTGACTTCCGCAGACTAAACGAAATATTGCTATTTGATACCTATCCAATACCCTGAGTGGACGATTTATTAGAGAAATTGGGAAAAGCACAATATATGTCAACCCTAGACCTCACAAAGGGATATTGGCAAATTCCCTTAGCTCCCGCAGATAAGGAGAAAACGGCCTTTGCCACTCAATCTGGGCTCTATCACTTTACAGTCCTTCCCTTCGGCCTCCATGGGGCCCCTGCAACATTCCAACGATTAATAGAACATTTATTAAAACCATTTCAGTCATTTTCCGCAGCATATTTAGATGATTTTGTCGTATTTAGTAATACCTGGGACGAACACCTGGACCACCTACATACCATCTTTCGTACCCTGCTACAAGCAGGTCTCACCGCCAATCCTAAGAAATGCAATCTCTGGAACAATAAAATTGCATACCTGGGGTATTTTATTGGAGAAGGGCAACTACGACCCCAAATAAATAAGGTGGAGGCCATACTACAAGTGCCCACTCCCACAACTAAGAAAGGTCTACGTTCCTTTTTAGGTCTTGTAGGGTATTATCGTCGTTTTATTCCCCAGTATTCCACATTAGCCACTCCCCTCACTGATCTCCTTAAGAAACAATACCCGTCGAAGTTACCTCCCTTCTCCCCGTTACAGTTAAATAGCTTCCATCTACTCAAAACAGTGCTTACTTCCAAACCAGTTTTGCAGTGTCCTGATTTTTCTCAGCCCTTCCATCTCTATACGGATGCTTCCGATGTTGGTCTTGGGGCAGTCCTAGCACAACCAAGCAAGACGGGTCTTGACCTCCTTATTGTTTATATCAGTAGGAAGCTGCTGCCACGTGAGTATCATTACCCCATTATCGAACAAGATCGCTTAGCCATTAAGTGGGCAGTGGATAGCCTGAAATATTACCTCTTGGGTCGCCCTTTTCTGCTGTTCACCGACCACGCCCCTTTGACTTGGTTAGCTTCCCATAAGGACTCCAACTCCCGAGTACTGCGCTGGTTTATGGAACTCCAACCTTTTTACTTCCAGGTCCGGCACATTCCGGGCTCTCAGCAAGGCCCCGCCGACTTTCTGTCCCGGTTTCCTGGTCCTGCGGTACTGTATCAGTCCCGATCTTGGGATGGGGTGTGTAGCCGGTTGACGTCAGCTACGGCTCCTGCATCCGAGTGGCGCTACTCGCGCGGCCGCGAGATTGGCGTCACTCGTTTCCATGACGACCGGGGCCCCGGCGTCAGTGACGTAAACCCAGATTTCCGGGTCCAGGTGGGTGAAAAACATCAAGACGGACGAACGCGGGGGTCGAGGGAGTGGGAGGCGGCTAGTTTGCTGACGGCAAAACCCATGGAGACGACGACCGAGGACCAGGAGGAGTCCAAGAGAAGCACAGGAACCACAGACGGCTCGAGAAACACAGGAGGCACGGAGAACCCGGAACCGAGTGGAGAGACGCTGAATAGCCACCACTTCCCGGGAGGGGCGTGGCTCACCAAGGTACGGTCCTTGTTGAGGGACAGCAAATTCTTAAAACGGGATAAGCTTGAAAGGAGGGGAGAGGGTGGGGACGGTGAGAGAGGGGCTGGGGAGGGGAGCAGCTGGGAGGGGGGTAGGGAGGTGAGGAGACAAGGAAAGACTGAACTATAATAACAGATCTATTGTGAAATACAGTTCTCATAGGAAAATACATTAAGTTTGACTATCTCTGGCCAGAAACCTAGGGTGACTGTCATCACGACCTACCATTCATACCTATCCACTTACACACCCGGGACATCTCTCTCTCTCTCGCTCTCTCTCTCTCTCTCTCTTTCTCTCTCTCTCTCTCTCCCCTTCTCCACTGTCATCTATACTCTCCCTAGAAATACTTATCCTGACTTACCTTCCCTTTTCGTTCCTTTCCGGTATGTTGGGAGACGCGTCAGAGGATCTCCGCCAGTCAAACAGGGAGCTGTGGATGAGACCAAGAGAGAGTTCGGACTAAGAGGACACCGATACACTGTGAGAATTATAAGAATATTTAGATAAATACACCCTATCACTTACCTGAGTCTCAGAGTTCTTTCCATCACCAACCCACTGTCACAGTCCCTTTTCTTCACCCATTTGCCTTCCCATTTGTCTAATGCTCCCGAAGTCTGGGCTCTTTTAACCAATTCCTTAATTCCAGCAGTGTTCAAAATCTTTAGTCTCAAAATCTTATCTGTAACTCCTTTTCAAATGTTTTATTTTCTCTATTTCTACACTGTACTTCTCTGCCAGGTCTGCTAGTTTCTGATGCATATTGCTCACTTCCCTTGGAATCTTTGGGCACAAATATCTCAACTCTGCCTCTGTGTAGGATCCTAACCTGTTCACACCTGTTGGTTCCTCAATGAGTTCACCCGCTTCCATGCTTAGCCTACCATAATTTAAACACTTCTCTCCCTTAGGAGCAGTCCGCAGGGCATTCAGCCTCTCTAACCATTCATTCAGCTGCTGAGCTGTGAAACCTTGCAACAAAATGTTACTGGCTTGGACTGGTGGCACCTGCTGTGCAACTGCATTCGGAGTTTGGGTAAGTCTGGCTAACGTTTAACCCTTTCATAATATGTGGAAGAGCTACAAATGGACTGAGGTCTAATAATGATCTTGATCCATCAAACGTCAGTCCAACAGGAGAGACTACAAGAGCATTCTCATTGTGTCCTCCAATCATTATATTCAGGGACATGGCACCCTGTTCACCTACAGTAGGTTTCTTCTGTGCAAATAGGTGTACGGCTGGACCATCAGTAATAGGTAGCAATATAGCATCTGGGGTTGTTCTGGTACTTAAGCTCTGTGGGAGAGTAACTCCCATGTTCTGATTCATCATCAGAGTCATATCTGACTGTGTCTCTGTTACTGGTGTGAATCGGCTACACTTGGGGCACTAAAAGTGGAGTTGGTTCAGTCTGAACCATTATTGGTCTCAGGAAAACCTGTTCCGTAGGCACCATTATGTTCGAAGTTGTTTTCATAATGGGCACATCAGGGTAAGTTCTCTGAACCTGTGGCGGTTGCACCTGATTTTGCACTACAGGAGTAGTAGGCACATTAAGACCACTCTGCATCGCATTCTGTATCAGGCTAGCATTACCCTGTACCGGACTCGTTATCCCATTAACCTGTGTTGGAGCTGTCGGATCAGCACTAGTGCTCGGACCACTCTCATGTTCTGCATATGGTGGTGGGCAGTTTCCCAATATCTTTAAAATAAACTCATCATCATCTGATTCTTCCTCCACTGTTCAAGACTTTCTAGCCTTCCTACTTTTGAACAGACTTCTGTTCTAGTAGCTTTCCTTCCTTCCTTCTCATTGTCCTGCATAATTGCTGGAAACAACTTAATTCCGTGCAAAGTCTCCATACTCCAAACTCTCTGATCACTGTCTCACCTAGCCTCTGTTCAAGTCTTTTCTGCCTTTCTCATCCTCCTCTCGAATTTATGTTGCTGTTGCTGTCTGGCTACTAGCTCCCAAATCGCTAATGCCTCAAACTGTGCAGGTCTTGGAAGGGGCTTCGATTCATATAGCACCATCCTTAAATGCTCTAGAACCCTCAAATTGAATGTCCCATTTGTAGGAAATGCTAAGTTCCCATCCTTCTCTGTCCCTTTGCACCATTGCTTTATCCAAAGACATGGCGTGACACCCTTCTCTTCCATTACAATGTAAGCTGGTGTACCTTCTGGCAGTGTAGCCTCACCTATACTCATTGTAATATACATATCTCCCCTTAAAGCACTCTTTAAAGAATTGAAAAATTTCATCTTTTCGACCTTTTTGTTATTTAAAATCACATCAGGAAGTGACTTTTAATCCCAGAATTCCCTTCACCTACTTTCTCAACCAATTGCTTCTCATGGTGTGCTGCCAATCCGTGCGACCAATCTCCCTAACCAACTGTTTTGCTATCACTAATGACCAAACTGACAACAATCTCTGTAATGCACTTCTTACTTCAAAGAAGACATTAATTATTACTTCACCACGAGGTTCCTAAAAAATGAAGGAGATTAGTAGGTCGAAAGCACACGTTTAAAAATAGTCACAGCAATGAAAGGAAAATATATCAAAATGATTCTCAACTGCAATGTACACAGCAAATATATATGATTATTTTATAGCATAATTGCAAAGCAAAGAATAAAGTAAAAATTCATCACCGTCGGGCCTGTCAGGCTCTTCATCTTTCTCATGCTAGCAAGAAGATGACCACATTCAACTGCAAGAAAGAGATATACACCCTCACGGGACAAGTGTGTGTGTCAGGCATTCGACGTCTAATCCTGACCGAGGTCTTGGAAATTCCCTCACTACTGAGCAAGGCCACCTTTATATAGCTTTAAAAAAACAAAAGAGCTTCCTGGAGAAAACCCCTCCTCTCAAATGGAAATATTCAAACATGCGGGCTACTGTAGGTCAGAGTTGGAAGAAAAACATTGAAAACTGGCCAGCCTTTCAAGACTTTCCTCCCAAGGCCGACCTGTTCCCTGCACTGAAGAAAACAAAAAATATGTGCTCTCTTATCATGAACTGTTCATGTTCGTGAGGAAGAAATACGAAGAAACAAGCTTAGTTTACCATGTGGAAAAACACAGCTCACTGCAATGTCTCAACTGCAATGTCTAACGCCATGATAAAGCCAATAGGCAGCTAAACTGAATACAAAATGTGATCTGCAACTGGTGAACACTGAACAACTAAAATGCAAAGCGGTGCAACACTAAGTCAGTGGTCAAACATACCTATTTTTAATACACCAACCTATCCCAGCATGGCTCCAATGATGTCACGTTCACACGTACTGCAGCTGACAAAGTCTTGCGGCTTGTCCTCCCAAACTTCGAGTCACATAAAACGAATGCAAAAATTGCGAGCACTAATCAAAACCAAAAAACAAATCTGCTGGTTTACTACAGGAAAGGTAACACAATCACTTCGGAAACTTTACGGATTTTTCACTGACTGCTCTTTTCGCACTAACAGCTACTCCTTCTTTCTCAGACTCCCAGATTCGCAAGCAAAATTCTACCTGCAAATTTTACTCTGAACTGATCATTGGGTCTGTCCTGGTGCACATAGGACTTGCCAGATCTCAGTCTAAATTTTCTTTCACTCACTTTGACTCACACTCTCACTTGTCCACCACACCTGATAAACCTATTAAACCAGACAAATTACAACATAAAGCCAAGTGTCTCATACACTTTTCAATATACTCCAGAGGCTTAGACCACACAGGGTCTGTACATCAACAACCACGTGGACATTTTTTGAGCACAAAGCGCCACACACATGTGAAGTTCAATGCCTTCCCTACTCTGACACTGCAGAGTATGCACACTCTGTCTACAACCTCATTTAGAGCACGCAAACTCCCTAAACCTTCACAAACATCACAATTCACCTGCGATTTGCATAAGCTGTGCAAGAACAACCTACTTCATTCACACTGTCACTAGGAAGCCGAGAACATCCTCAATCATTAGCAAGATCCGAGACTCTGGGAAAGTCATTTCTGGACTTCGGGAAACATTTTCTCTCCAATTAACATCATTGACAAATAAAATCCAAATCTCAGTAATAACGAACTCTCAAAGGACCAAATTATCAAGCTGCTACCATCTCTGTCGATATTTTATGCCTTCCTGCTACCACCTCGGAGACCATCAATTGTACTACTATCTCTGCTAATACCTGTTATTCTATTCCAGACATATATGCTACCGTCTCTGGGAACACCTAAACCACCCTCTTAGGGAGACCAACAATCAGTCTCTGCTATGTTCTCTGTACCTCTGTTACTATTTCTAGTAACGCCTGTTACTCTGTATCAGACATCTATGATGGGCTCTTAAGGAGACTAACCATCACCTCTGCTACCATTACTGTTAGCACGTCTGACCTTAATAAGTAAACTTACAAGGGGGCGCAAATAGGTCAGTGAACCTTTGGACTCGCAATTAAGATGATCCCACCATAATTTCAGTACATGCAGATCAATAATCAATAACCAATACACAATATCAATAATCAACAATAATCAATTACATTAATAATCAATTGGAGTCAGTAATTGTCACACACCATGTCCTTTCAGTCATGAATAACCGCACCTTTTTGTAAAAATTAGAATATTTATTCCCCTATATTAACAATGCTAACGTAATGTAAATTAATCTCAACATCAAATCCTACACATACAGAAACAACAATGGCCATCAAAGCGAAGGAAGAAACGTAATCTAATCAAAGCTTGAACTATTACACATTCTAAGGTTACGGTGCAAATTAATAACAAGAACAATTTCACAAACAAGATCACATAAAGGTAGCTTCAGCAAAGAAACTTATCAAGCATCATTCCTCATTAGCAGATTTTCATTAGTGAGGATCTTCAAATAACACGAGATTAGCATCAGCATGTTGGGCTTCATGCTAAATAATTTAGTAACATGAATTTGGAAAAACATCTAACTGTGGCTCTCGCAAAACAGTTGGTTGATACCTAGAAAGAAAAAGCAAGTATGCATATCATATATAGGTACTATAATACCTCTTTTCAATTGGATCGGCAAGTTAAGATAGTCTTCATCATCAGGACATCATTCGATCAGGAACGCATCAGGATTCTGCATCAAAGTTAAAAAAACGCAAAGTCTTTAAGCAATAAAGTTTAGCATATCTCTTGTCAAGACGCACATGAAAATAGCGGTAGTGTCAAAAGGCAAAAGCACAATGGCTCGAATGCTGGTTTCTTCTCACTGCAGCTCTGTTAAGTTAAATTCACTAAAACTACTTCCCAAATCCCTATTGGTCAAGGGATCGCATCTTCACACTGTGTCCAATAAAACTAAAACTCCAAATCTGTGAATTTCACCACTACTCTATTCACATGTCAATGATTGTTTTTTTCCTGCAATGTTCTCATCATCTGGCTAGTCAGGTAACAATATTGTTGCAGCTTCTACTCCAGTCAGTGTCTCCATTATTCTCCTCCTGAGAAAGTCAGTCTCTCACACATTACACACATAGGGCCTCATTACAACCCTGGCGGTAAATCCCACTTTCTGCTGTGCAGAAGACCGCCAACATACCGCTGCGGCTGCGGAATTCCGCTAAAGGTATTACGACTCACAGCTCAGAATCCGCCACAATACAGACACCCACACAAGTCCGCCACACCAAAGGTCAGTGATAAACTGGCATTTTTAGCAACAACCCTTCTTCCAACCTGCCTTTTTCCCTGGCAGTCCGTTTTCTATTTTTTTAATCCCCCAAGGGACTGTATACAGATAGTCCCTTTTCGATTTTTACTACTTTCAGACGCGCGCGTACGGAGAGACGGAGCTCTTCCGGGTCGCGGCGTCTGATTAATAACTCTGACGGTGCCCGAAGCAGATGGTTGCTCGGGACACCGTTCCAGAGGGTAGGTCCACAGTTTGGACCATCGACAAAAGTGTGAGTCTTGTAGTTTTATTTCCGATTCTTCATACGCGGGGATTTGCGATTTAATTAGTTATTTAAAGACTAGTATGTCGTATTTTGATTAACCAACGAGGTTTATCTAGCCCGTTTGTTTTATGAATGATGACTTATGTAAGGGCCGCCATTGATGAGACCCCTCATTTACTGAATGCACAATTTTTTAGAAAATGTCATTCTCCTGAACCCATTTTCTAATTCATATTTTCAAATTACTATAGTATATTTAGTAAGTTTAATCTATAAATTGTTGTTCTCATTCAATCTATATATGGTGTCTATCTGAGTCCTAGGAACGTGCTTCCCAGGGGGCCCTTTCTCAATTTGGGGAAGGTAAGCCCATTTTCAATTACTTGATTTATCACTTGTTTAAACGTCCTTTAACCACTTTTTGGGTATTTATGGTGTACTGTATGCTTTATATGTTTGTTTTCTAGGGTGACCTGATATAACCAGTGTACTTGAATGTAAGTTACCGGTCTCTCTACCCTAATAGAGGTGGTTTTTTGTCTTTTTTGTTTTTTGAAGAGGTGATTTATTTATTGGTCCTGATGAAGCGTCAATGGATCCGGATGGACTGATAGACGCGAAACATGTTGACCTGTTCCTAAAGGCCCTATATATAAAAAGACATTTTGGGGAGTCCTTAGAGATTGTATCTTGTGAAAGTCTTATGAGCATGATACTCTACACATGACTTTCAATTTTTGCTTTTAAGCTTGATCTTGATCTTCATTACACTGATTAAAATTCTGATGGTTTTCGTTAAGATGAATAACCAATTTTAACCAGGTTTTTTTACCTCTTTTTTGCACTGGTGCTTGAATTGAAGCATCTTGGACTGTACAGTAAAGTTTACCAGTCACAACAATATGGTCTAGAGCCCCCCTGGTGGGGTGTCCACCAGGCATTGCAGCACCAGCCTGGTGTGGAGCACTTCCCGATGATGATACTAGTCTTCCATTGTGATGCTTGAGGGCTCTCGCTCCTGAGACCAGTGGTCCCTTAGATTTTATTGGAACTGTGTACTTTATGTAATTGATACCAAAACCGACACCATCATGCCAACAGGAATTTGCCCACACTATCACGACCGACGAATCAACACAGCGGTCTTTCAACCGTGGAAATCCATTGGCGGTACACACCACCGCGCTCAAAATACACACACACTTACAAAACACAACCACATTGGACAATTTGAAAAACACACACCTGATACACATACACACACCACACCCACACATCCAATCCAATATAAAGCACACACCCACATCACCCACAAACCCTTACAACCAAAAATTTGAAAGAAGGCCAGAGAGAGAGACTACCTAAAACAACACCAGCATCCACAGACACACAGCACCATCACTTACACAACATCCACGCACCTCAAACAACACACACCAACACACCCTCTCACACATCACAACAGAAACCACCTCACACATCACCCACACCGCATCATGGCACCGCAAAGACACCCCAGGTTCTCTGAGGAGGAGCTCAGGTCATGGTGGAGGAAATCGTCCGGGTAGAGCCACAGCTATTCGGATCACAGGTGCAGCACACCTCCATTGCAAGGAAGATGGAGCTATGGCGCAGAATTGTCGACAGGGTTAATGCAGTGGGACAGCATCTAAGAACACAGGATGACATCAGGAAGAGGTGGAATGACCTATGGGGGAAGGTGCGTTCCGTAGTATTCAGACACCAGATTGCTGTACAGAGGGCTGGTGGTGGAGCCCCACCTCCTCCCCCACAACTAACAACATGGGAGGAACAAGTCTTGGCAATACTGCATCCTGAGGGCCTTGCAGGATGTAGCAGGACGCAGGAGAAGCAGGAGGACTGGACTCTGGTAAGACATATCTTTACTACTTTATCCCCCACATCCCACCTGCATGCCATCACATACAGCCACCCTTACTCTTAAACCCATCACCCCAACAGCCCACAGATACCCCACTAAAACAACCCACACATCCCATAACCAAGCCCTGCATGTAACACCAATGCATGGACACCCATCACCAAAGCATGTCCAGTACAGAGACTCACTCATGGCCCAAAATCACCAATCACACAAGGACCAAGCCAATAATGCAATCACAGGAGTTGAGGGTCACTCACCCATTGCACAAGATGGCATACACAGATACAATAATTATGCATTTACACCCCAACAGGACCCATACCCAACGTCCCCGGACAGGAGGTGCCAGACATAGTCAGTTCTCCCACAGACCCACAGTGATGACAGCAGCTCTGCACGCCTGGATCAAGATGACCAGCCTGGCCCATTGGGACCTCGGGACAGTCGGTTCCCCTGACGCAGTCACAAACCACCACTGAACCTCCCCCTCAGGAAATACCACCACATCACCCACCCAGCGGGCCCATCCCTCTGTCCCCAGGACATGTCAATCAGCAGTGTGTCCACCACTACAGGGAACACAGGCAACCCCACTAACACAGGACGATCAGGGACCTAGGGGCAGTGGCAGTGGGCACACGGTTCAGGGGACAGAGGCACAGGATAACAGGGAAGCTGGGAGGACTGCTGTGCGACAGGGGGAGGCCAGGCCCAGGGAACCCACTCTCCACAAGGCACTCTCCAACATCATGGGAGCTTACCACCATTCCCAGGAGACCATGGGCACGGTACTGGCCAAGTATAAGGAGACCCAGCGGCCGCGGGAGGAACACTACCTGGGGATCAGGGAGGACTTGAAGTCCATCAACACCACCCTGGTCACAATTACAGGGGTGCTGGCATACCTTCTCAACACCAGGAGGGACACAGTGGCACACCAACGGACCCCTGACACTAGCCTGGATGATGAACAGCCCTCCACCTCCGCCGGCGCTAGTGGACAGGAGGCACGGCCACAGGAACAACAGGCCACCAGCACCCCCTGCAGACGAAGAACCACCTCGCAAAATAGTCCCTGAGATCCAGGAACAAGACAGAGAACATTGCCAAGACCCCCAGCAGGAAATAAGACCCTGTGAATGTCACCATTCGTCCCACTATGTCACCCTGTCCATCCTTAAACTGCCATTGCTCAACTTCCTATGCCCCTTTGGACAATGCACCTGTGAAACAAATAGACTGGACTCTGCCATACCTCCACCATCACCCCAGCCCATTGTACAACCCCTTCCACTTATTTGCACAGGAATAAACACACTTCAATCACAAAACAATCTGAAGTCAGTCTGTGCTTTCACAAATATGTAATTGCAATATCTATGGAATATAGCAATGTCAATTTACTTGTTCACATACAAATGTAACACAGCTGTAGGCCAGAAGTAAACATAGCAGAGGGCACAAAGTGGGACCCAGATCTGTGAAATGGAAAGGCAAAGTGACAAGTCAGTGTCCATACACTGAGTGAAGATGACAGACTTATGCTAGCTCCAACAATAGTATGAGATGTGGGAAGCAGTGACATCTTCTTACCTGTGTCTCACTGGAAGTATTGCAAGATGATGTTGTTTCGGTTGTCGATATTCTCTTCTTCTGCCTCATCTTCTTCACTGTCCACAGGCTCCACAGCTGCCACACGACCACCATCTGGCCCATCCTCCTGCAGAAAAGATACCTGGTGTCGCAAAGCCAGGTGTGCTGCATAAAGCAGGCCACGATTATCTGGCACACCATCTTTGGTGAGTAGTGTAGGGAACCACATGTCAGATGGAGGCACCAGAATCAGGCCTTCAGGAGGCCGAAGGTGTGTTCTATTATCCTCCTTGTTCACCCATGTGCTTCATTGTAACGTTCCTCTGCCGTTGTTCTGGCATTCCTCACTGGGGTCAGTAGCCATGAGAGGTTGGGGTAACCAGAGTCACTTGCAAATGTCGAGGGACAACTGTTAGACACACACTAACCGTTAGGGACAACCCCATACCCAGACACCTACGTCAACTGTATTGGGGCCTCACCTATAAGCCACACACGGTGCCCATCACCTAAGGGATGCTTCTATTCCTCAAAATGTAAGCGTCATGCACAGAGCCAGGATACTTAGCATTCACATGGGAGATGTACTGGTCTGCCAAACACACCATCTGCACATTCATCAAATGGTAGCTTTTCCGGTTTCTGTACACCTGTTCATTCCTGCAAGGGGGGGGGGGAAATGCCACATGTGTACCGTCAATGGCACCAATGATGTTGGGTATATGTCCCAGGGCATAGAAGCCACCTTTCACTGTGGGCAAAGCCTCCACCTGAGGGAAAACGATGTAGCTGCGCATGTGTTTCAGCAGGGCAGACAACACTCTGGACAACACGCTAGAGAACATTGGCTGGGATATCCCTGATGCCATGGCCACTGTTGTTTGAAAAGACCCACTGGGCAGGAAATGGAGTACAGACAGGACCTGCACTAGAGGGGGTATCCCTGTGGGATGGCGAATAGCTGACATCAGGTCTGGCTCCAACTGGGCACACAGTTCCTGGATTGTTGCACGATCAAATCTGTATGTGATTATGATATGTCTCTCTTCTCTCTTCTTGTCGACAGGTCCACCAGGGGTCTGTACACCAGAGGATGCCACCATCTCATCACCTGCCCCAGCAGATGTGTCCTATGGAGGAGAACAGCGAGCAGAGAGTCATCCAACACTGAGGTATCACAATGTGTTTTATTGCAGAAACGTTAGTAATTCGTAATGTGCTGGTATCTGTCTATATTCCTGGCCTAGAAAGGTGTGACGCAGTTAACATCCATCCCATGTGGCCCCCTGATGTGGCGGCTGCCTGACCTGTAAGGTGGGACAAGGAGATATGAGGTAACTGTGCTGGCGTTGTCACCGTCGCGGTGGGCGGTCGAAGATCGCAGCACAATTCTGCATTGGTTAACATTGGGCCCTATGGGTCCCAGGAGCCAATGACGATGTACGCCGGTGGTGACGGTACGCACCGCCACAGACGTGACTGCCATTTTCTGTCTGTTCACTCACTTGATACCTGGCCTTCAACAGGAGAGGACCTACACTGCAAGTGCTGCTGTGACCTGTGTCTGGCAGCGACAATGGCTACAGTCTCTGAGGAAAGGGCCCCTGCCTTCACTTCGGAGGAGTTGGAGAAACTAGTGGATGGGGTCCTCCCCCAGTACATGCAACTGAACGGTCCTCCAGACAAACAGGTGAGTATACTGTGAGCATGCTGCATGGGCAATGCCTGCTTTGAGATGTGTGGATGGAAGATATAAGGGGGTGCTGAGTCCTGCATGTGCGGATGGTGAGTGTATGTGCGCCAGGGCATCGGTGGGAACTGGTGGGCAATGAGTATGACAGTTCCTTTCCTCCTGTACCATTCCTCTATGTCAGCGCCCACCAGAAGAAGGGTATTTGGTGTGCCATCTCCAAGGACGTCCGGACCCCCGGGGTCTACCACAGACGGAGCACCCACTGCAGTAAAAGATGGAAGGACCTGTGCCGCTAGAGCAAGAAGATGGCGGAGGCCCAGATGGGGTGGCCTCCCAACATGGAAGGGGTGCCTGTCGGACCTTGACCCATCCGATGTCCCGGATCCTGGCCGTGCCATGTATGGAGTTGGATGGGCACTTGAGGGCATCACAGCAGCCACAAGGGGGTGAGTACACTCTCACTCAGCTGACTCTGCGCACATTGCAAGGTGTCTGGGTAGGGGAGGTGGGCAGTGGGTTCCACTAGGCCAGGGCGAACTTGGTAGGCAAGGTCCCTTGTGAGGCAGGCAATGTGGCACCCCAACACCACTAGTGGTAAGAGCCATCTACACCTAGTCAGGCTCCTGTGACTTCCAGGTGTGCAGCAATTGGTCTTAGGCCTCGTACCCCATGATCAGGTGAATTTTCTAGGAACTGTAAGAGCATGGCGTAGTGCTGAAGGCTGCTCCCTGTGTGTTGTGTCCACCAACAGTAGTGTTGTTGCATGCACTGACCATGTTTTTCTTCTGTCTTCCCCCCCTTTTTGTGGTCTCCCTGTTCTTGTGTACAATAGCATCATCAGGCATAGGAGCAGTGGCACCGGAGCAGGAGGGAGCTACAACCCACTTGGCCCTGGAGGGTGAAGCCACCAGTGGGACGGAGGGCGAGGGGAGCTCCACGGCAGGGACAGGAGCATACATAAGTGGCAGCGACTCCTCCTCTGATGGGAGCTCCATTGCGGTGGCAGGCACCACTGTGCCCACCGCATCAACAGGTACAGCCGCCACCCCCCTTACCTGCATCACCCTCCCAGCAGCACCTCAGCATGTGTCCCGTGCCCACTCACCCAGGAGGGTGGGCATCTCCTTCGGCCCAGGCACCTCAGGCCCTGCCCCAGTCAGCCCTGCTGCCCTCAGTGAGGAGGCTATTGACTTCCTCAAATCCCTCACTGTTGGGAAATCTACCATTTTGAATGCCATCCAGGGTGTTGAGAGGCATTTGCAACAAACAAATGCACACCTGGAGGGCATTCATTCTGGGCAGGAGGCCCAAAAGAGAGCATTTCAGGCTCGGGCCTCAGCACTGATGGCAGCCATTTTCCCTGTGTCCAGCCTCCCCCCTCCAACTTCCTCCACCCAGACCCAATCCCCTGTACCTCAACCCATCCCAAGCACACCATCAGACCAGCATGCACACTCATCAACACACAAGAGTGGACATGGCAAACATGAGCACCACACGTCCCACCTGCACTCACAAAAGCACCATCCCCATGCAGACTCTGCAACATTCACTGCCTCCACTGTGTCCCCCTCCTCCACGTCCTCCTCCTCCCTCCCTGTCTCATCTCCACTCACACCTGCATGCACTACATCCTCAGCCACTACCTCCATCGCCAGCACGCCCATCACCACACACCGCTCATGTGCAATAACCACCCCCACCACCATTCACACATCCCCAGTGTCCTCTCCCAGTGTGTCTGTGAGCCCTCCTCCCAAAGTATACAAACACAGGCACACAACCACCCAACAGCCATCCACCTCACAACAGCCTCCGGCCCATGCACCTTCACCCAAATTCTGCAGACGTACACCTCCTACAACCACTACCTCTTCCTTCACTTCCAAACCCCCTCTATCTTCCCGTCCCAGTGTGTCTAAAAAACTCTTCCTGGCTAACATTGACCTCTTCCCTACACCTCCTTACCCCCGTCTTTCCCCTAGGGCCAGGGTTTCCAGGTCCCAGCCCAGCACCTCAGCCACCAAATCCCCAGGCACAGTGGTGCCAGCAACTTCAGGGTCATCGAGTGGGCCATCCATCAGGGCTGCGAGTGTGCCATGTAGCGAGGCCAAGGACATTCCGCCACCTGCCAAGGTGAAAAAGGTGCCCACATCCCAGAGGGAGAAGCCGCACCTACCAGCCACCAAAGGCACAGCAAAAACCAAAGGTGATAGTGGCAAGACAACTGCGGACCATCAAAGGTGGGGAAGGGACAAAAGCACAAGAGCAGGTGAGGAGAGGGCACAGTGGCACCGACTGAGGGACCAGTGTCACACCTTCTGTCCACGACCACACCAACCTGTACGGCGGCGAACACCGCAAGCTGCCCCTCCACCACAACCGCACGTGCACCGCCACCTGCACAGCCACCTGCACAGCCACCGGCACGTCTACAGCCTCATCGACAGTCCCGAGCCTCTTCCCAGGTGGGCAGCTGTCCGAGGTTGCAGGAGACGTCCTGCTGTGTCCCTCAGGAGGTGCTGACCCATGCACCACCGCCAGCAACGCCGCCACAGACACCGCCGCAAGCACCGCCACTAGCCCCGCAACGTGCTCGGACAGTGGCACCACCGCTGACATGGCTACCATCCCCAGTGGTCAGTAGTCCGAGGCTGGAGGAGACTTCCTGGAAGCTGGCCAGCTTACATGAGGCATGACTTCCATCACTTTTTGTACCTGCAGGTGGAATGCGAAGCCGCAGCAGTGTGGGGTATGTTGCTGCCTCTATGGCGTATCATGCTACCTGTACCTCAGATATCTCGTGGCACACACACCCAGGTGAGGGAATTGTACCGGCCACACTACACGTGGAGCACTCTGGGCACCATGCCCCCTCCAGAACCAGTGGAGGGATACATCAACTACCTCAGTCTTTGGCAGGATGAAGCACTCTGGGCTACATGCCCCTCCAGAACCATTCAGAATCAGTGGAGAGATACATCCACTAACTCAGTCCTTGGCAGGATGAAGCACTCTGGGCACCAGGCCCCCTCCAGGACAGTGGAGAGATACATCCATTACCTCAGTCCTTGGCAGGATGAAGCACTCTGGGCACCAAGCCCCCTCCAGAACCAGTGGAGAGATACATCCACTACGTCAGTCCTTGGCAGGATGAAGCACTCTGGTCACCATGCCCCCTCCAGGACCAGTGGAGATTGACATCCACTTGAGAGACTGTGGCTTTGCACTCCCCAGGATAAAGCAGTGGACAAACCACCCGCTGGAAAGACTTGAGAGACTGTGGCTTTGCACTCCCCAGGATAAGGCAGTGGGCAAACCACCCACTTGAGAGACTTGAGAGACTGTGGTTTTGCACTCCCCCGGATAAAGCAGTGGGCAACCCACCCACTGGAGAGACTTGAGAGACTGTGGCTTTGCACTCCCCAGGATAAATCAGTGGGCAAACCACCCACTGGAGAGAATTGAGAGACTGTGGCTTTGCACTCCCCAGGATACAGCAATGGGCATGGAGCCCCCTCATACAGCAGTGGCGTTGTGCGTTCATCTGGCTGAGGTGCCCCCCTCCTCCTCCCCCTGAGGTGCCTGTATATTTTCAACCATGATGCCCCAGCAGTGTTATCTCCATTTCCAGTCAGGTATCTAGTGTGGGCTTCGCCCATGCATTTTAGGCCCAGTGGTCCACGGACAATGATTGGTACACTATCCGGACTTGTGTAGTTGGTGTACATACTTGTATATACTGAATTTAGATTTGTGACTATCAGATTTTTCATTATTACAATTGTTACAATCATTTCCTTTTGTCCTTGTGTTCTTTCAGGGGGTGAGGAGGTGTATATGTATTGTTGCTGCATGTATTTGTGTGTATGTTGTTGTGGGTGAGGGTGGGGATGGGGGTATTGCCTGTTGCGTGTGTGTGTCACTCTCTTTTCCCTCCCCCCGTGTTGTAGGTGCAATACTCACCGTGGTCGTCAACAGCGTCTATCCTGCTCCCGATAGAGCAGGAGGAAGAGCAGCATAGGCAGGACCTGTAGTTCGGGCTCCATGGCGTCCTGGTTCCTCCTTGGGTGTCGAGAGGTGACTGGTTTCCCTTCTGTGTACTGTTTCTGCCGTGCTTTTGATTGCGTTGGTTCTGCCCCTGAAAAGGTGGTGGATAGGCCTCTTGTAATACAGTGGGCAGTACTTTGTCCTCCGCCTGTCTGTTGGCGGTTACCGCCGCAGTGTTTGTTTCTACCGCCATAGCGGTCTGAGTGTTAAAGTGGCTGTCTATGTTGGTGGTTTCTGCCATGGTCGTGATTCAATTTTTTTTCCGCCGGCCTGTTGGCGGTATTACCGCTGCTTTAACACCTACCGCCAGGGTTGTAATGAGGGCCATAATGTTACATTTAGCAGGAACAGCATCTTCTAGCAGTCGGTTCTCATGAGAAATCTTTCTCAGCTGCGAGCACATTTACACAATACAATGGAAAATCACAGTTTAACTATCTAGGACAGCCATTTTTTAAACGGTTAAGAAATACAGCTTGACATGAGGCCTGGCAACTAGGCCAAGTCTTTCGCCAAGTTATGGCCTACAATTAATAAAGCTAATACATAATGCATAACCTTTAACATGACATATTACTGCATTTGTCAAACATATGCTCAACATTTCATAGTATAAGACTATTAATAAGTACACTTTGTGAACATTGACCGCCATTCATCGTAATCACATTTTCAAACGTGTGCATTATTTTTCAACGTTATTATATTTTCTACACAAATCCATTACTCAGAATACATGAACACTCGTCAATAATATTTATTAAAACACCTGCACTAGCTCTCCTCTACAAGGCCATTAAAAACCTCACAAAGTGGCTCTGTATGGCCTTGTACATATTGGCCTGCAGTCGACAGCACCTGCGTGCAAACAAAAAAAAAATTATACAATGGCTGCACAAGCCTTCCTTTTATCTAGAGCTCCTACAGTATGCAGTACGTGGTGGAGAGGGATGGCTCCACGGCGGTATATGTCAGATTGGAGTTTTACTGAAGCCTTGGGTTTTGTATCAAACTGAGAGGACACGAGAATTCAGATGAAGGAAAGCACTCTGGAGAGAGCGTATATAAGACCTATGAGACTACAATTAGCACATCATAACAAAATTGTCATTGAAGTAATATTGCGTTGTAAAAAAACAAGTACAAAATGGGAGTAGTCTACCCAGCACACAGCATTTGCTCGAGTCCCGAGGATGTCTGCTGCTGTTTCACTCAAGGCATCTTCACGAACTAAGGCTGTCTGTGATCTATAAACAACTGGCAAATGCTCAGGTTTCGTCTCTGTCTGGGTGCCTTTTTAGTCTCTGTTTTGAATGACTCTTCAGACGTTGTTTCTTTCATTGTCACTTGCACGTTGGTTTCTTCTCTCTGTTGTGTCTTCTGTCACTGGGTGTGCTCTTGTTGGTCTCTCAGTGTCTGTCTCAATCTGCCTGAGCCTGACTTTCCTTTGCCTCTCTTACAATGCTATCTCTCTCACATGTCTTTGTGCCACTCTCTCATCTGTTCATCTCACTCATCCAATATGCCTCCGTCTTGTCTGCATTTTTCTTTTCTTTGGTAATCAGCTTCGCCTGCCCTCCATTTCAGTGTTTTGTGGCGATCTACCTTTTGGTGTCTCTCTCTCTCCTCCTCTTTTCCTGTTTCTGCTCTGTCTCTGCCTCTCATCTGTGTCAGATCACAGCTCTGTTGCACACACACCTTTTTACTTGTCAATGTTGTATTGTAAACTAGACTGTTGCGTTGTCTCAGAGATGTCACCGTTCCACATTAAGGGCCAGATGTATGAAACTTTTTTGCACTCACAAACGGTGCGAATCGCAAAAATCGGCCGTTTGCGAGTGCAAAAAAGTGGTCTGCGATGTATGAAAGGCATTCGCAGACCAAAAATAATAAATCGCAAAAATTTAGATTTTTTGCGTTGTGACCTGGTTTTGCGAGTCACAAATTGCGATTCGATATTTCCAGTAGGAAATTGTGAGGCGCAAATTGAGAGTCACAAAATCGAAGTTGCAAAGAGATGCATCAAAAAATCGCAAATTGCGATTATTCGCAGAACGGCATTTTGCACATGCAAAATACCATGAACTGAAACCAGGTGGTAATCAGGTGCAACCTATATAAAAAGGCCCAGAATGCCTCAAACTCTTTTCAACAATGGCTGCACTCTACGTCATGGCGAGGAGGATGAGGATCTTAGCAGGTTTGAGGAGAGGGAGGAGGAAACAGGAGCACATTTTCAGACTGTGCATTACACTTTTTAACCTGACAGAGGAGGAAATATATGAGAGGTATAGGTTGAACTCAGCCATGATACTTGATCGGATAGCTGAGCTACAACCCATACTGCAGCGCAGAACACTTAGGACTCACAGCATACCCACCCATGTGCAGGTATTATGCTCCCTCCACCTACTCACCTCAGGGAGCTATCAAGGGGTCATAGCAGCAGCTGGAGGGGTCTCACAGAGTACCCTCTCTAGATTTTTCAATGCATTCATCAACGCCATGCTTTGCAAACTACAACAGTACATCAGATTCCCCCACACCCCACAGGAATTACAGCAGACAAAAATATATTTTCACCAGATAGGACAGTTCCCCCACGTCCTAGGTGCCATAGATGGGACACATGTGGCAATCTGTCCACCATCAGCCACAGAGTATGTGTACCGCAACAGGAAATACCAACATTCCATGAATATACAGGTGATATGCAATGCCTCCTACATCATTACTGATCTTGTGGCCAGGTACCCAGGGAGCACACATGATTCTTACATCTTTCGCCACAGCGGGATTCACACACGACTGCTAGCTAGGGAGTTTGGTGAAGGATATCTACTAGGTATTGTCCCTCTGTACACTGGCGCATTGATGGTGTGCCGATGTCAGATGGCTCAGTTACTCATCATACCCTCTGTCCCTTCCAGGAGACAGTGTTTACGCAGTGCGCACCTACATGATGACGCCCTACCTCAATCCTGCAACACCAGCTGAACGGAGATACAATACAGCACACAGGGCGACCCACAACGTGGTGGAGCAGACCTTTGGACTGCTGAACAGTCGCTTCCGGTGCCTCCACAAAAGTGGAGGGGTACTACAGTACAGCCCAGAGACCACATGTAGAATACTTGCACAATATAGCTACCACTAGGGGCATACCTGTAGAAATATGTGAATCTGAATCAGATGAGGATGATGATCCCATACCACCCCTACAGCCAGCAGACAGGACCAGTGCAGCAGAGGGAAGGCAAAGGCATGCCGACATCACACACAACCATTTCAGACATGAGTATAAATTATACAAATCCTCTGACAACTGTACCTGTAGTGAAATAAATGTATTACCTTAAGTCAGGCAATGTACGTGTGAGTAATAACAAAAAACAGGTAATGTGATAAACTCAAAACAATGAAGGACCAGAGTAATGCACTATTACTTCATAGTGTCAACAGCAGTCTACTGGCAGCTAGAGTCATTTTTTTGTGCCCACACACACCACTCGGGTGCCCAGTTACATCACTAGCACCTCTATTGTCACCCTCAGTGGCAGTGCTCTGCCTGGAACTGGGACGTCTGGTGTCCGCTGCAGGTACAGCAACATTGCTGAGGCTGGAACTGTCCTCAGTGTCCCCCAGTGCAAGCTTACTCAGAGTGGCTGACCTTGGTTCCATAATGTGTTCGATCACATTGGTGATCTGCACAAGTCCAATCACAACGTCTCTGCTGCAGTGTGCTGCCTCCACTTGCGCAGCCACTGCACGACGGGCAATCAGTGCTGTTGAATTTGCCACCCTGTTAGAGGAACGACAGAAGCTGCCAAACATGTTCCAAAATCTGCGCTCCTGTCTGCGCTGGCTCACCCTCTCATAGCGCAGCTCCTGGCACAGTTCATGGACAGCACTTGTGAGGTCCCTGGTGTCCTGTGATGCCTGCACCTGTCCCTCACGCAGCTGTACAATGTTATTATTGAGGGAGTCAAGTTGCCGATGCAGGCCCACCATGTTGCGTTTATATTTGTGCAAGTTCTTATCTAATGCGAGGATCCGCTTATTTTGAAGACGCTGCTGCTGCAACAAAGCAGCTTCCAGGCCACCAAATAAGGAGGGACCCTCACCTACCTCATGCTGCTGTGCCCAGGAATCTGTCGCCATCCTGCGTGGTGCTGTGGTCTGATGACACCTGACCTCCTGCATCTGGCTGCGCCTGCCTGTTGCTGATGGGGTACTTGGACCTTCCTGCTGCTCATCGGAGTCATTGCTGAGCTCTGGCAGTGCCCTGGGCCTGCGTCGTCCAGTCGCAATGTTGAGAGACCCACTGGTGTTTGAATCGGAGGCCAGATGGGTGTCTGTCTCGTCTACCCATGCTGATGCTGTGGCTGCTGGGCCTGGCCCACCTGCAACAACAATATGCAGCCTGTCAGTTATGTATGTGACATTTACAGTCAGACAATGGTAATAAAGGTAAAGGTACTTCTCTGCACGGTGTTGTGTGTGTTGTGTTCCTCTGGGTGTCACTCTACTTAAATACATTGTATGTGCTACTTTCAGTTCTGGGTTGTGGACTGCCACTCCCATAATGCATTGTTGTGCTGCTTCTAAGATGTGAACTGGACTACTTCTCACACTGTATAACATTACTTGCTAATTCCTAAGGGGCTTTTGTTCATACACATATGGGGTTACAAATCAATATTGCACTTACCTTGGCTGGTAATTGGTGTGCCGGAGGTGTCGATCTCTGTGACCCCAGTCACAGCTTCAGGGTGGAGTGTGGACTCGACTTGGTCCTCCAGTGGTGTGATGATGCATCTGTGGGTGGACCGCCTCCTGTGCCCCAGGCCTCCGCAAGTCTCCTTGCCACCCTCTCCTTCGCACAGGACCGCAGGCCATACCACCTCTGCTTGATCTCTTCAATGGAGCACTGTGCCACTCCAATTGCTCAGATTTTTGACTGTATGTCTGCCCATTGTCTCCTCTTCTCACTCTCAGGCACCTGGAGTGAGCTTTTTCCAAAAAGGCCTCATGGCTCCTGACCACCTCCTCAGTCAGCACCTCAAGCTCCTGGTCGCTGAATTTCAGCTTGCGCTTTCTTTCACCCTTCTCCTGTACTTGGCCTGGGGTATCCATCCTTGCTCAGGTGTGCTGGCTCCTTCTGAGTGCTGCTCTGTGTGGCTGGGCTGCTCTCTCTCAGGATGCTGGTTTGGGTGTGGCACCTGAAACTGCCTGGGATGACTCATTTCCTGCTGGCGATGTCATCAGGCTCCTCCAGGTGTGCTTTCTCGAACTTTCTCGCAATTTGCGATTTTTTACCAAATCGCAAAAAAAATTGCAATTTCCAAAAATGCAAATTGCAATTCGGTAAATGGGCCTCGCAAATCACAAAGAGCGATTTTTAAGAAATCGCTATTTCCAAATCGCAATATTGTTACCTGGCCAATTGCGACTCTGAAATAGCGATTTCTTAAAAATCACTATTTGCGATTCGCAAGACACTGTTTTCATACATATGGCCCTTGGTGCTGCATTTGTAGGCCATGTCGGGTTATATTCAGTTGTGGACCAAAAACAGTCTAATTCAATGCCAGATCAACTGCACAATGAACAACGTGCTTAGAAGCGTTTTATAGTATTGCTAAAAAGTTCTTAAATAGAGCACACCTATGCCTTCACATGATTACCATTATGTGCCACAGAGGTCTTACCTGTTAGGCACAATAAACTGAAGATTTCCTTCCGAAATTTCCACATAAGCATCTATCTGTTTAATTCTGTCCTGTGTTCCAGTTAAGATATAAATTGTACGGACTGTAATATGTTGAAGAACAGAGAAACGTCGAAACAGAGATATTGTCGGAATACTCTACATTCATTGAGACTGCTATGTAGAAAAGATAGTTGGCATATTATCGGACCTTTAATAGAAAAGAAACAAGCATTATCCAAGCCGATAGGTATTACTTTACTTTGTAAACGTGCAAATACCTGTATGCACAGATGCTGTGCTATGTGTTAGCACATTGGGACATTAACTTTGCCACTGCTTGTTCTATCATGCTCTATTATCCACTCGAGTGGAAATAGCTAGGTGAGAGTGTGCTCAAGCCACCTCTAAAGTACCATTTTGATTTCTCATTTTCACGTAGTGGTCGTAGGTTTTCACGGAATTCAAAGTGCTGGTATTCTCATTATAAATCAATTGCGCTCAAACCGTTTAGATTGTAGTCTTGCTAGGGATCTGTTTCCATTAAGATCATGCTCTTTGGATAGAGGTTATCTGCCTGCCTGTGTATCTATGGAAATCAGCTAAACAAGGAGACGATATGGCCACCGTGGACTTCTGTGGAATGCACTAACCTCAAATATCTACCGTATTGCTGCGTTTATCTGTGTTAAGGGCAGACTGGAAGAAAATGTAGGTTAGAGGGAGTTCTGTTCTGCAGTATCTTTTGTACCTAAATGGTTTAAACCGATTATGCAGCATGGAATGACAGATTGTAAATGTCATGAAAATGAAAAAAAAATGAATGAAAGAAAATGGAGATGTTAATGCTTTACTCACAATCGTGAATGCAGAATGAAGGTTTATCACGCGGATAGGAATTATTTTCAACAGAACGTGTGTGTGCCTGCAAGCACGCTCAGGGTTCAGGGAACAACTGCCATCTGGTAAAGCTCCTAGTTAAAAGGCACTTTGGCGGCATCTGCCAGGGAATAACAAATCAAATAGTTCATCGAGCAAATTTGGTGTTCGTGCAGAGTTTTGTCACACATATATGCGCACATGACTTCCGCTTTTCCTGTCACCATGTAAAGAGCTCAAGTCGACCTTTCCTCGGAAGTTTGAGAGAAGACCAGCCTTTTCCCTTTTTCAAGGTTCAGGTAGATAAAATAAGGGGATATTTGTGGGGTAGCGTCCTGGGGGGTCATTATAGTGCCTCTACAATAAATAATCAGTTGAACACGGATATTTCTGAGACACACAATTGGGAATGTAAAAAGCACCGACCAATTACATTACATGACATATTGGGACATACATACAGTGACACTCTTTGTTGGTGTAAAAGGTCATTTATTTAGGACAGGGTTTAAAACACAAACTTCATTTCACATTTTAACTGTATATCGTACTTTTAAACCAGACCTTAACTTTTACAAACATCCTTTTGCCTTCCTTCTCTCCTCAGATAGCTCCCTTCAATTCTCCTACCGTATACGCTCCCCTATTCCTCCCATGCCTTCCTTGCTTTAAACCTACCCTCCCCCGCTCTGATCCTTCACCTCCTTGTTTTTCCCCCTGGAGAGGTGGACAAGCCCGCATCTGGCTCTCCACCCTCCCCCTTCTCCTGCTATCTCTCAAATCACCTGCCCTAAATGACTGTTAATGAAAACCCTACCTACCTACCCTCCTTGACCTAAATATCATCCTCCCCCCTTTCCTTCTTATGTAGGGTGGGTGGGTGGTCAAAAACTTTCCCCTAACTAAACTAGTCGGCGCGGAGAAAAAGGCCGACCCCACTCTCCACCCCCTTTTTATAACCCTAACTAACTCCCTCCCCTACTTACCAGTCCTCCAATAGGGCGCCTCCGCGCCACTTCCTCCCGTCCCGAACGTACCAGCGGAGAGACTAGACTGGGTCTCTCTCTCCGCGGGCCCCTCCATCGGGACATACATACAGTGACACTCTTTTTTGGTGTAAAAGGTCATTTATTTAGGACAGGGTTTAAAACACAAACTTCATTTAACATTTCAACTGTATATCGTCCTTTTAAACCAGACCTTAACTTTTACAAACATCCTTTTGCCTTCCTTCTCTCCTCAGATAGCTCCCTTCAATTCTCCTACCGAATACGCTCCCCTATTCCTCCCATGCCTTCCTTGCTTTAAACCTACCCTCACCCCGCTCTGATCCTTCACCTCCTTGTTTTTCCCCCTGGAAGGGTGGACAAGCCCACTCTGGCTCTCCACCCTCCCCCATCTCCTGCCATCCAGCGAAACCCATGAGGCGTTTTGCTGCCCCACCCCAAGGAAAAACAAACCTTTTTCCGTTGCAACGTGTCCTAGCATATTCTCTCCTTTTCCCCCTTTTTTTTAATCTCTAATCCACAAATTTACTCCCCACACACTTTCAATCATCAACCTTAGCTCAGTTAAGTAGTACGCATTTCCTATCTGGGACAAATGAACCCCGTCATCTCGAAACAAAACCTTCTCCTGCTCCTTTATGTCCCCGTGCCTTAACACCTTGATCCAATGAGTCCAGCAAAAATCTCTCATGGCCCTGTTCAGCTTTTTCCGAGCCCGCTCAATGGCATCGTGATTGAGTGCCCCTCTCCATGCCCTTCTTGGCACAAATTCCGCCCATACCAGGCATGTCCAGCATAGTTTTTGTTTCAACAGTTCCAAATCTCTCTGCATGAGTTGTATCAAAGTGAGCCCCGATAGCTTCACTAAATCATTTTCCCCAAGATGAATCAATAACAGGTCTGGGCATCCCCACTGCGGTAAGTTACCCGTGATAAATGGGAGCAGGCTCCCCCACCTTATACCACTCTTGCCCCACCAACGCACTTCATGGTGTCTGCTGGGCAGTCCCAATGATCTGCTGTAAATTTGCTTCTCCGCAAATTTTGCCGCCCAATGAACGAACGAATGGCCAACCAACCATGTCGTCATCTTGTCCGACTGCGGCCCAGCCACGCATCCAGCAAAGTAAAAACATTGTAAAAACCGTATTGGTGGGCTAAACCTCCCCCACCAACTTTGTTCTCCTCAGGACCTAGACTTCCATCTCCCTATGGACCTGATCTTCGCCCAGTCCCATCCCAAATGCACTGCTGCAGTCGCTGCCCCAATCCTAAATGAATGTGTTCCATAATCCCCTGCACGCCGCCCTCTCCTTCCAAGTGCCATTCTCATAACTTGCAACAGCTGGTAACTAATCAGCTTTTTCCCTGATGTATGCATAAAAACCCCTAAGTCGCTTGCCCCCTGCCACCTGGCCTTAAAACTGACCCATTCTGTTACCGGACAAGCCACTTCAATACCCCCTTTTTCCAGCCATATTCACTTGCCCTTGCCCAGCTGATCCGTTTTTGAATGTCTAAGCCATATCCCCAACCTGTCCCTATGCATGCACACCTCCTTCCTCATTACCCCAATTTCTTTCCCCACCCCCAGCAGTTCAGACACTCGAAAGGCTCCAAAAAACATCCACAACATACACAAACGGAAAAAAACACACCTCGTACTCATTTGTACAACAAACTGGTAACACCTGTACAATCTCCAACAATATTTAGAACGTAATGGGTTCTCTTGCTGGTTTATCCCCACTGGCCCTAAACCCGCTCCAGCCCTTCAACATTTTTCCCAGTAAATCACTGTTCGCTGGGTCATGCCCAAAAAAGAGTTTCCCGTAGAAAGAAACACCTGCCAGTTTTCCCCCAATTGTCGCTGGAGATAAACCCTCCCTGATCAGAAAAAGCATGAAACGTCTGGTCCGCGCTTCGAGCGTTCGCAGGCCTTGCGCCCAAAAGTTGTCCCAAAAAGGCTCAAAAGATTGAAACTCCAACCATGCAAGTCTGTAATTTCGTCTCGTAGATACCGCTAATGACATCTCCACCAGCCCCGTGATCATCATGCCCCACATTCCCAAATGTCTGCCGGGACCACAGTCTTGTTCCGTTCCGCTCCAGGTGCCAATTCACGAAAACGCCGCCACTGTGAACGAGATAGGGAATCTGCAATCTCGTTGTGAACCCCCGGTATATGCGCCGCTTTGAAAATAACATTCAAGGATAAACATAGAAGCATGAACTGCCGCAACAAGCGCAAAACTCTAAGGTCCCTTGCTCTCTGCCTGTTGACCAAATCTACCACCGCCATGTTGTCTACCTGAAAGATCACTGTCCTGTTGGCTAACTCCTGTCCCCATACTGCCAGTGCCACTAATAAGGGAAAAAACTCCAGAAACGCAATGCTTCTCCCCTGTTGCAACCAAGGAGCCGGCCATGATTCTGCACACCACCTCCCATCCCAGTATAAACCAAAACCTGACGCTCCTGCCGCATCAGAAAAAATTTGGACCTGCCAAACAGTGTCCGTCTCACCAAAAGACATTGGTACCCCATTGAAATTTTTCAAAAAGATCTCCCATATTCTGATGTCCTCTCGTAATGTCAAGGAAACTCGTATCCTATGGTGTGGAAGTATTGCACCTGACATGGACAAGCCCAGCCGCCTACAGAAAGTCCGGCCTCCTCTTACTACCCTACACGCGAAATTGAGATAACCTAAAAGCCTCTGAGCCGTCCGCAAATCTATTTTACGCAAAGTGCGCACCTCTGCTAAGAATTCCAGTATCTCCCCCACTTTTGCCGCTGGTAATCTGGCAACCAATTCTCTTGCATCCAGCTCGATACCCAAAAAGGTCAAGATCGTCATTGGCCCTTCTGTTTTTTCCAGGGCCAGGGGTACTCCTGCTTGTTGGGCTAACCTCTGAAACGTGTTCAGCGCCCTCCCACACGCCCCGGATGCAGCTGTTCCTACAAATAAGAAATCGTCCAGGTAATGAGTCACCCACCTATGTCCGCTAATTCTCACAAAAACCCACTGTAGAAAAGTGCGGAAGGTCTCAATAAGCGCGCATGAGATCGCGCAGCCCATGGGCAGAACCCTGTCTACGTACATTTTGCCATCCAGTTGCATGCCCAAACGGTCAAAATCTGCTGGATGAATAGGAAGCAATCTAAAAGCCGATTGAATATCACATTTTGCTATTTCCGCCATCCTCCCGCACCTTAAAACTAACTTTATTGCATCATCTACCGATGCATAAATTACCTTGGAGTCTTCTTGAGCAATGAAATCATTAACTGACGCACCTTCAGGCCATGACAAATGGTGAATCAAGCGAAACTCTCCCTGCGCCTTTTTGGGTACTACCCCCAAAGGGGATATCATCAGAGAATTACTAGGCCACTCGGAAAAGGGGCCTGCTATTCTGCCTAAGCCCACCTCCTTTGCTAATTTGTCTCACACGAGCTGGGGCCGTTCTTTGGCTGACCACAAATTGTCAGAGCATCTCTTTTCCCTCGGACCTTGGTAACCTATTCTGAACCCTTCTCGAAAACCCCATTCCAATAAACGTGCTTTGTCCGTATTTGGGTAAATGCGCAACCAAGGCAACAGAAAACCCAGTCTAACTGGTGTAGGACCCTTTTGGTGCAGGAGCGCTATGCGATCCTCTTCCTCTTGAAGCTGTCCACTGTTCTGCTGGGCTGGACAGTGAGAAACATTGAATGACCGGATGACGGCCCCCGCACTTGGAGCGGTCGTGTTTAAACCTGCATTGTGCTCTGGAACAAAAACCTTTGTTAAAGTTCCAGCAGGCCCCCGTAGTTTTTGTGGCGGCGCCTGCCCCTCCCAGGGCGGGGCAGGCCTGAAAGGGCTTATATGTCACTGGCAGTCCACTCGCTGTATGAGTGGACGCCGCTGCCTGCGCCGATGCCATCCATTGCATCCATAGCTCTGGATATACATCTCCCCAAGGTTTCTCCGGATTAACGCTCACCCGAGCCCTGAATTCCTCGACATAACTGAGCCATGTGAAGCCCCCGAACTGCATTTGTGCCTTTCTAACGATGTCCGGGTATTTCTCGCAGTATATACTGGCAAATATCAAAAAGGCCGACGTCCAATTGTCCATTGTGATAGGGACCCTGGGCCTGCGTGCTAGTTCCCATTCCTCTTCCTTGGAACCCTCCTTGGCCTGTATGTCCCTATGCAGTAGCTTAAAAACATCCACATACTCGTGTTTCCATATCCTGGCTTTAGTTTTCTCGGCTATGTGGGACCCGAGTGGCATCGCCAAACCCATATGGCAGACGCTTTTTATGTCCTCCCCCTTCTTTGTCCTCTACTGTCGTCTCCCCCACATCCGCCTTACTATTTGTGGCTACCTCTACTGCTGCGGCGCCCTCCTTCTCTTTGCTCACAGCTGTTCCTTGTATGGAACTAGTGCCGGATACATCCAAAACTGACCCGTCTCTTACCCCAATGGACCTACTTGTGCTAGCCTCCTTCACTGTCTCTCCCCCCTCGCCCCAATCTGACCACCATCTCTTACCTCCGACATTCTCTCCCAAATTCCTTGGCACTCTCTTCAGGCTTCTGCCACGCGGCATGGCTTGCCGCCCCCCTGTGGGGGCTTCCGTTGGGATGATATCCTGTAACACAGAAAACGAAGAAGAGGTTGCGCCGCTCTTGCACTCTCGGTCCCCCCCCTTTTTGACAAAGCTCGCTTCCAATTCCCGAATTTCTCCATCTTCCCATTCATCCCCCTCTTCTTCATCATCCAGTTCTAACTCATCTTCTCCTCCCCATTGGCCCCTGTGTTGGGCCGCAACTCTTGCCTTGGTTGATGTTGTCTCCGGTGCCTCCGTGCCCGCATGGCGCACACCATCGGGACGGTATCCGTGCTCCCCCGGTGTGGAGAAGGCCGCCGCAGACCCCTCCAATGCTTCGTACCATTAAGTTTGGGCCGTGTTGCGCCCAGTTGACGTGGCCCGTCTCTTTCCAACCTCTGTCGTTGGCATTGGTTTACTTTTTCCCTTGCGACCGTATGCGTCACCGGGTTTCCCCACGCCAACTTGCCCTTCGGCCGCACCAGCCTCTTGTCTCTGTTCTCCTTCTGGCTGTGGGACCCATACCCATGTCCCACTTCCCGGCCCCGGCTGCTGCGCACCTATGTTTTCCCTGGCCTCTCTGGCCCTTTTTGCCGCTTCGCTGCGAGCGGTCGCCTCCTTCCTGTCCCTACACAATTGTGTCCACCTGGCTTCCGTCTCCAGGGCGACCCTGCGCTGTTCCCTTATTCTGGCCTCCAGATCCCAGGTCTCTGCCGGGTCCCAATTCCCCTGCCTGTGTGGGGCTGGGTCCCCTCTGGACCCTACCTCTTGTACTGACTTGGTTTTCCCACCTCTGGCCTGCCGGGGCGCTGCCTTAGCTCTCCCCGCCCCTCCTCTGGCTCTCCCCGCGTACTTGCCTCTCTTTTTTACTGGGGCCCCAAAGTCCCCCGGGGCTGTGTCCTCCTTTGTGGTATGACAAATCTACTGGGGCAAAATCCCCGCTGGGCCCCGGTAGGGGCTGTTCGTTCCCCCCGTCCTGCACTATATGACCTCCCTCTGCAGCCGGTTGCCCCACTGGAACTGCGGGGTCGGCTCCTATTGGCGCACTGCCTGCCTCTGCTGTTCCTTGTCCCTCATCCAGTGCCCCTGGGGCTCCTCCACTGAACATCAGCTGTGAAATTCCAGTTGCGTTTCTGGGCCCTGTCCCGGGGCCGCTGGCCCTTCCTCCCTGTCCCCATCTGAGTCCCTGTCCGCAACTGCCGCCACGACCCGGCCCGATGCTGCCCTAGTCGGGCGCGACATGCCCACCCAAGCCTGCTCTAGCACTCCCGGTCTGAGTAAATCTGCGCGTCCTGCCTCACCTAGCACGCGGAGCGCGGCCCTCACCGCCTCGGCGTCATGGCTAGCTGCCATGGCCTTCTTTGTTTTTATGTGGATTGTTGTATCTATCTTTTTCTATTACTATTAACAACAAAGTTTTTTTTTTTTATTCCTATATATTTTTTTTTGGGGCCCAACCGGTGTCCCTCCATTAATTAATCCAAAAACTGTGGGCCTTCTCAAAAGATGGGTTATGGCCCACTTTGTCCCCTTAAAAACCTGGGACCTGCCTTTTCACCCAGTATATATATATATATTTTTTTTTATTTATGCCCAAAGGGCCACGCCCGCTTTTCTTACCGGGCCCCGGGTGCTTGCCGTGCGGTGAAAAAGGGACCCGCGTGCCCCTGCTCCAAAAACACGGCCTGCGCGTCCCCTGGAAGCGTCCCCTGTCCGCGCAAACTCAGCCCCCACAAACGTGCCCGAAATCGGCCACAGCGCAGACCAAAACAGCACCAAAAAAGCGTCCCACCACGCGGTCCGCGGAAAGCGGCCCTAAAACGGCCCGCGCATCTAGTGGGGCCCGCTAGTGGTTGTGCCGAAATGCTGCCCCCCCCCGCCTTGCTATTCGCGTGCCTCCCGTCTGGGCCGCACAGTTAAATTATGCGCACCTCCAATCAAGCTCCCGGGCCCCCACCAGCCCTGCCCGTGTCCTCCTTACTTCTGTCCTAAAATAGGAACCTGGATCCTGCCTCAAAAACTTTCCCCTAACTAAACTAGTTGGCGCAGAGAAAGAGGCCGACCCCACCCTCCACGCCCTTTTTATAACCCTAACTAACTCCCTCCCCTACTTACCTGTCCTCCAATAGGGCACCTCCGCGCCACTTCCTCCCGTCCCGAACGTACCCACGGAGAGACTAGACCGGGTCTCTCTCTCCGCTGTCCCCTCCATTCCCTCAGTGCGATTTAGTTAGTAGTAAAGACAGAGCATCGGTGATATCTACCATTGCACAGTTGGGGGTAACACTGTTGAGATCTAATGCTGAAATGTTAAGAGTTTTACTTCAAGTGTCACGAAAGGTTTTGAGAAACTGCTAAGTTTTTACGTATCATGTCAAACCGGGTGTCAATGTTGATAAGTAAGTCGAAGCAGATTGTGCAGTTCATAGGCATGCAAAGAAAAGACTGGAAGAGCAAAATGGTAGAAATAATTTAAGTATGTGACATATTGTGTGACATTTGACCCTATTTCAATTTGATGACTTGGGTGTGGTACTCTGTAAGGAGCTGTTGTAGGTAGGTTTCGCTAGCAATGCCGCCTTCATTTCACTATGTGTGCCTTTATGGTACTAACCTGATATCTGTCAGGTAGAACTGGTACGTATTGAAATTGTTCTGAAAAAAAAAGAAAATTTCTCATTTGAGGTAAAAATTTCCATCAGTGTAAGTTTACAGATAAATTTCGATAAATGTGTATGAGAAGTAATCCAAGGTGGCAGCTCTTAATAATTACCTCTGTTCTCCGCCACTTTATCACAGTATTCAGTCTAGTCTTTAACTCTTAGTGGCACATTTATAAAGCCCTAGCGCCTCCTTGCACCACCCTATCATCATTATTTTTTATGCTCAGGTAGCTTCAAGAAGGCCTGTTCTCCGCACCTGATTAACAAAGCGGTGCAATGCAAACATTGCTCCACTTTGTAACCCCTTGCGCCACATTATGCCTGTGGCACGCATAATGTATGCAAGGGGGGTGTTCCCCCGTTAGAAGGCCCAGAAAAAAGGCACAGTGAAATGTTCGAGCTTTTGCTGCACCCTTTTACCTGTCATTTTAATGCCTGCCCAGAGCATTATTTCCAATGGGCCTCTTCATGCATTGCTGGACTATCGCCATCATTTTTGGCGTTAATACACCAATGCGCCACAATAGCATAAGAAATGATCACGCTATTGTGCTAATGTGCACTATAGTGCACCATATTATAAATACAGAACTGCCATGGTGATGTTAGGGGGGCACAGACTGGCACAAGAAAAGTGGGGCAACATAGCTTATCTGCTGCTTTCTTGTAAATATGCTCCTTAGTTAATAGGATACAAAACAGCATGCAAAGATTTTTGCATGTCCAAAGGTTGATGCTGCATCTGATCACTTTTATTTCCCCTCTGGACACATGCTGATGTTAGAATCACTAGGGCTCCTGTAAATTTCACATCTCTCAGTAATCCTGAGGTGAGTGAAAGGGGCTCCTAAATGAATGAATGAACGAATGAGCAAATGAATTAATGAAATCTATAAAGCCCGTTGTTACCTTAAGAAGGTGTCATGGTGCTACTGGATGATCATAGGTCAAGAAAGAGACACATTTTAAAATAGTTAAACATGACTAGGGGGCTGGGAAGTCTGCAGAGTTCACCAAAAAGAAGATTTGGCTTCTTTGAAGGAAGGTGGTGAAAGAGCAACATTCCATGCAAAATCTTTAAAACATGCTCAAGTTTTTCAGAGGCTGGGTGAAACTTTCTTGATGGCCAGTAGGGAAAATGTTGTTGTAAGTGAATGGATACCAATGCAAAAAAAGCAAATACAAAGTCAACATTAAGCACTGCTTAAATAGCTGGAGGAAGCCAATGAATGGCTGAGACATAAGAGAGTGGGTGGAAAAATAGTGATGCACCATTCCGGAAGAGCTGCAAGTGCTGAGTAAAGTCTTAAATACAAGGAACTGCAGTAGTCCAAACTAGAAAGACTTTCCTAACCACTGATCAATGACATTTGGAAGGGAATATTAGTCCAATCTTCTTCAAAACCAGAAGAACAACGAGCATGTCACAGAGACACTGTTAATCTGAGTAGCAATTGAAAGATCATCGTCACAAATGAATTGTGTTGGACCTGACATCCTTGGCTTTGTTTCCCCCATCCTTTTGCCTTTCAGCCTCCTGGTTTAGCTGACTTTGTTTTTTTGATGGCTTTTGGACTCTGCACACTTTACTACTGCTAATTAGTGCAAATGTGTTTGTGTTCTCTCCTTTAAACATGGTACCATGGGCTTACATCCAATTTGCATATTCAATTTAGCTGTAAGTCCTTAGTGAAGTGGTACTGCATGTGTCCAGGGCCTATAAATTAAATACTACTAGTCAGTCTGCAGCACTCATTGTGCCACCCACTTAAGTAGCCCTTTAAACATGTCTCAGGCCTGCCATTGAAACCTGTGTGTGCAGTTTCCCACTGTCATTTTGACCTGGCAAGATAAGTGTTAGAAATTGGGCATCTATTTGGCAGAGGTTTGCATTGTGTCCAATTAGGGACCACAATCCTTGTAAGGGCAAGTAAGATACACATTAAAAGTTTACCTGTGCTCACCCTCTGGTAGCTTGGCACACAGCAGTCAGACTAAACTAAAGAGACAATGTGTAAAGTATTTGTGCATACACACAGTACCACAGTGAAAACACATCACAGAAGGACTCCACACCAGAGACCTGAAAGCTGGATACACAAGGAACTCTACAGCAGGTGTTTTTAAATTGTAAGTAATTGCTAAACACAGAATCCCCCTTGAGGTCAGCGCCTACCCCCTGTTCAATTGACAATGCTGCTGCACCAGTCGCATTGCCCTAAAGCCAGCCCTGCTTGGTAGTGAAAAACCTACAAATTAATTTTTCACTACTACGAGGCCTACCTCCCATAGAATAACATTGGGTTGCTTATTACATCTATTGTGTGCTGACATTTGTTTGTGAGCAGATAGAAATGTTATGTTTGGTGTTTAAGAAATTGTAATTCATAACCTTCTGTAATGGTAAAATCAGATTTTAAGTCACAGTTATGAAAATGCCACTTTTAGAAAGGAAATTTGGCATTTACTTGCCTTATCTATTAGGTGCCTGCAGACTGTTTTCTGGATCAGATGACTAGGTGTAGATGGCAGCTGGCCTTTGTATTTGTATTTTGTATTTATAAAGCGCATTCCGGCCAAGGCATCGAAGCGCTAAAAAGGTAGGAGACGCGTCCATCGAGTGAAAAGAAGTCAAAGGGAGGCATTAGCGTGGAAAGAGCCATGTTTTGACTAACCTCCTAAAGACTAAGACATTTCGTTCCTTCCTGATAGTCAAAGGTAGGGAATTCCAGCATTTAGATGCAGCCACCATAAAGGCTTTATCTCCCCATTTTGCTTTCTCGGTACGGGGAACCTGAATTCTGAAAGCGCCTACTGAGCAAAGAAGACGTTTGGGTTTATACTGGAGTAGTTTGGAAGTCAAATATTTGGAGCCATTTCCATATGCAGCTTTGTGGGTCAAACATAAGGTTTTGAAAATAATACGCTGGGCCACTGGAAGCCAGTGCAATTGTTTTAAGCTGCCACTAGCCGATGCTGAACACAAGAGGTTCAAAATCGTCCGCGCAGCAGTTTTTTAAATCAACTGAAGTTTGTTCAGAGTTGATTTGTCTAGATTAAGCAACAGGGCATTGCAGTAGTCCAATTTGGACAACACCACAGCCAAAGTCACTGTAATTTTCCATTCCCTTTGAAGGAAGGGAAAGACTTTCTTTAGCATTTTTAATGTCCAAAAGCTAGTTTTCACAATATGATTAACGTGTGGTCTAAAAGAGAGTCAGTTGTCAAAAATGACCACTAAGTTTCTTGTGGAGGAAATGGGAACTGGGAGAGTGCCACAGTCGGTCGGCCACTAATGCATGTTCCACAATTCAATTCCTGATCCGAAGCTGAGTATTTCGGTTTTGTCACAGTTTAATTTGAGGCAATTCAAATTCATCCACCCATTGACTTCACACATGAATTTGTTAAAACAATCAGCCACTTCCTCCCAACGTTTGTTAACTGGGATGATCAATTGGGTATCGTCTGCACAGGAGGTTGGTCTAAAACCAAAGGAGCGAATCAATTTGGCCTGAGGAGCAACATACAAGTTAAAAAAAGTGGGGCTAAGTGATGATCCCTGAGGGACACCACAAGGTAAGAGGTAACCAGGGGATTTTAAGTCACCGCAGCTTACCGTGGTCCATCTATTTTTCAGAAAAGATTCAACTTTAGAGCCTCATCTCTAATACCTGCTTGATGTAGCCGGGCTATCATAATCTGCAGAGAGATAGTGTCAAATGCCGCAGACAGGTCTAGTAGGATCAGAATCGCCCCTTGCCCTTCATCCACCATTCTCTGGATCGAATCTGATGAGGTAATGAGGACTGACTCTGTACTGTGTGCTTTCCTGAAGCCATGTTGGGAAGCATCTAGTTCTCCTGACTCTATTAGGAAATTAGCTAATTCCTTGTTAATGTGCTTCTCCAAAATCTTGGTCAGAAAGGGAAGTAAGGCAATGGGACGCAAGTTATTTAGGTCTTGGCTGATTCCATCTTGTTTCTTTTTCAAAGGGATGACTGTAACCTCCTTCCAAGAAGCAGGATTGGCTCCAGAAGTAAGAACCTCATGAAAAATTGGAGATAAGACTGTAGAAACAAGATCAGGGGCTAATTGATTAATAGAGGGGGGGGGGCAAAGGTCCAAGGGAGAACCTAATTTAATTTCAGACATCAACTTTTTTATTCTTTCCGGAAGTGAGGGTTGAAAGTTAGATAGTGTAGGGTGGTTCATACTTGAATCAATTTGAACTATATCAAGGTGGCCAACTTTCTCCTCACAGTGATTAAAGTTAGCATAAATTTGTAAAATTTTGTTTTCAGAGTGCAGAGCTACTTTATTGCAGAATTCCTGTGAATTCTCCAACTCTGACAATACTGGAGTGGGGGAGTCAAAGCGTTAATCACCTTGAAGAGCTCTCTGGGGGCTTTTGAGGCCTCTTTAATTTTTAGGGTGTAATATTCAGATTTAGCTTTAATACTCACCTCTATAGTTTTTTAGAGCAATGTTTAATTTTTATTTCTCAATCAGAATAGAATTCAATTCCCATCGCCGCTCTTGTTGGCGATACTTTCTTTGGAATAGCTTAAGGTCCTTTGTGAACCAAGGTTGACTAGTTTTTTTTTATTTTTCGTGAATCATAGGCCTTAAGAGGGGCAATTGGTTCATAGGAATAGCAATTCCCTGATTGAAACTATCCAGTGGTGGCAGGGACAGCTTTTTGGCCCTTTCCCATCCTTCTTCTAGTGTGGGCACTAATTGTTCTTTTTTAATGCGATTCCAGTGCCTAATCAATTTACTTTTACAATTGGGTTGCTGGGGTAGAAGGCCAGCCATAAATTTGAAGGTCAGTGGAAAATTATCAGTCCAGCTTAAAGGGGCATTAGATAATGCCAGCTGGTCCTTGGTGCGGGCAAAAATCCTGTCTATTAGATGTCCCGCTATATGTGTAGCTGATGATACTTTTATTTCCTAATCTAAGGCCGTCATGAGATTTATAAATTCTTTGATATGCGGATTTTGAATCTCATCAAAATGAATGTTAATGTCACCTAGTATGATGGCCTTAGTTGACATAACTAAGGGCTCTAACAAACCTGTCCAATTCTGAGAAAAATTTAAAAAACGGTCCGGGTGGTCGATAAATTAGTAGTCCTTCAAGGAGTACAAAAATTATGCTGATAGATTTTGAAATACATTGCTTCACATATCTCAGAGGGGGGGTTAGGTCTATTCCATTGGCACTCTAATCCTCCGCCCCTACCAGTTGTCCTATCTAATCTATAGAAGGCATTTTTATTTGATTGTATTGCGTCAACATACTCGTTAAGAGTCCCCTGGTTGAGATATATTATTACTTTTTTTTAAAACATGGGCAGTAAAGAATATTATATAAACCCAGATTCATTGGAAAAAATCACTAGGAAGGAACTGAGGGCCTCAACAATGAAGTATCTAGAAGAATGCCGATGGGAAGCAGAATCAAAAAAGTCCAGCGTAATGTCTAACCAACTAATTCTGTCTGTGGAGGGTATGCAGCCCTACTTGGCAAATGTGGTAAATTCTTGGAACTGCTTTGTTCTCAGAAGACTAAGGTTAGATACCTTCCATCGCCTAGTAACTTTTCCGACTATGAATGATTGGAGCACAACTCTAAGGGTATGTCCCTGTGACGCAAAGGCATCCCAAACCACGATCCATGTGGTCCTATTTTGTAAATTTTAGGCCAAACAGAGAAAGCGTCTTTTAGTCCCTCTTTTAAGATTGATTAATTTGCGTCAGTGCCATAGTGCGTATGCCAGCCTACAGGTTTTATCTTTTATTGAAATGTGTGGAACTTTGGCAAACGTTTATGTTCTGTATTAACTGCAAGAAGGTCTATGGGGGTACTGGTGCAAACCTAACTAGGTCATTCAGATACTTGTGAATGGACAATTTATTGATATGTATTTTATCTCTGCTATTTATTCTTTTTATTATTTTATCCTATTTATTGTGTTACTACATATAGATGTGTTTAATTTGATACTTTTATGACTTGTTGAAAGTCGAATAGAGTTTGTACTACTACTATAGAAGGCATAACCCAGGGGAGAAGCCTCAATAAAATCAGGATTAAAGTCCATTTTAGCCTATGTTTCTGTAATAAAAATACAATCAATGTTATTAGACCCGATTAATTCCCTAATTTCTATTTTATGTGTTGGAAGCAAACGGGCATTTATCAGGGCATATGTGAGGGGCCTCCTACTAAAAGACCTATCTTGTACATGTTTACTTCCTATCTTATTTATTCCTGAGATCCGGGTTCTAGCCTCCTTCAAGGTTTGGGGTGCTAGAATCTCCCAATTGCAATGCCTTCAGCTCCATTCAGTAGAATAATCTAAGGCCATCTTATGTTGGCAGGGTTTACCTGCAAACAAATGTAGATATGCGTCAGCAATTGGGCATGGTACCCGGCCCCCGGTCGGGCGTGGATGGGCGCAGACGGGCTTGCCTTAGGTGCGCCATTGGCGCGCCAATGGCGCGGCTGCTGCGCGGCCGCATTGTAGGAGAATATATAAGGCGAGGGGCAGAAGAGCAAAGCTCACGTGACCCGTGGCATCTAGACCGCTAACAAATGAGTTAGCGGTCTACCAGGAAGTAGGGCTCTAACCAGCACTTACCCCCGAAAAAGTGAAAAACAAAAAAACTCCCCGATGCATAAAAACAGAGTTAGCCCCCAAAAAATAAATAAATGTAAAAGCCAATTAAAATATGTTAAAAATGATTGCGTTAAGATATAGATGGAGAGTAAAAACGCCTGCGGCCCACGCGCTCACCTACCACTGCGTTTAGATATAGATGGAGAATAAAAGATATAGATAGAGAATAAAAAAGCCTGCAGCACACGCGCTCACCTTTGGGTATTCATCTCAGACAGTCACACAAAAAAGGAACTAGATTTCGTCAGGCTGGGCCATCTCTGGCAGAATATGAAGGCAGGAGCTGTATTCAATCCCACTTACACTTCAAAGACACTGCCTAAGCCCACACACAAAGAACTTCACATTATCCTTTTCTGACCCCAGTCATCCTGGGACTAGGGGAGGGAGGAAGGAAATCCCAACACCATCTATGGGGGAAGCTCTAGAAGCATCTTCCATTTCAAAGCTTTACACCAGGTATAAAATTAGGACACTCAGACCCACCTGTCAAGGATCTGGGTTATGCTCACACTAGCAGCATACCCCCAACCAGGGTAATACACCAGGAAACATGAATACATAGGTTCACACCATTTAATTCAAAAGTATATAGAACTAACAGGCTAAGATCATATGTGCCCTGTGTATATTACACTTTGACTTACGGATCTAATATGAATGTGCCCTGTATGTCTCAGCCTCTAAGATCGATGTTGTATTTCAGCCCTCAAGCATAATGTTGCCTATACAATAGTTTCATGAGAACAAAGTTAATCATGTGATAATGTCCACTCATGAAAAGTATTTATTATACTACCTCTCCCATGTTGCCTTCAGTATGGTTGGGTGAAGAACTGACAACCACTCAGTGAATTGCCGAGATCTCTTGATATCTCAGCAAGTGACGACAGCTATCTTGGGCTTAGCAATGCCATTTAAACCACACCCACACTTACAAGGCTCGCTTTGCCTCAAGAGATTCCGCAGAGCAGGAACAGCGGAACAAGAGACTTCTAAAGGCCACCAACGATGACGCGCTGCTGCATGAATGCTTACACCTTCACATCGAAATACAAGACTCCTCTCCTGCTCATCATGACCCGTACTTCTGTATTTTGACACTTCTGATAAATGGCAACGCAGTTCCTGTAATATAAAGGGAGAACATTGATTAGTGGACCGCCTTGTATTTTCATCGAGCGCACAGAAGTGATTCATGTAAGTTTGTTTGCATAGACTTACAGTGGAAATCATATGCTACAAACAAACACTAGAAAATAATACATTTGTGTGCATTGAACTAATTAATTGCTACCTGTTAGAAATGGGGTCTTTGGCTGGCAGTCAGGTTACCCCCTGTCCAAGCAAGGACCCTCACTCTAGTCAGGGTAAAGGAGAATCACCCTCAGCTAACCCCTGCTTACCCCCTTGGTAGCTTGCACAAGCAGTAGGCTTAACTTCAGAGTGCTAGATGTAAAGCATTTGTACCAACACACACAGTAACTTAATGAAAACACTACAAAATGACACAACAAAGGTTTAGAAAAATAGAGAATATTTATCTAAATTAAACAAGACCAAAACGACAAAAATCCACAATACACAATTCAAGTTATCAATTGAAAAGCAAAAAGAGTCTTCATGTAGTTTTAAAAACATACTAACACTGTTAGCGTGAAAATGTACCTTGGGTGAGTCAAAAATAACCCCGCACAGGCGAGTGTGCATCATAAAGGGCTTGCGATGCGTCGATTTCACTCCCGAGCGAGACCTTGGGTGTTTCTTCTCCCCGCAGGAGAGCGATTCGTCGATCCGGTCAGCACTCTCGTGTCCGGGCAGGCATTGCATCGTTTTTACACGCCCAGCAGTGTTTGTGTCAGAAATCTAAACATACGATTAACCAAAAACCACACAGCGTGGGTTGCGATCTCACCAGCCTCCGTCAGCGATGCTGCACGTTGTTTCTCCTGCTCCGTGCATCAATTCTTCGCTCGCGTTGCAGGCAAGCATTGATTTTGAGCCACAAGTAAGAGAGATGGGACTGTGGGTTTGGCCCATGTCGTCTCTGCAAGGCCACACCGCGGGTTACAAGGTAAGATTCGCAGCAAGTCTGATGCTACCCCCTTAAGTTCACTTGTGGACCTGCAGAGGACTCTCAGAGGACTGCCCTGCTGCTTGAGACCTGTTTTCCTGCCTGAACTGAGGACTACCAGAGTGACTCCAAGAGATAGTTTGCTGACCTCCTTATCAGAGTCTCAGGGACATAAAAGGTTCCAAGCATCTTGAACCCACACATGGACCCAACCTGAGTGAGCCCTAATCCCCCAAGTAGCGTTCCTCCAATCATGGGCCCTTGGAAGTGGTGCTCGAGGTGCCCAGATAGGCCAAATCCAAAACTAGGGACTTAAAAAAATTCAGTCAAAAAGTGCCCTGAGAACCAGAAGGCTACTGGGATCTAGCTGCTTGCTGATCCTCCCAAGGTGCATTGCCAGTCCGCCAGATTTTGTGGTAGCTCCTGTTACATTCTTCTCTGCAGCAGCAAATTCTGTTTAGCGACTCCTCACAGAAGTGTTATCCACATTTATGGAACCCTAATAGGCTGCAGCCTGCAAGTTGATCCCCCTGGACATTTTCAACTTCCAAAAAAGTCTGAATGTAGAAATCTTCACTGTGACTCTGCTCTGCAGTCCCTGAAGATGGCACCTCCTGACACCACTGGGTGCCTTGCCCTGCTGAACTTTATATTCCTTAGCATTTTTTCTCAAAAATCCGAAGGTGAGTAGAGACAAGGCCCAATGCACTTCTTGTATCCAAACCTTGTTGCAAAGAAGTCAGCCACAACTTTCAACTGTGCCCCAGCATTGTGCAACTAGATATCCGTGCTTGATGCTTTGATCTTTTATGTGCTATTTTTCACCTTAAACTTTATAAATTCATACCTCCAGTTTTTCTGATTTGACTTTTGACCTTTGGTGTCAAATAATGTATTAAAGTGTGCTCTATTTTTCTAAATTGTGAATTCCTCTTGTGTTTTTTACTTTATTGCTATTTGAGTACAGCATAAATACTTTAACATTGCCTCTAATTTAAGCCTGATTACTTTTGTTCCACTCTGCCAGACTTACTATTTGGCCTATTTAAGTATACAGAAAAATCATGGATGGAATGCTTGTTTTAATCTCCGCATCCCAATATATCGATATTTTGCACACCATGTCACTTCAGTTTGAACCCATCTATATTAAAATAAGTCTTGACCCTGCTTTAATCAGAACAGCCCAGCCTTAACTGCCAAGCCAGGTCCTCCCTGAACCAGAACAGAGCATCCCAGGACTTGTTTCACCTTAGTTATGGGCTTATCAGCCAGGTACAGCTTTGTAGATCGTTTGCATGACACCCACTTCTGGGCATGCCAGTCCCACTTAGGGTGAGACACTAAAATATACAGAAAAGTGATGGATGGAATATTTGAATTAATCTCAGACACAGTTTATGCAGTTAACCCCCTAAGTGTGACTGGTAGGCCCAGACTTGGGTCCAATGCTAACTGTGCCACAGGAATCATACTCTATGTGGCTGATGAGCCCTTAATAAGGGAGCAACCAGCCATGGATGCTTCTAATCTGGCTCAAGGAGGACCTGGCTTGGCAGTTAGGGCTGGACTGTTCCAACTGGAACAGGGTCATGATTGATTTCCATATGGCTGGGTCCAAAATGAGGTGGCATGGTGGGTGAAAAAAGATGCATTGGGATGTGGCTTGAGTGATTGCCAGTGGCTGAGATTAATTTAAGCATTCCATCCACTACCTTGTTGTTGTTGCAGTTGACGCTTTAAGTGGAACAGGAATGGCCATATGTGGGTCCCGTGCTCACTGTGTCAATGGAATCAAGCAATATCTGGCTGACCAACCCATAATAAAGATTAAACTTGTCCTAGGGGGCTTATATTCTGGATCAGGGAGGACCAGGCTGGGCAGTTGGAGCTGAATTGTCCTATTGGAGCAGGGTCAAAACAAATATGCATATTTGCTGGGCCCAAACTGAGGTGGCATGGTGGGGGAATTATGATGGATTGGGATGCAGCGGAGCTATTGCCAGTGGTTGAGATTAATTTAAGCATTTTATCTATCACCTCTCTTCTTGTGGGTTTTTGCAGCTGTTGATTTGCATCTCTTGCAAGGTTAGAGGTCAGCGGGAGGTCAGAGAAGTGAGTGGCGTGAGGATGCATGGAGTAGAGCGGAGTAGAGCGGAGTAGAGCGGAGGAGTGGTGGTGTAGGTGGTCAAGGCAGTGAAGGTGTGGACTTGACTGCTTGAGTTGAGTGTGCATGCTGGGCTCAGTACAAGCGAAAGCGCACAGGACTGATCGGGGCTGAATGGAGCACAGCAGCGCTGAGTCGAGAAGAGCGGAAGAACTGAAAACAGGTCAGGCCTTCTTCACCCTTCTTATTTGCACTCAGGATGTAGCCCCTGGTCCTTGCTCCGGTAGCCTTGCAGTCCAGCTTACACCCTCAGCGTTCACCTGCCACACTGCTGGAGAGTATCTGGGGGGATCTCTCTGCATCTCTCCTGCATTTACCTTTGCTTTTCCTGTACTGCCCCCGAAATTAAGTGGCAACGTGGCAAGCCACTATTGGCTCCCGGACCACGCTTTGGCCAAAGTCCTTGCGGTGCTCTTATAGAAGCATCTGATGGACTTTGAAGCTCTGACTTTGTAGGAAGTTGGCTCTGTATGTAATATTTCAAAGTAAGAAATGTCATGCACAGAGTCCAAGGGTTCCCCTTAGAGGTAAGATAGTGACAAAAATAGATAATTCTAATGCTCTATTTTGTGGTAGTGTGGTCGAGCAGTAGGCTTATCAGAGGGCAGTGTTAAGCATTTGTTGTACACACACATGCAATAAATGAGGAACACACACTCAAAGACAATTCCAGGCCAATAGGTTTTTGTATAGAAAAATATATTTTCTTAGTTTATTTTAAGAACTACAGTTTCAAGATTTACAAACAATACTTTAAATGAAAGGTATTTCACTTAGGAACTTTAGGAACTTTGAATAAGCAAAATAGCATATACAATTTTCACACAAATGGCAATAAGCTATTTTAAAACTGGACACAGTGCAATTTTCAACAGTTTCTTGGGGAGGTAAGTGTTTGTTAGTTTTGCAGGTAAGTAAACCACCTACAGGGTTCAAAGTTGGGTCCGAGGTAGCCCACCGTTGGGGGTTGAGAGCAACCCCAAAGTTACCACACCAGCAGCTCAGGGCCGGTCAGGTGCAGAGGTCAAAGTGGTACCCAAAACACATAGGCTTCAATGGAGAAGGGGTGCCCCGGTTCCAGTCTGCCAGCAGGTAAGTACCCGCGTCTTCGGAGGGCAGACCAGGGGGGTTTTGTAGGGCACTGGGGGGGACCCAAGTCAGCACAAAAAGTACACCCTCAGTGGCACGGGGCGGCCGGGTGCAGTGTGCAAACAGGCGTCGGGGTTGCAATGTAGTTCAATGGGAGACCCAGGGGTCTCTTCAGCGATGCAGGCAGGCAAGGGGGGGCTCCTCGGGGTAGCCACCACCTGGGCAAGGGAAAGGGCCACCTGGCGGTCACTCCTGCACTGGAGTTCGGATCCTTCAGCTCCTGGAGGCTGAGGGTGCAGTGTCCTTACCAGGCATTGGGTTCTTAGAAGCAGGCAGTCGCGGTCAGGGGGAGCCTCTGGATTCCCTCTGCAGGCGTCGCTGTGGGGGTTCAGGGGGGGTCAACTCTGGCTACTCACGGACTCGCAGTCACAGAGGAGTCCTCCTTGTAGTATTGGTTCTCCACAAGTCGTCAGGTGCAGAGTGCTTCCAGCGGGAAACGTGTGTTCTTTCAAAGTTGCTTCTTTGTTGCAAAGATTCTTCTTCCTTGGAGCAGAGCCGCTGTCCTCTGGAGTTCTTGGTCCTTTTAAATGCAGGGTAGTCCTCTGAGGCTTCAGAGGTCACTGGACCCTGGGGAACGAGTCGCTGGAGCAGTTCTTTTGAAGCGGGGAGACAGGCCGGTAGAGCTGGGGCCAAAGCAGTTGGTGTCTCCGTCTTCTCTGCAGGATTTTCAGCTCAGCAGTCCTTCTTCGTCTTAGGTTGCAGGAATCTAGTAAGCTAGGTTCTGGGAGCCCCTAAATACTCGATTTAGGGGTGTGTTTAGGTCTGGGGGGTTAGTAGCCAATGGCTACTAGCCCTGAGGGTGGCTACACCCTCTTTGTGCCTCCTCCCTGAGGGGAGTGGGGGCACGTCCCTAATCCTATTGGGGGAATCCTCCATCTGCAAGATGGGGGACTTCTAAAAGTCAGAGTCACCTCAGCTCAGGACACCTTAGGGGCTGTCCTGACTGGCCAGTGACTCCTCCTTGTTTTTCTCATTATCTCCTCCGGCCTTGCTGGCAAAAGTGGGGCCGTGGCCGGAGGGGGCGGTCAACTCCACTAGCTGGAGTGCCCTGGGGTGCTGTAACAAAGGGGGTGAGCCTTTGAGGCTCACCGCCAGGTGTTACAGTTCCTGCAGGGGGAGGTGAGAAGCACCTCCACCCAGTACAGGCTTTGTTACTAGCCACAGAGTGACAAAGGCACTCTTCCCATGTGGCCAGCAACATGTCTGGTGTGTGGCAGGCTGCTAAAACTAGTCAGTCCACACTGGCAGTCCGGTATGGTTTCAGGGGACATCTTTAAGATGCCCTCTGGGGTGTATTTTACAATCAAATGTACACTGGCATCAGTGTGCATTTATTGTGCTGAGAAGTTTGATACCAAACTTCACAGTTTTCAGTGTAGCCATCATGGTGCTGTGAAGTTTGTGCATGACAGACTCCCACAACATATACTCTTATGGCTACCCTGCACTTACAATGTCTAAGGTTTTGCTTAGACACTGTAGGGGCATAGTGCTCATGCACTCATGCCCTCACCTATGGTATAGTGCACCCTGCCTTAGGGCTGTAAGGCCTGCTAGAGGGGTGACTTATCTATACCTTAAGGTAGTGTGAGGTTGGCATGGCACCCTGAGGGGAGTGCCATGTCGACTTAGTCATTTTATCCCCACCAGCACACACAAGCTGGCAAGCAGTGTGTCTGTGCTGAGAGAGAGGTCTCCAGGGTGGCATGAGATATGCTGCAGCCCTTAGAGACCCTCCCTGGCATCAGGGCCCTTGGTACCAGGGGTACCAGTTACAAGGGACTTACCTGGATGCCAGGGTGTGCCAATTGTGGAAACAAAGGTTCAGGCTAGGGAAAGAATACTGGTGCTGGGGCCTGGTTAGCAGGCCTCAGCACACTTTCAAATCATAACTTGGCATCAGCAAAGGCAAAAAGTCAGGGGGTAACCATGCCAAAGAGGCATTTCCTTACAGACTTCAACTGTGCAGAGGACAAGGAGAGGACACTCAGCACACACGCTGCATGCCACATGTTGACAGGCGGTGGGAGAAGCCATCACTGCCCCCCAAAGTGACTGGGAGCGGAGCAGCAGGAGCACCTGGGGTGGCCAGGGCGGACAGTGAACGGCATTTGAGCTTCGGCGGCCCTTAGCAGGCCCCCGGCCCCAACGGCCCAGCCCCTGCATCGTGGTCCCCGTCTGCTCTCCTGCAGGCGGATTGCGCTCAGGACAAACTTGGCAGGACTTGACCCATGGCTCTGTGAGTAGATGTCGGTGAGACAGATTTTACCAGGGGCTGTGGTGGGTGCCCAGAACATGCCAGGAATTAGTACCATGACACCAAGCCCAGCATTGGCAAAGCTCACCTATTAATACCCCCAACCAAGAAATTAAATCAGAATCTTATCTGCTGCATGCCTTGCTGCTACAGTACTTGTGCCTGCCACCTGTGTGTTACAACTTCTAATCCCTTGTGTCTGACTGCCCACAACTGTGTGGAATTGAAGCGACCACTGGAGTATTGGATCAATTGAATTGTATCACATTCCACTGTTCCCTGCTTGCTGGTCAGCGTTGAGTATTGAGTGCTGTGGGCAGCTGGAGTCAAGACATACAGGTGGTCCTTCCAACCCTGGCAGTCGGTGTTAAAGCGGCGGTAAGACCGCCAACAGGCAGGCGGTAAAGATTTGCAATTACGACTGTGGCGGAAACTGCCAACAAAGACAGCCACTTTAACACTCCGACCCACCACGGCGGTACAGCCAACAGACAGGCGGAGGACAAAGTACCACCCACAGTATCACAACAGGCCAATCCGCCACTTTTTCCGGGGCGGATTCACCGCAGATAAAAACACGGCGGATTCCGAAGTGAAAACGCTCACCTCTACACACACCACGAGGAACTATGACACCATGGAGCCGGAACTCCAAATTCTCCCTGCGATAGTCTTCCTGCTCCTCTATCAGGAGCACAAACGCCGGTGGCGAAGACCACGGTGAGTACTTCACCTACGACACAGGGGAGGGAAAAAACAGGGACACACACACCCAACACCCCCACCCCCACCCTTACCCACTACAACACACACAATAATACATATTAATACATGATAGTTATACTCCCTAACCCCCCCGGAAGAATGCAAAGACAAAAGGAAATGAGTGTAACCATTGTAATATATTAAAATCAAGTAGGCAAAAATATATGTATACACCATAAACAAAATATACACCAAGCATAGTAGTCCAGGTAGTGCTCCAATTAAGTCAGTGGAACAGGGTATGGGCAAGTCCCACAAAAGATCCCCGACCATGACGGAGGGAACACTGCAGGGGCATCAGAGAGCAAGAAAACAGGCACCTCAGGCGGAGGGTAAGGGGGAGCACCTCAGCCGGTTGAGTGCACGACGCCAAATCCACGAGAGGGCCACATGCCCACTGTTCAATCCTGGGGAGTGCAAAGCCAGTCTCTCAAGTCTCTACAGTGGGTGCGTTGCCCACTGTTCAATCCTGGGGAGTGCAAAGCCACAGTCTCACAAGTCTCTCCAGTGGGTGGGTTGCCCACTGCCATATCCTGGGGAGTGCAAAGCCACAGTCTCACAAGTCTCTCCAGTGGGTGGGTTGCCCACTGATCAATCCTGGGGAGTGCAAAACCACAGTCTCTCAAGTGGATAACAGTCTCCACTGGTTCTGGAGGAGGCATTGTGCCCAGAGTACTTCATCCTGCTAAGGACTGAGGTAGTGGATGTATCTCTCCATTGGTTCTGGAGGGGGCTTTGTACCCAGAGTGCTTCATCCTGCTAAGGACAGAGGTAGTAGATGTATCTCTCCACTGGTTCTGGTGGGGGCTTTGTGCCCAGAGTGCTTCATCCTGCCCGTGACGGACTCAGTAGCGTCAATGCCCTTGGCGCTCATGGGCCAGCAGTGCTTGTGGCGGCGGTGCCCTGTTCAGCGGTGCTTGGAGCAGCGGTGCCCTGTTACGCAGTGGTTGTGGCGGCGGTGCCCTGTTCAGCGGTGCTTGTGGCGGCGGTGCCCTGTTCAGCGGTGCTTGAGGCGGCGGTGCCCTGTTCAGCGGTGCTTGGAGCGGCGGTGTCTTGTTCAGCGGTGCTTGGAGCACCAGGCTCCTTTGCAGTGACTCAGCTGCTGGTGGTCCTCTCTGTCCCAGCGGGGTTTGTGATGGCGGTCCTCTCTGTCCCAGCGGGGCTTGTGCTGGCTGTCCTCTCTGTCCCAGCGGGGCTTGTGCTGTCGGTCCTCTCTAGCCCAGCCGGGCTTGTGCTGGCAGTCCTCTCTGGCCCAGCCGGGCTTGTGCTGGCCGTCCTCTCTGTCCCAGCTGGGCTTGTGTTGGAGGTCCTCTCTAGGCCAGCGGGACTTGTGCTGGCGGTCCTCTCTGTCCCAGCTGGGCTTGTGCTGGCGGTCCTCTCTGTCCCAGCGGGTCTTGTGCTGGCGGTCTTCTCTAGCCCAGCGGGGCTTGTGCTGGCGGTCCTCTCTGTCCCAGAGGGGCTTGTGCTGGCGGTCCTCTCTGGCCCAGCGGGGCTTGTGCTGGCGGTCCTCTCTAGCCCAGCGGGGATGATGGCGGTGGCCTCCTGGGCAGCGGAGATGATGGCTGTGGCCTCCTGGGCAGCGGGGATGACGGCTGTGGCCTCCTGGGCAGTGGGGATGATGGTGGTCTCCTCCGTCGTGCTGCTCTTCCCAGATTTTCCTGGTTTCTTGTGGCCCTTCCCCACCTTGGAAGGTGTCACAGCTGACTCCACACTCCAACTGGGACCCCTGAGAGCGGCTTTGGTGACTGGAGTGTTCCCCCTCTCCCGCCAGACACTGGCCAACTTTTGATGCTTCACAGGTGGGGGAATGTCTGTGCTGTGGCTCCGTGCCACACTGGCTGCCCTGGTGGCCGGTGCACTCCATATTCTGGTGACTACAGGCACCACTGGTCCCGGAGATGTTGTGGCTGAGGTGCTAGTTCGGGACCTAGGAGACTGACGGGGTGGGGGAGGTGTGGGAAAGAGGTCAAGGTTGGACAGGAAAAGTTTTTTGGAGACACTGGGACGGGTAGCTGGAGGGGGTTTGGGAGTGGAGGAAGAGGTTGTGGTTGTAGGAGGTGTTTGTTTGCTGACTTTGGGTGAAGGTGCATGCGCTGGAGTCTGTCGTGAGGTGGATGGCCGTTGGGTGGGTGTGTGCCTGCATTTGTATATCTTGGGAGGTGGCGTCATAGACACACTGGGAGAGGACACAGGGGACGTGTGAATGGTAGTGGGGTGGTGAATGCACGTGAGCGGGGTGTGGTGGTGGTTGTGCTGGTGATGGCAGTAGTGGCTGTAGATGTAGTGCATGCAGGTGTGAGTGTAGACGAGACTGAGAGGGAGGAGGGAGACCAGGAGGATGGGGACACAGTAGAGGCAGTGGATGTTGGTGTGTCTGCATGTGTGTGATGCTTGCGTGAGTGCCTGTGGGATGTGTGGTGCTTATGTCTGACTGAGCTTCCCTTGTGTGGTGAGGTGTGTACATGCTGGTCTAAAGGTGTGCTTGGGATAGGCTGGGGTACAGGGGATTGGGTCTGGGTGGAGGAAGTTGGAGGGGGGAGGCTAGAGACAGGGACAATGGCTGCCATCAGTGCTGAGGCCAGAGTCTGAAAAGCTTGCCGAAGGGCCGCCTGAGCAGAATGAATGCCCTCCAGCAATGCATTTGTTTGTTGCAACTGCCTTTCTACACCCTTGATGACATTCAAAATTGTAGACTGCCCAACAGTGAGGGACCTGAGGAGGTCAATGGCCTCTTCACTGAGGGCAGCAGGGGTGACTGGGGCAGGGCCTGAGGTGCCTGGGATGAAGTTGATGCCCACCCTCCTGGGTGAGCGGGCACGGGGCAAAGGCTGAGGGGCTGCTGGGAGGGTGGTGCTGGTAGGGGGTGGCAGCTGTACCTGTAGATGCGGGGGGCACAGATGGGCCTGCCACCACAAGGGAGCTCCCATCAGAAGACGAGTCCGTGTCGCTGGTGTCAGCTCCTGTCCCCGCCGTGGAGCTCCCCTGGCCGTCTGTCCCACTGGTGAACTCTGAGTCCGTAATTTCGCCCACCAGGGCCATGTGGGATGCAGCTCCCTCCTGCTCCGGTGCCATTGCTCCTCTGCCTGATGATGCTAATGCACACAAGAACAGGGAGACCACAAAAAGGGGGGACGACAGAAGAAAGACATGTTGAGTGCATGCATTACCGCTACTGTTGGCAGACACGAGAGACACAGAAGCCCCCTGCACTACGCCGCGCTCTTGGGCTCCACCGTTCAATTCCTGAGAAAAGGCCTACTAGGCTATGGACAACATCTGCACATATGGATGACACAGGGGCATGGCTAGGTGTACTTGGCACTCTACAGAGGTGGGGTGGGGTGCCACATGGCCTGCCTTACGGATGGACCTTGCCTACTAAACTCGCCCTGGCCTAGGGAAACCCACAGCCCACCTCCCCCACCTAGACACCTCCCCTGCACTCAAAATCAGCAGGATGAGAGTGTACTCACCACCTTGTGGCTGCTGTGATGCCCTCACACGCCCATCCAACTCTGGGTACACCACCGCCAGGATCCTGAACATCAGGGGGGTCATGGTGCAACAGTCACCCCTCCCACGTTGGGAGGCCATCCCCAGCTGAGCCTCCGCCGTCTTCTTGCTCCAGCTTCGAATGTCCTCCCATCTTTTCCGGCAGTGGGTTCTCCGTCTGTGGTAGACCCCCAGGGTCCGGACGTCCTTGGCGATGGCACGCCAAATATCTTTTTTCTGGTGAGCGCTGACCTTCATGATTTGTACAGGTGGAAGAGAAACTTATTACCAACTGCACCGTCACAGTCATTGGCCCCCATCCATACCCTTGGCATGTGGCACATGCACTCACCGTCGTTTCATGCACGCCGCACTCTCCCCCTTCCTTCTTACATCCACCCCCCTCCACACAGGCATAGCCCGTACAGCATGCTCCCAGTGTACTTACCTGTTTGTCTGGAGGACTGTAGAGTAGCGTGTACTGGGGGAGGACCCCATCCATGAGTTTCTCCAACTCCTCCGATGTGAAGGCAGGGGCCCTTTCCCCAGACACACGAGCCATTGTCTCTTCCAGACCGAGGTCACAGCAGCACTTGCAGTGTAAGTCCTCTCCTGTCGAAGATCAGGTATCGAGTGATTGAACAGATAGAAAATGGCGGTCACGTCCGCGGCGGTGCGTACCGTCACCGCCGGAGTACATCGTCATTGACTCCTGGGACCCATAGGGTCCAATGTTAACCAATGCAGCATTGCGCCACGGTCTGCGACCGCCTTCCGCGACGGTGTACAACGCCAGCGCAGTTACCTCACATCCAATTGTCCCACTTTACAGGTCAGGCATCCGCCATTTCAGGAGCCCACATGGCTTCATTTCTAACTGTGTCACACATACCTAGGCCTAGACTCAACACACATACAGGCCACTTTTTGGATTATGATTGGTGTTCTGTGTAAGCTGTGGGTATGTACCTCTGAGTTATTTGACTCAGTGCTCGCTGTTGTCCTTCATAGGCACCGTCCGCTGGGACATGTGAGGAGATGGCGGCATCCTCCAGTGTACCGACCGTTGGTGGTGTATCGACCATTGGTGGACCTGTCGACAATGGAGGAAAGACATGTGATCATCACCTACAGGCTTGACCGTGCCACAATCCAGGAACTGTGTACCCAGCTGGAGCCAGACCTGATGTCAGCTATCCGCCATCTCACACGAATGCACCCTCAAATGCAGGTGCTGTCAGTGCTCCATTTCCTTGCAAGTGGGTCATTTCAAACAACAGTGGCCATAGCATCAGGGATGTCCCAGCCTATGTTTTCCAACGTGTTGTCCAGAGTGTTGTCTGCCCTGCTGAAACACATGTGGAGCTACATCGTTTTCCCTCAGGTGGAGGATTTGCCTGCAGTGAAAGGTGATTTCTATGCCCTGGGACATATCCCCAATATCATAGATGCCATTAATGGGACCCATGTGGCTTTGGTCCCCCCCACAGGAGTGAACAGGTGTACAGAAACCGTAAGAGTTATCATTCAATGAATCTACAGATGGTATGTTTGGCAGAACAGTACATCTCCCATGTGAATGCCAAGTTCACTGGCTCAGTGCATGACACCTACATCCTGCGGAATAGCAGCATCCCTTATGTGACGGGTCAACTCCAGAGGCGCTGTGTGTGGCTATTAGGTGAGCACCTGGAAGCAAGACTGTGGGAATGGTTGTCTGGGTCTGGGGATAGCCCTACAGGTTAGTGTGTCTAACAGTTGTCCCTCGCCATTTGCAGGTGACTCTGGTTACCCCAACCTGTCATGGCTACTGACCCCAGTGAGTAAGCCCAGGACAAGGGCAGAGGAACGCTACAATGAGGCTCATGGGCGAACTAGGAGGGTGATCGAATGGACCTTCGGCCTCCTGAAGGCCAGGTTCAGGTGCCTCCATATGACAGGTGGATACCTATTCTACTCACCAAAGAAGGTGTGCCAGATCATCGTGGACTGCTGTATGCTTCACTACTTGGCTTTGCGACGACAGGTGCCTTTTCTGCAGGAGGATGGTCCAGATGGCGGTGTTGTTGCAGCTGTGGAGCCTGTGGACAGTGAAGACGAGGAAGCAGAAGAAGAAGTCATGGACAACAGGGACTCAGTGATCCAGCAATATTTCCAGTGAACCACAGGTAAGAATACAAACCTGCCTACTACATGTACTTTAACACTACTACCTCTCTACTATCTGTTGTTTTCACCCAGTGTATGGTCACTGAGTTGTCACTTTCCCTTATGATTTCACAGATGTGGGTCCCAATGTTTGACATCTGCTTAGATTCCTCATGGACTACAGCTGTGTGACATAGGTATGTTGACATTACAAATGAAAGAGCTTTTTGCCACAGTAATTGCTAATACACTATTCCGAAATCACAGACTGATTCCAGATTGTTTTGTGCTTTAAGGGTGTTTATTTTAGTGCTCAATATTGGAGGGGCTAGCAAAATGGTGAGAGGTGATGGAAGAGGAATGTCCATGGCAGAGTCCAGTCTAATAGTCTCACAGGGTCATTGCCCAAATGGGCATAGGAAGTGGAGCTGGGGCAGTTTAAGGATGGACAGGGTGACAAAGTGGGACAGAAGGATGACATTCATGGTGGTCTAATTTCTTGGCGGGGGTCTTGGCATCGTTCTCTGTCTTTGACCTGGATCACAGGGACTGTTTGCGAGGTGGTTCTCCCTCTGCAGGGGGTGGGGTGCTGGTGTGGTGGTCCTGTGGCAGTGCCTCCTGTCCACTAGTGCCAGCAGAGGTGGTGGGCAGTTCATCGTCCAGGCTAGTGTCAGGGGCCCCTTCTAGTGCCACAGTGTCCCTCCTAGTGTTGAGTACTTCCTCCAGCACCCCTACGATGGTGCCCAGGGTGGAATTGATGGCTCTGAGTTCCTCCCTGAAGCCCAAATACTGTTCCTCCTGCAGGCGCTGGGTCTCCCGAAACTTAGCCAGTACCCTTGCCATTGTCTCCTGGGAATGGTGGTAGGCTCACATGATGTTGGAGATGGCCTCGTGGAGAGTGGGTTCCCTTGGCCTGTCCGCCCCCTGTCGCCCAGCAGCCCTCCCAGTTCTCCTGTGTTCCTGGGCCTCCGTCCCCTGGACCGTGTGCCCACTACCACTGTCCCCAGGTCCCTGTTGTTGTTGGGGTGGTGGGTTAGCCTGGGTTCCCTGTAGTGGTGGACACACTGCTGATTGACGTGTCCTGGGGACGGAGGTATGGGCCCGCTGGGTGGGTGCTGTGCTGGTGTTTCCAGAGGGGGGAATCTCTGTAGTGGCCTGTGACTGTGTGATGGGAACCGACTGTCCCGAGGTCCGCGATGGGCCGGGCTGGTCATCTATATCCAGTTGGACAGAGGTGCTGTCATCACTGTGGGCCTCTTCTGTTGGTGCTGTGGACATGTGTGGACCCTCCTGTCCGGTGACGTTGGGTAGGGGTCCTGCAGGGGTATAAAAGGATGTTTATTACATCTGTGTGTGCCATGGTGTGCAATGGGCGGGTGACCGTGTACCCCAGTGCTTGCATTCCTGTGTGGGACCTTGTGTGATGATGGTTTAGTGGGGTGTATGGGTATGTGCAGTGGCCATGCTTTAGTGATGGGTGTCCAGGCTTTGTTGTTGCATGCAGGGTTGGTGTTGGGATGTGTGGTTTGTGATGTTGGGACATTTGTGAGGAGTAGGAGTGATGGGGGTGAGAGTGGGGGTATGTGCTGGCATGCAGGTAGCGTGGGGGATGTAATAGTTAAGATTTAACTTACCAGAGTCCATTCCTCCACCTACTCCTGCGAGACCCTCAGGATGCAGAATTGCCAAGACCTGCGCCTCCCATGTTGTTAGTTGTAGGGGAGGAGGTGGGGGTCCGGCGCCAGTCTGCTGAACCGCAAGGTGGTGTCTTGAGACCACGGAACACACCTTCCCCCGTAGGTCGTTCCACCTCTTCCTGATGTCCTCCTGATTTCTTGGGTGCTGTCCCACTGCGTTGACCCTGTCCACTATTCTTCGCTATAGCTCCATATTCTTTGCAATGGAGGTGTGCTGCACCTGTGATCCGAATACCTGTGGCTCTACCCGGATGATTTCCTCCACCATGACCCTGAACTCCTCCTCCGAGAACCTGGGGTGTCTTTGCTGTGCCATGGGGTGGTGTAGGTAATGTGTGGGGTGGTGTGTGGGGTGATAAGTGTGCTGATATGCAGTGGTGTGTAGTGTGAGGTGCGTGGAAGTTATGTGGGTGATGTGTGCCTGTGGATGCTAGTATTGTTGATGGTGGTGTCTCTCTCTGGCCTTCTCTTAGAAATTGTGGTCGTAGGGGTTTGTGGGTGATGTGGGTGTGTGTTTTATTTTGTATTGGGTGTGTGGGAGTGGTGTGTGTATATGTATCACGTGTGTGTATTTCGAGTTGTCCAATATGGCAGTGTTTTTTGTGTGTGTGTGTGTGTGTGTGTATTTTGAGCGCAGCGGTGTGTACCGCCAATGGAATACCGCGGTTGAAAGACCGCCGCATGGATTCGTGGGTCATGATGGTGTGGGTGTATTTCTGTTGGCGTGACGGTGGAGGTTTCGTTTTCGCAAGTTTATCACTGACCTTTGGTGTGGCGGACTTGTGTGGGTGTCTGAATATTGGCGGAGGAAAGATTAGGACATCAGGAAAATCCAACATCAATGGAACTCCTGATCAAGTACAATACAGTTATGTAAGTCCTAAAAATCTAAGAACATGTAAATTTCGTACTTGTATAGCGCACTACTCACCCGTTAGGGTCTCAAGGCGCTGCACGCATACCGCTGTGGAACCCCTCCTGGCTTTTCCCTGTGAGGCACCCACTCCTGGACAACCCCCAGGGTGAAGCCAGGCATCCAAGCGCTGTCAGGGCCGTTGTGGAGATTAAGCAAACTATTGCCCAGAGTTACAGAGTGGGACCCATTAATTAGATTAGGCACCGAGACAAGAATGTGTAGATGGGAACAAGGGCAGATTAAGTGTAACAATGGCAGCAGACCCAAATGGCCCAACATGGAGGAATCGCTCTGAGGTCCTTCCAAACCCCTAGATGTCTATAATGAGGGGGTATTGAGTGAGGTGGATTAGAAATCAGCTTCTTCACACAGACATTTGTTTTTTTCCTGGAATTTAGGAGGTTCTATGAAACATGAAAAACAAGAATAATTTAAAAAAAGGTTAGGAAAATATGATATAGCATGTTTCCAGGAAACCTGGTTGTGTGAAGAACCAGAGTCAATAGATATTTTCTTCAGGCTCTTCAAAGAAGCTATTAGGAAAGGTCCAGGCAGCCCTTCGGGTGGCCTAATCACGTTGACCTCAAGTAGAATAGCTAATAGATTTATAGAAATAAAAACAAAAAGTGATGGTTACTAGCAGGCAAAGTAGATCTTTATGACGTCATCCAGCCGGGGATGACAGCAGATTATCATGCCCAGCAGAGTCTATTTGAGGAGGATTTGGAAGTAATATGCACTGGTTATATACAGCAGTTAATTGTGATCTTGAGAAATATTTAAGATTTCTATCATAAATTAGACCCAACAAGTAATAGTATATGCTATAAAGAATATGGCTTGGGATAGGGCCTTAGTTAGACTCTTAGGCTCCCTAGGTCTGTTCTGTAATAATTGCTGCTTGGAAACAGACCTCCCAGCAAAGCAGACTTTTCGAATAGGCACCCAGGGTTGCCCTATTGACTTTGCCTTCATAAATGCCTGGTACTTCAGTGAAGTGATGAGCTTTGAAGTCATGCACCTAGAGGGTAGTGGCCATTGGCCTCTACAGCCAACACTCAGGAAAGGGAAAAATGCCACAAAAGAAAGAGAAAGAGTGGCAGCACTGCAGGTGGGGTACCCGCATTGTTTAACTACCCGAATTACAGAAAGTAGCTTAAAAGTACTTATGGCTACATGTATAAAGGTTTGGTTTTGCGAGTCGCAAATTGTGAGTCAGCACGACTCACAATTTGCGAGTCGCAAAACCTTATGTTGCACAGTATCAATTACACTATTTGCGATGCGCAAGGGGGTCCCAAATGCCCTACCTCAGGAGTATTCATGAGGTAGGTCGCAATTTTTGACCCCCTTGGGAATGGCTGCCCTCACAGGGATGGTGGCCTGCTGGAGACAGCAGACCACCATGTCTGTGACTGCTTTTAAATAAAGCATCTTTTTTTTTTTTTTTTAAATGCAGCCCATTGTTCTTAAAGGAAAACGAGATGCATTTCAAAAACAAAAAATGAAACATTTTTGTTTCATTTTTTTACAGCAGGCAGTGGTCCATAGGACCAGTACCTGCTGTAAAGTGTTTTTTTTACTGCCATTCACAAAGGGGAAGGGGTACCATGGGGGCCCCTTCCCGTTTGCGAATGTATTAGCACCAGTGTGACACTGGTACTAACCTTGATTGTTTTGCAACCGCAATCGCGGTCACAAAACAATCATACATGGGACTGCCAGTCGCAATTAGGAAGGGAACACCCCTTCCTATTTGCGACTCGCAATCCCTTTTTGCGATTTGGTAAATAGTTTACTGAATCGCAAAAATGGGTTGGAACATGCCAAAGTGCATCTTGTGCATCGCAAACGGCCCGATTCGCTGTTTGCGATGTGCAAAATGCTACGTACATGTAGCCTACTATGAGCTGATCATAAATTATAGAGATCGTAGATTAGAGGAGGATACTAATGATATATTTAAGGAATATAAAAGAGCAATTGAACAAGTAGAAGGTTGTTTGAAGGTAGAAATACAAATAAAAAATAAAGCTGAGGGCCAAGTCAGAAGGGACAAGAAGAATACCTTGTATAATCAGGGGTGTGGGATCCAGAAGCTGAAGGTGCGGAAAATGGAAAGAGAATTTAAGAAAAAGTGCACCAATGGAATAGAACAGAAGTTAGGCTTGGCTAAGAGAGAATATAAGAAGACTCTGAGGAAGAGGAAACGTGAATATATACATACAAATTGGGAAGAAATGTTAGATGTAATAGAAACCCGCAATATCAGGATATTCTGGCAGTTGATTAAGGATGGTTATACGGGGTATATAAGGTGTTTAGTTGGAGAAGAAGATTGGAATAAGCATCTGTGTAAACTATATGGAGCGAAGGATGTGGGATCAGAACAAGGAAATAAAATTGAGGTAGGTGGGGCCCTAAGTTCATCTTACTCACTGCAAAAGATAAAAGACTTAGGGGGTTATTCTAACTTTGGAGGAGTGTTGATCCGTCCCAAAAGTGACGGTAAAGTGACGGATATACCACCAGCCGTATTACGAGTTCCATAGAATATAATGGACTCGTAATACGGCTGGTGGTAAATCCGTCACTTTTCTGTCACTTTTGGGACGGATTAACACCTCCTCCAAAGTTAGAATAACCCCCTTAATCATGGCTCCTAAGTTAACTAAAGCAGCAGGCCCAGACAACTTGCCAGCAATAATAATAAAAAATAATAGCAATTGGTGGGCAGACCTTTTTTATGTCACCTTTCATATGATCCAGGACTCTGGCAGTATCCCAGAGAATTGGAAAGGTGCAATAATAAGGCCAATCCACAAAAAAGATGACCTAACACATCCAAAGAATTATCATCAACTTAGCTTGTTGGATCTGGGTGAAACAAATCTTCGCAAAGTTATTACTGGGGCAAATGAAAGCATGGGTAGAGTCAAATAATAAGATCGTTGTAGAGCAAGAGAAGGCCACTTGATAGATGATGCAATAGATCATTGCATTGGTCTGTGGGCACTAGCAAAAAAATCAATAGAAGTACGAGGATGCCTGTTCTGTTGCTTTGTGGACTTCCTAGCCACTTATGATTTGGTGAACCGAACTTTGTTATGGGATTTGTTGAAGCAGCTCGGGTTTGACACCGACTTCCTTTTCCTCCTTCATGGACTACACTCGCAAGACTAATCCTAGGTGATCTTGGATAGTGAAGAAGCACTTTCTATGAAGATACCTATAAAGAATGGGTTGCGACGAGGATGTGTCCTGGCTCCGCTATTGTTTGCTATATTTCTGTCTGATTTGCCAGTGGCATTGAAGGTGGTTAAAGGCCTTTCCCCAAAAATGAATGACACTCATATCTCCTGTTTATTATACACTGATGATTTGGTGATAGTTGATACGACAGAACTGGGGCTGCAAAGAAAATTAGATACACTTTACACTTATTGTTAAAATAAAAAACGTATAGTAAAGTTGGACAAAATGAAAATAATGGTGTTAGGGAAAAGAAAGAGGGAGTTCTCCTGTTCCCTGGGAGGTGATAAAGTAGAACTAGCTGATAAATATAATTATCTAGGATTGCCGTTTGATTCTAAACTAATAAGCAAAGACCATATTGAGACATGAAAAACCACGGCAGTAAAAGCGGCCGGGGGTTTAAATCAACTTAGTCGAAAGTATGGAGGTCCATCCTTTTTGCCCAGTACTTTCTGCCTTTAATGCTATGGTGTGCCCTCAATTTCAATATGGTGTGGAATTTCTATCCCTTGCTGGGAAGATGAATTGGGATGCAGAGAAAGCAGATGTGTAAAACGATTGCTCTCGCTCCTCCCCACAAGTATGATTCAGGCAATAAGAGTGGAATGCTAAATGATGAGGTGGAGCTATCAGGGAATGCAAGCAGAAGTGAAATATTGGCTGAGTCTGTCTGATGGGGAGATTCCCAAAATTGCAAGATTATGTAAAAGGGAAATGCAGGCAAGTGAGCTGAACTGGGCAGCCCAAGTGAGAGGACGGCTAGAAAAGATCTGTGCCTCTTTAGGCTTAGCGCCTACAGAATGTCAACAAGAACAGATTCCAAAACAGGAATTGCTTGCTGTGGTTAATATTAGGGCTAGAGAAACAGATCTAGGGTACCTGGTGGGGAAAATATCCACCCAGTTTATGTTGCATAGCTGGAAAAATGAGGAAAATTTCTCCTATATGAAGTCGCTACCGAACCCAAAATTAAGGGATGCACTGTTAAAATTTAGGGTTGGGCTAAACCCTTGCTATAGGGATAAAAAAATAAAAATGGTAATTAGAGATAAATTGGGCTTATGTAAATGCGTCTTAAAACAAAAATGTAGTGCCCAACACATTTTATTGGACTGCCTATGTTTTTAAGATGCACACAAGAAGTTTCTAAAGCCAATGTTACTGGAATATAATATTATTAATCGGGTTCAAGCTCTTAATTTTTTGGTAGATATGAGATGTCTAAATGTGACTTGTGGCTTAGGCCGATTTGTAATTGAAATACGAGGGGTTTTAAAGGATGATATGATGTAGCATTGCATGAATTTGTAGGTCGGGTTATGAAAATATTTTTAAATCTTAATATTTAATCTTACATGTGAGATTGTAAGTAGAGATGGAAAGAGGAACCTAGGCTAAATCCCGCTCTTATTATTTGCTGCAGATGTTATATATTGGAGTTAGAAGGGTGAAGTTTTCCTCAGTGTATCCTCAATGCTAGGTTCTAAAGCGGAGCACTGTCACTTTATTAAGAGTTGTTCCCTATTATTAAATAGTAGAGTTTTTATAGGATTGAGCTGGGGCTAGGGCGTATATTGTACTGAAGGTGGGATTACAATTATGAATTGCTATGAATTTCTTGTGTTCAATTGATTGCTTTCATTTAAAAATTGTAAATATTTCAAAATTATTTTGGGATATTGAATGAATTTTATCTCAGAATTATTTTTATCGAAGTGCATTGTTTCACTGTCACAGGCTTATGTGTTGCATTTCTTTTATGTTCTTTTATGGCCAAAGAGCTGAAATAAAGTAAAAATGACTGACTGACTGATCCATCACCTTGCTGTTGATACAGTTACTGTTAGACCTGGCATCTGTGGCATGGCTCTCCCCTAACATTTTGCCTTCAAACCTCCTGTTTTGCTAACTTAGTTTTTTCTGGCTCTAGGACTCTGTGCACTTTATCACTGCTGACCAGGGCTAAAGTACATGTGCTTTCTCCTTAAAACATGGTAGAATTGGCTTATACCCAATTGCCACATTTAGTTTACTTGTACGTCCCTAGTAAATTGGTACACCATGTACCCAGGGCCTATAAATTAAATCTTAATAGTGGGCCTGCGGCATTGATTGCGCCATCTCCTGAGCAGCCCCTTTAACATGACACAGGTCTGCCATTGTAGTCTGTGAGTACACTTTTGGCCGGGCAAAATAAACCTTTTGCCAAGCCAAAACATTCCTTTTAAACACACATGTCACCCCCAGGATAACCCTGAACAGCCCAGAGAGCAGAGTAGAGTGCTTGTAAAAATTTGGACATGTACTGGAAGTGAAAAACTCTTACATTTGTTTACGGCCTACCTCTCCTATAAGATAACATAAGAGTTACCTTATGACATTTAATAAGCTGTGACTTCTAATTGGGAGCAGGTAGACAGCATGAGTTTAGTGTTTAGAGAATTGTACCTAAATTCCCAATTTTAATGGTAAAGTCAGATGTTTTATCACAATTCTGAAAATGCCACTTTTAGAAAGTTGGCATTTTGCATCCTAAATTTATGGTGCCTGCAGCCCATTTCTGAGTCACATGGCTAGATGTAACTAACAGTATGTCTTTGTGTGTTGCTCCCAGTCAGTGAAACAAAGGGAAAATAAATATTGGCAGGATGGGCCACTGAGTTAACAAGGGGGAGGAGCTGCAACCTACCACACATGCAAATCACAACAACACTGAGCACATGAACAAAGTGCTTGACACTGGATCCAATGTGACTGCAGACAAGCTGGGGTTAGAGCAGAGAAGAAGGGGATGCCTGATATCTCAGGGGGCTGGAGACCTCCAGAAGCCATCCTCCACTTCAAAGTTGGCACCAGGTATAAATATTAGATCTCAGACCCTAACCATTTAGTTTGCTTCTGGACCTGTGGACTCTGCTAGGAAGGATTGGTGTGCTGCTTAAAGGGCTGTCACTCTACTGGACTGCTACTCTGGATGACTGCTGTACTGCTGATCTATTGCTCTCTTACCTGAGTGAGAAGGACTGGACCTGTATCTGTTTAATCTAGAACCCCTGAGGGACTCCAAGGGCTAGTTGGCTGGTCTCCTGATTAGAGCCTCAGGGACAAAAGGTTCTGGCTCCTACAACCTTGAATTCAGTACCTGGACTCTGCCATCTGTGAGTTCTACCCTACCAAGTGGTGTCTCCACACTCCTGGACCTTCAGAAGAGGTTTTGAAGTTGCTCTACCTGCCCATCCATTGATCCAACAAAAGTGACACATCCCCACTGCTGCACTGTGCAACCTGACCAGAACCAATGCATCACCTCTACGTGGGCTTACCTGATGGAATGACTTCACTTTATAGCCCACAGTCCCATCTGAACTGCCACTGCACGACACAGCCCAGACACAGGCCATTGCATTGCAGGACCTCACATCGCAGTCTTACAGCTCCTCTGAACATACACATCGCTTTGCTGCACAGCACATCCTCAATGCTGGACTTCACATCACACGCCATCGCCAATGGTATCTTCAACAATGAGACAGGATTGCACACCACAGCCCTGCAGCTCCTCAGAATGGACTCATCACATCAGTTGTGTGACATATACTCGACGTGGGACTCTGCAAAGCTCCGCACACAGGATTTAAGGTACTCTTGTTTAGTGGGTCTAATTGGATTCCTGTAGCCAACCCGCATGCCATCGTAGTCAGCCTGAACTTGTGACTATGCATGATCAGATAGCCACAGCTGGCGCTTGGTGATTTTTTGCACTACATTCATTGAAACCTTTAAAATTGCATATCTCTGGTTCGACTTATTCAATTTATGTAATTGCGGTCTTGTGTTTATTTTTGAAACTTTACTCTATGTTTCTAATCTGGTGTGGGATGTTTCTTGTTTTGTAGTTTCATGTTATTATTGTTATTATTGTTTGAAGCATTGCCAAAATTCTTTACACATTGCCTCTAAGTTAAGTCTGACTGCCCTGTGCCAAGCTACCAGGGGTTTGAGCACGGGTAAATTAAGGGTCTGCTTGTGCCTCACCCTGAAAAGGATTGTGTTTCCTGCTTGAGTAGGGGTTTCACTCCCTACAACCAATATCCCAGTTACTTACAGTTACTTTTTGTGGTTTACCCTGGCAAGGATTTTGGTTGCTGCTCATTTAGGATTTAACCCCCACCCCAACCAAAAACATCATAAAATTGCTCTCTGATAATCTTCATTAACTTGGGAAGTTCAGTTATGCAGAAGATAAGGTGATGACATGTGACCATTTTGTTCAATCTCTATGAAGTATATGCTCTGATGGCACAGAACATAAACATTTAAAATATATTACAGTGCCCAGTTGTGTAGACAGGAAAACAAAAAAGAAAGGGGAATTTGAAGTATCTTGACTGACCATTACATGTCTTTCAAAGTAAAATATGTAGTTGACTGATAATTTGCTGAGGCATCATATATAGAAAGTACAGTTGAAGATCCTCAACGTGTGTAATCAAGCAATAGTAAAGACAAAAAAGGCAGATCCACAAAGGCTTTTTAGTACTACTATTGTAGAGCTGTTATGCATACTCTAAAATGCCTTTGTGGATTAGCCCCAAAATAACTAAAGCAGTGCCAACTGACCATTACATTTCCCTAGAGTGTTGGAAGATGTTGAAAGTTAGATTATGAAAAGAGAGAGAGAGAGAGAGAGAGAGAGAGAGAGAGAGAGAGAGAGAGAGAAAGAGAGAGAGAGAGAGAGAGAGAGAGAGAGAGAGAGACATTGTAATATTGTAGGAATATTATTGTACAATTAGAAAAAGAGTACTTCCATGCTCATAAATGCTTTTGATGACTTTGTTCTGTTAGCAGCTTATTAATAATCATAGTAAGTGGTGGAAATACATGAACTAGAATAGTATTTGTTTAGTTAGAATAGAGACTATTGATTTAGCCTTACAGCCTGCCATAGTGAGCTATCCCGGCCATTAAAGGCCCACTGTAGTGTTAAGGGCAGAAGGCAAGGGCCTTTAACAAGGAAGCTGCACTTTAATATCTAATATAGCTCCGCTACGGCAGGTTATAAGACGATTAGAACATTTCTCCCATAGAGGGCAGAATGTTCTATTTAGTAAAATAAAGGCCTCATGGACCCTAGGAGTTGTCCCCTCGGCTCGGTGAGGCCTTTGTTCACAGCAACATCTAACATTGGAATGTTGATGCTCTGGGCTTGTACCAGTCATTAGAAGCAGGGAGCACTTCATTGTCTTCAATCAAGCTCCCAACATTCCAATGTTCTAATATTATTGATAAAACAAAGAAACATGTTGACAGTAGGCGCTTTTATGGCCCTCTCTCTATAGTAAATGTGGGAAAGTAGGAAACTGTTGTCTGTGCACGTTGCTGATTTGAGTAATACTTTACTTGCTGACACACCATATACCGACCTGTCTTCTAGCACCCTTCATTCACCTCCTAATGTTTGACTCATCAAAGGACTAAAGAAATATGACCAAATCACTTTGAGGCTGAAGGAATTTCACACGAAGCAGTTTATTCGCGGTGAATCCTGGGAAGATGATAGGTTATTTAGATAAACATACCATGGCCATAAATCTGCTGTTAAAGTTTTCTTCCAAATTTACAGTTTCATTTCGTTCCACCGTGGGCTGTCAGCGGTATTAGAACAGAGGAAGGTGAAATTCAATATGGCAAAGTTAGAGGTATTTAAATGCCTGAGCCTTTGCAATGTCTTATACCACCAGTCGATTCATCCTTTATAATACTTCGTTAAACTGGCTTTAATAAGGTTTTAAAGTATTTTGTGTAATAATTTTCACATCTGCTTCTTGTGGAATTACAGGCGTCTTTTTGCAACAATCAGCATTTGCCTGCATGTCTGATGGCTAGATATTTCGGTAATATTCCATTTTATGGCCTTCATAATGGTGTGTGATTGAGTTTTGTAACCTGCAATTCAGTATCACGTTTAAATGTATCTCAGTGGAATGTTTACATAAACGGTATAGTGAAGAAAATATTTTACCCTTATTCATAACCAATACAAGGAGAGTGTTTCCCTATTTATAGATTCTAGTTCAATACTATCCATGTATTAAACTGTTTCCAATTTCACAATTAAGAGTAAAGTTTGAACTCTCTGGTTCTCTAAATGTTTCCATTGTCTATTTTCAAACAATTTATGCCCAAGCGTACACGCATATACAGTAATGCCTGTTCCCACGCACACATCAAGGTGTGCACTGTGCACGCACATAAACACAATCACTATATCGCAGATCCACATACACATTTCTTATCCTTAACAGGCTCTATTTTCCCAAATAGCAACACAGCAAATGAAGTGCCACTATACAGTACTTGATGTAATAAACACCCTTCAACCTAGCCCAGAAGCAGTGAAAGAACATACATCTGTATTGGAGACTGTACAATAAACATTATAATGCTTGTTTTTGACTGACTCAAGACCGATATGTGCATGTGATTGTTGAACACTTCAATTGATGTCTACGTTTATCAGTAAAATTCCTTTTCTGTTTTATTTCTATCCCTATAAACTTCTGCCCAAGAGGGCCAGATTTCAAAGAAGTCAAGTGACAGGTTCATTGTGATAAGGGGAAATTGACAACCAATGTATATTTGCAGAAAGACCAAATAGTCACTTGAGAAATACATCTAGCCAATCCATCACACATGGCAACCATAAAATCCCTCGTCACTGACAAAAAAACATCTGCCATTTTATCTACATTATGTTGCATTTACAACATTTCTGTATTTAGGCCGGTATTTAATAACTTCTTATACAATGCTGTGCAGCAACCAAATTTGCTCTGCCTTATGTAAGGGAGAAAACACGGCACAGAGTCATACCTGCTAAGCAGTCTTTGTTCTGTGAAGAGGACACATCCCCTGTGCTAAACACCTTTTGCGCTGGATAGTAAACGTGAACCTTATTTTGGGACTTGTGGGTGCGCTGCACTATGTTTACTCAAACCCCATCTTTATTAACCATAGTAGTAATATATGTGGTTCTCTGTCATAGTTTAAATAAACTTAATGGTATATGGAAAAAGTTACGTTCTGGAGCACCCCAAAACATAAATCTCTGGGATTTAATGTACATCGTGTTAGCCAGGAAGGTGAAACATGCAATGCGATTTTTGGTGGAATCGCACTTCAAATGGATGGTTATGGAGATAACAAAATATACAACTCGGAACGAAATGGAGTAAAGTAATTTTAGCTCATGAATAAACAATAAGATTAACAGTTGTATAAACGTTTAGGAGAGAATATATCAGGTCTTTAAAAACGGAGCCAGTTTTTTACATTTTAAGTAAGATGAGAGGCACCATGCTCGAAATAATTTCCCCATATTCATGCTAGAGTACCAAATCAGATAAACAATCGATAAAAATCCAACTATCTCTGCCCTGTAGGAGTGGCAAAATGTTGGCATGTGTGTTAATTACTGAAACATTCCTAAGCTAGGAGTAAGTGAATTCCCTTCGTAAGTTTGGCTATATGTGGCAACTGAACCCCTTGTAAGATTAGGGACCACTAAAATGACCCACTGTTCCCAGTGATACCAATGCACAGAGACATTTGTAAATTTAAAAACATCCTTTGCAAAATCATAAGAATGTCATTCTTGTCTTGTTAATTTGCTACAAATGCCTGTTAAAATGTAAAATACTTATATTATCTCAAAGTTATACTTTAAGCTACATCCAAAGGAAATTACCAATTATTATAAGCAAAAGAAACACCCGCAAGACTAATGATTACCGACTCAATAGGATTAATTGCCTCCAACCAGAATTATGTCATTTAAAAGGGACTTTACTGATGAAGCAATAAGCTGTAAACTGCATGCACTCTAATGAGCCATCCTCTTGTTGGTGAGTTTCAGTCTCCACAAGGAGCCTGTTCACATTCTAGCACACCATGGAATCAAGACTCATTGATATGCAAGTGTCACATGAGTAAGTGGTCGGTTAGTTGAGGTAGATTGAGGTCCACTACAAGTAAAAATGCACTATCTTGTTAGGTCTTGTTAAAGGTAACAGTAATTTAAACACAAGCTCAACCCCTGATACCTATGTCACAGAGCAGATAGGTTTAACTTAGAGGTCGGGTTGCACTTTTACAACTACAACAAACAAAATACTACTGGTCTGGAGCCATGTATGTCTTGTCACACTAGTCAATGACACAGGGGCGCTTTAATCCAGTGGTTACTTATCTTTGGTCTGGGAACTCCTAGGTCCATAAATCCTACTCAGGCGGTCCTCAACTGCTCAACTCTTGAGTGATGTCTTGTGTGCATGCTCGTCTGTATGTGTGTCAACCTCAGGACAGTGCACGCTCTACGGGCGACTAAAATTCAAAAACTCAGTCTTTATACAAAAGCATAATTCATGCATGCTGTTTATATGCAGTTTCTTAACGTTTTGCATTGCAGAGTTTTACCTTGAAACCACTATTAATGATGTTTGCAAATAATGTTTATTTGCAAGGTATTGCTGCAGGCTTACAGAGTGTGTCAGGGTGTGGTCCCTTTCTAGGACCTTCTAGAAGCTTTCTCTGCAGCATGACTAGGTGTGGTTTGTGGGCTGGGCCAGACTCTATATAAGGGAGCCAGCCCAGCTCCACATGCTCACTATTCAGAGGTCCCAGTGCAGAGCAGCTGCAACTTCCTGAGCTCCTGTTCCGGAGGCATACCTTGATGTTCCAGGCCTGCCCTTATTATATTAGTGATCCTTGAGCAGGTCTGGGCCCCCGACCCCGTTCTCAAAGACTTTCGAGTTTTGGGCCTAGTTGTGAAACTTTCAGTGTGCGCGATCGTTTCATGACATTTGCACATTCTTGTTCAAATCGGCAGTGTGCGCGATTAATTCCTGGCATGTAAACCATGACATTCAGATCGGCAACAGTGTGCGCTATCATTTCATGGCATTTGCATATTCTTGCTCGAATCAACAGAGTGCACGATTCATTTCTCTCATGTAAACCTTAGCATTCAGATCAGCAACAGTGTGCGCGATCACTTCATGGCATTTGCATATTCTTGTTCGAATAGGCAGAGTGCGCGATTAATTTCTCTCATGTAAACCTTGGCACTCAGATCGGCAACAGTGTGCGCGATCATTTCATGGCATTTGCATATTCTTGTTCGAATCGGCAGACTGCGCAATTCATTTGTCTAATGTAAACCTTGGCATTCAAATCTGCAACAGTGTGCACAATCATTTCATGACATTTGCATAATCTTGTTCGAATCGGCAGAGTGCGGGATTCATTTCTCTCATGTAAACCTTGGCATTCAGATCGGCAACAGTGTGCACGATCATTTCTTGGCATTTACATATTCTTGCTTGAATCGGCAACAGTGTGCGCGATTCAACCCTGGCATAAAGCGCTTGGCTCTTAGTTCAACAGTGTGCGTGATCATTTTATGGCATTGAAAAGTTTGGCTTGTTGTATTTGTTGAGGTGCACACATTTATCCCGAGCTTTTGGATTTTCTGTGAAGATGCTTAATTCAAAGTGCAACATTCTTTGTGCATATTAAGTCCCTAGTACAATTCCTGTTGTTTCCAGGGAATGTTTCAGATAGCCTTTTGTCCTCATGTAAAAATGCAATGTTTGCTCTGAAGCATTATTCTAGAAGGTTCTTGTATTCTAGACAGTATGTGATATTTCATGAAAAGCTCATATGAAACATTGTATTAACCCATTCTTGATTTTTTCCAGGTACCTAGATTTTTTGAGGCCAAGTTAGAGTCTAGTTCTAGGCCATTCATGTTTCTTCAGTCTAAGGTGGTCATTACAACCCTGGCAGTCGGTGTTAAAGCAGCAGTAAGACCGACAACAGGCCGGCGGTAAAAAATTTGCAATTACGACCGTGGCGGAAACCGCCAACAAAGACAGCCACTTTAACACTCAGACCACCACGGCGGTACAAACAAACAGCGCAGCTGTCACCTCCAACAGACAGGCGGGAGACAATGTACCGCCCACACTATTATGACAGGCCAATCTGCCACCTTTTCCGGGACATATTCACCGCGGATAAAAACACGGCGGAAACAGGAATTCCGAAGGGAAAACGCTCACCTCTACACACCCCACGAGGAACGAGGACGCCATGGATCCGTAACTCCAAATTCTACCTGCAATAGTCTTCCTGCTCCTCTACCAGGAGCACGAAGGCCGGCGGTGAAGACCACAGTCAGTACTGCACCTACGACACAGGGGAGGGGGGAGGGAAAAAAAAGGGACACGCAACATGCACCACCCCCACCCTCACCCACCACAACACACCCACTAATGCATATCAATACATCACAGTTACACCCCCCAGACACCCCAGAAGAATGCAAAGACAATAGAAAATGAGTGTAACCATTGTAATATATTAAAAACAAGTAGGCAGAAACATATAAATACACCATGTACAAAATATATACCAAGCATAGTAATCCAGGTAGTGCTCTAATAAAGTCCGTGGAACACTGGGACCATACGGTATGGGCGAGGCCCACACAAGATCCCCGACCATGACGGAGAGAACACTGCAGGGGCATCAGAGAGCAACTAAACAGGCACCTCAGGGGGAGGGAAAGGGGGGGCACCTCAGCCGCTTGAGTGCACAACACCAAATCCACGAGGGGGCCACATGCCCACTGTTCAATCCTGGGGAGTGCAAAGCCACAGTCTCTCAAGTCTCTCCAGTGGGTGGGTTGCCCACTGCCATATCCTGGGGAGTGCAAAGCCACAGTCTCACAAGTCTCTCCAGTGGGTGGTTTGCCCACTGTTCAATCCTGGGGAGTGCAAAGCCACTGTCTCACAAGTCTCTCCAGGGGGTGGTTTGCCCACTGTTCAATCCTGGGGAGTTCAAAGCCACAGTCTCACAAGTCTCTACAGTGGGTGGGTTGCCCACTGTTCAATCCCGGGGAGTGCAAGGCCACAGTCTCACAAGTCTCTCCAGTGGGTGGTTTGGCCACTGTTCAATCCTGGGGAGTGCAAAGCCACAGTCTATCAAGTGGATAACAGTCTCCACTGGTTCTGGAGGGGGCTCTGTGCCCAGAGTGCTTCATCCTGCTAAGGACAGAGGTAGTGGATGACAGTCTCCACTGGTACTGGAGGGGGCCTTGTGCCCAGAGTGCTTCATCCTGCCAAGGACTGAGGTAGTGGATGTGATAGTCCACTAGTTCTGGAGGGGGCTTTGTGCCCAGAGTGCTTCATCCTGTTAAGGACAGAGGTAGTGGATGACAGTCTCCACTGGTTCTGGAGGGGGCTCTGTGCCCAGAGTGCTTCATCCTGCCAAGGACTGAGGTAGTGGATGTGATACTCCACTGGTTCTGGAGGGGGCTTTGTGCCCAGAGTGCTTCATCCTGTTAAGGACAGAGGTAGTGGATGACAGTCTCCACTGGTTCTGAAGGGGGCTTTGTGCCCAGAGTGCTTCATCCTGCTAAGGACAGAGGTGGTGGATGTGATACTCCACTGGTTCTAGAGGGGGCATGGTGCCCAGAGTGCATCATTCACCCCGTGACGGACTCAGTTGCGTCAGTGCTTTGCTGCTCATGGGCCAGCGGTGCTTGCGATGGCGGTGCCCTGTTCAGCGGTGCTTGAGATGGACAGCGGTGCTTGAGACGGCGGTGCCCTGTTCAGCAGTGCTTGAGACGGCGGTGCCCTGTTCAGCGGTGCTTGAGACGGCTGTGCCCTGTTCAGCGGGGCTTGAGACGGCGGTGCCTGTTCAGCGGTGCTTGAGACAGTGGTGCCCTGTTCAGCGGTGCTTGAGATGGCGGTGCTCTGTGCAGCGGTGCTTGAGGCGGCAGTCTCCATTGCAGGGACTCAGCTGCTGGCGGCCCTTCATGGCCCAACGGGGCATTTGCTGGCAGTCCTTCATGGCCCAGCGGGGCTTTTCCTCGCAGCCCTTCATGGCCCAGCAGGGCTTTTGCTGACGGTGGCCTCCTGGGCAGGTGGGCTTGTGCTGGCGGTCCTGTCCTGGGCAGGTGGGCTTGTGTTGGCTGTCCTGTCCTGGGCAGGTGGGCTTGTGCTGGCGGTCCTGTCCTGGGCAGCTGGGATTGTGCTGGCGGTCTTGTCATGGGCAGCTGGGCTTGTGCTGGCGGTCCTGTCCTGGACAGCCGGACTTGTGCTGGCGGTCCTGTCCTGGGCAGGTGGGCTTGTGCTGGCGGTCCTGTCCTGGGCAGCAGGGCTGGTGCTGGCGGTACCTTCCTGGGCAGCTGGGCTTGTGCTAGTGTTCCTGTCCTGGGCAGGTGGGCTGGTGCTGGAGGTGGCCTCCTGGGCAGCGGGGATGATGGTGGTCTTCTCCGCTGTGCTGCTCTTCCCAGACTTTCCTGGTTTCTTGTGGCCCTTCCCCACCTTGGAGGGTGTCACAGCTGACTCCACACTCCCACCGGAACCCCTGGTAGCGGCTTTGGTGGCTGGAGTCTTCCCCCTCTCCTGCCGGGCACTGGCCAACTTCTGATGCTTCACAGGTGGGGGACTGTCTGTGCTGTGGCTCCGTGTCACACTGGCTGCCCTGGTGGCCAGTGCACTCCAGATTCCGGTGACGACAGGCACCACTGGTCCCGGAGATGTTGTGGCTGAAGTGCTAGTTTTGGACCTTGGAGACAGACGGGGTGGGGGAGGTGTGGGAAAGAGGTCAAGGTTGGACAGGAAAAGTTTGTTAGACACACTGGGACGGGTAGCTGGAGGGGGTTTGGGAGTGGAGGAAGAGGTTGTGGTTGTAGGAGGTGTTCGTTTGCTGACTTTGGGTGAAGGTGCATGCCCTGGAGACTGTTGTGAGGTGGATGGCTGTTGGGTGGGTGTGTGCCTGCGTTTGTGTATCTTGGGAGGGGGCGTCACTGACACACTGGGAGAGGACATAGGGGGCGTGTGAATGGTAGTGGGGGTGGTGACTGCACGTGAGCGGGGTGTGGTGGTGGGTGTGCTGGAGAGGGATGTAGTGGCTGTAGAGGTAGTGCATGCAGGTGTGAGTGTAGACGAGACTAGGAGGGAGGAGGGAGAAGAGGGGGACACAGTGGAGGCAGTGGATGTTGGTGTGTCTGCATGTGTGTGATGCTTGCGTTAGTTGCTGTGGAATGTGTGGTGCTTATGTTTGCCTGAGCTTCCCTTGTGTGTTGAGGTGTGTGCATGCTGGTCTGTAGGTGTGCTTGGGATAGGCTGAGGTAAAGGGGATTGGGTCGGGGTGGAGGAAGTTGGAGGGAGAGGCTAGACACAGGGACAATGACTGCCATCAGTGCTGAGGCCAGGGTCTGAAAAGCTCGCTGAAGGGCCGCCTGACCAGAATGAATGCCCTCCAGGAATGCATTTGTTTGTTGCAACTGCCTTTCTACACCCTGGATGGCATTCAAAATGGTAGACTGCCCAACAGTGAGGGACCTGAGGAGGTCAATGGCCTCCTCACTGAGGGCAGCAGGGGTGACTGGGGCAGGGCCTGAGGTGCCTGGGGCGAAGGTGATGCCCACCCTCCTGGTGTGAGCGGGCACGGGGCAAAGGCTGAGGGCCTGCTGGGAGGGCAGTGCTGGAAGCGGGGGTGGTGGCTGTACCTGTAGATGGGGGTGGCACAAATGTTGCCGCCACCACAAGGGAGCTCCCATCAGTGGACGAGTCCGTGTCACTGGTCTCAGCTCCTGTCCCCGCCGTGGAGCTCCCCTCACCCTCTGTCCCACTTGTGAAGTCCGAGTCCGTAGTGTGGCCCTCCATGCCCATGTGGGATGCAGCCCCCTGGTGCTCTGGTGCCACTGCTCCTCTGCCTGATGATGCTAATGCACACAAGAACAGGGAGACCACAAAAAGGGGGGGGGGGACAGAAGAAAGACATGTTGAGTGCATTCATTACCGCTACTGTTGGTGGACACGACAGACACAGAAGCCCCCTGCACTACGCCCGCTCTTGGGCTCCACTGTTCAATTCCTGGGAAGTGCCCTACAAGGCTATGGATGACATCTGCACACATAGATGACACCAGGGCATGACTAGGTGTACTTGGCACTCTACAGAGGTGGTGTGGGGTGCCACATGGCCTGCCTTACGGAGGGACGTTGCCTACGTAACTCGCCCTGGCTTAGGGAAACCCACAACCCACCTCCCCCACCCAGACCACTCCACTGCACGCAAAGTCAGCAGAATGAGAGTGTACTCACCCCCTTGTGTCTACTGTGATGCCCTCAAGCGCCCATCCAACTCCGGGTAGGCTACCGCCAGGATCCTGAACATCAGGGGGTTCATGGTGCGACGGGCACCCCTCCCACGTTGGGAGGCCATCCCCAGCTGAGCCTCCACCGTCTTCTTGCTCCAGCGGCGAATGTCTTCCCATCTTTTCTGGCAGTGGGTGCTCCGTCTGTGGTAGACCCCCAGGGTCCGACGTCCTTAGCGATGGCACGCCAAACATCTTTTTTCTGGTGAGCGCTGACCTACATGAAATGTACAGGGGGAAGAGTAAATTATTACCAACTGCACCGTCAAAGTTATTGGCCCCCATCCCTACCCTTGCCATGTAGCACATGCATTCACTGTCGTTTTATGCACGCCACACTCTCTCCCCTTCCTTCTTACATCCAGCCCTCTCCACAGAGGCATAGCCCATACAACATGCTCCCAGTGTACTAACCTGTTTGTCTGGAGGACCGTAGAGTATCGTGTACTGGGGGAGGACCCCATCCACGAGTTTCTCCAACTACTCCGATGTGAAGGCAGGGGCCCTTTCCCCAGACACTCGAGCCATTGTCTCTTCCAGGCCGAGGTCACAGCAGCACTTGCAGTGTAGGTCCTCTCCTGTCGAAGATCAGGTATCGAGTGATTGAAAAGATAGAAAATGGCGGACACGTCAGCGGCGGTGCGTACCGTCACCGCCGGCGTACATCGTCATTGGCTCCTGGGACCCATAGAGTAAAATGCTAACGAATGCAGCATTGCGCCGCGGTCTTCGACCGCCTACCGCGACGGTGTACAACGCCAGCGCAGTTACCTCACATCCCATTGTCCCACTTTAGAGGTCAGGCAGCCGCCATTTCAGGGGCCCACATGGATTAATTTTCTACTGTGTCACACATACCTAGGCCTAGACTCAACACACATACAGGCCACCTTTTGTGTATGAATGGTGTTCTGTGTAAACTGTGGGTACTTACCTCTGAGTTGTTTGACTCTGTGCTCGCTGTTGTCCTTCATAGGCACCGTCCGCTGGGACATGCGAAGAGATGGCGGCAACCTCCGGTCTACCGACCGTTGGTGGACCTGTCGACAATGGAGGAGCGACATGTGATTATCACATACAGGCGTGACCGTGCCACAAAATCCGGGAACTGTGTACCAAGTTGGAGCCAGGCCTGATGTCAGCTATCCGCCATCCCACAGGAATCCCCCCTCAAGTGCAGGTGCTGTCAGTGCTCCATTTCCGTGCAAGTGGGTCATTTCAAACAACAGTGGCCATAGCATCAGGGATGTCCCAGCCTATGTTTTCCAATGTGTTGTCCAGAGTGTTGTCTGCCCTGCTGAAACACATGTGGAGCTACATCGTTTTCCCTCAGGTGGAGGATTTGCCTGCAGTGAAAGGTGATTTCTATGCCCTGGGACATATCCCCAACATCATAGGTGCCATTGATGGGACCCATGTGGCTTTGCCCCCCCCCCCCCACAGGAGTGAACAGGTGTACAGAAACAGGAAGAGTTATCATTCGATGAATGTACAGATGGTATGTTTGGCCGACCAGTGCATCTCCCATGTGAATGCCATGTTCCCTGGCTCAGTGCATGACGCCTACATCCTGCGGAATAGCAGCATCCCTTATGTGATGGGGCAATTCCAGAGGAACCGTGTGTGGCTATTAGGTGAGCACCTGGGAGCAAGACAGTGGGAATGGTTGTCTGGGTCTGGAGTTATCCCTACAGGTTAGTGCGTGTCTAACAGTTGTCCCTCGCCATTTGCAGGTAACTCTGGTTACCCCAACCTGTCATGGCTACTGACCCCAGTGAGGAATCCCAGGACAAGGGCAGAGGAACGCTACAATGAGGCCCATGGGCAAACTAGGAGGGTGATCAAGCGGACCTTCGGCCTCCTGAAGGCCAGGTTCCGGCTCCATATGACAGGTGGATCCCTATTCTACTCACCAAAGAAGGTTTGCCAGATAATCGTGGCCTGCTGTATGCTTCACAACTAGGCTTTGCGACGACAGGTGCCTTTTCTGCAGGAGGATGGTCCAGATGGCAGTGTTGTGGCAGCTGTGGAGCCTGTGGACAGTGAAGACGAGAAAGCAGAGGAAGAAGACATAAACAAGAGGGACTCAGTGATCCAGCAATATTTCCATTGAGACACAGGTAAGAGTACAGACCTGCCTAGTACATGTACTTTACCACCACTACCTCTCTACTGTCTGTCCTTTTCACCCAGTGTGTTGGCACTGTGTTGTCACTTTCCCTTATGATTTCACAGATGTGGGTCCCACTGTGTGCCATCTGCTTAGATTCCTCATGGACTAGAGCTGTGTGACATAGGTATGTTTACATTACAATTGTAAGAGCATTTTGTCACTCTAATTGCTAATACACTATTTAGAAATCACAGACAGACTCCAGATTGTTCTGTGCTTTAAGTGTGTTTATTTAAGTGCTCAATATTGGAGGGGGTAGTAAAATGGTGAGGGGTGATGGCAGAGGAATGTCCATGGCAGAGTCCAGTCTATTAGTCTCACAGGTGCATTGCCCATATGGGCTCAGGAAGTGGAGCTGGGGCAGTTTAAGTATAGACAGGGTGACAAATTGGGACAGTAGGATGACAAATCAGGGTGGTCTCATTTCTTGGCGGGGGTCTAGGCATTGTGCTCTTTCTTTGTCCTGAATCTCAGGGACAGTTTGCGGGGTGGTTCTCCCTCTGCAAGGGGTGGGGTGCTGGTGTGGTGGTCCTGTGGCGTGCCGTCCTGTCCACTAGCGCCGGCAGAGGTGGTGGGCAGTTCATCGTCCATTCTAGTGTCAGGGGCCCCTTGTAGTGCCACAGTGTCCCTCCTGGTGTTCACGAGTTTCTTCAGCACCCCTACGATGGTGCTCAGGGTGGAGCTGATGGTTCTGAGTTCCTCCCTAAAGCCCATATACTGATCCTCCTGCAGACGCTGGGGCTCCTGAATCTTGGCCAGTACCGTTGCCATCATTTCCTGGGAGTGGTGGTAGGCTCCCATGATGGAGGAGAGGGCCTCGTGGAGAGTGGGTTCCCTTGGCCTGTCCGCCCCCTGTCACACAGCAGCCCTCCCAGATCCCCTGTGTTCCTGGGCCTCCGTCCCCTGGACTGTGTGCCAACTGCCACTGCCCCCAGGTTCCTGTTATTGTTGGGGTGGTGGGTTAGCCTGGCTTCCCTGTAGTGGTGGACACACTGCTGATTGACGTGTCCTGGGGACAGAGGCATGGGCCCGCTGGGTGGGTGCTGTGCTGGTGTTTCCAGAGGGGGGAAGGTCTGTAGTGGCCTGTGACTGTGTCAGGGGAACCGACTGTCCCGAGGTCCCCGATGGGCCGGGCTGGTCATCTAGATCCAGTTTGACAGAGCTGCTGTCATCACTGTGGGCCTCTTCTGTTGGTGGAGTGGACATGTGTGGACCCTCCTGTCCGGTGACGTTGGGTAGGGGTCCTGCAGGGGTATAAAAGGATGGTTATTACATGTGTGTGTGCCAAGGTGTGCAATGGGTGGGTGACCGTGTACCCCAGTGCTTGCATTCCTGTGTGGGACCTTGTGTGATGATGGTTTAGGGGGTTGTATGGGTATGTGCAGTGGGCATGCTTTGGTGATGGGTGTCCATGCTTTGTTGTGGCATGCAGGGCTTGGTGTTAAGATGTGTGGTTTGTGATGTTGGGACATTTGTGAGGAGTTGAAGTGATGGGGGTGAGGGTGGGGGTATGTGCTGGCATGCAGGTAGGGTGGGGGATGTAATAGTTAAGATTTGACTTACCAGCGTCCATTCCTCCACCTACTCCTGCAAGGCCCTCAGGATGCAGAATCGCCAAGACCTGCTCCTCCCATGTTGTTAGTTGTGGGTGAGGAGGTGGGGGTCCGCCGTCAGTCCGCTGAACCGCCAGGTGGTGTCTTGAGACCACGGAACGCACCTTCCCCCGTAGGTCATTCCACCTCTTCCTGATGTCCTCCCGATTTCTTGGGTGCTGTCCCACTGCGTTTACCCTGTCCACGATTCTTCGCCATAGCTCCATCTTCCTTGCATTTGAGGTGTGCTGCACCTGTGATCCGAATAGCTGTGGCTATACCCGGACGATTTCCTCCACAATGACCCTGAGCTCCTCCTCCGAGAACCTGGGGTGTCTTTGCTGTGCCATGAGGTGGTGTAGGTGATGTGTGGGGTGTAGTGTGTGGTGATAAGTGTGCTGATATGTAGTGGTGTGTTGTGTGAGGTGCGTGGAAGTTCTGTGGGTGATGGTGTTGTGTGCCTGTGAATGCTGTTGTTCTTGCTGGTGCTGTCTCTCTCTGGCCTTCTTTCGGAATTTTTGGTAGTGGGGGTTTGTGGGAGATGTGGGTGTGTGTTTTATATTGTATTGGGTGTGTGGGAGTGGTGTGTGTATGTGTATCAGATGTGTGCATTTCGAACTGTCCAATGTGGCTGTGTTTTGTAAATGTGTGTGTATTTTGAGCGCGGCGGTGTGTACCGCCAATGGAATACCGCGGTTAAAAGACCGCCACGTGGATTCGTGGGTCGTGATAGTGTGGGCGTATTTCTGTTTGCGTGACAGTGGAGGTTTTGTTTTCACCAGTTTATCACTGACCTTTGGTGTGGCGGACTTGTGTGGGTGTCTGAATTTTGGCGGATTCCGAACTGTGGGTCATAATAGCTGTGGTGGATTTCTGCGGTCGCAGCGGTGTGTTGGCGGTCTTCTGCACGGCGTTAAGCGGCTTTTACCGCCAATGTTGTAATGAGGGCCTAAGTGTTATTTCATGTTCAGAGTATCATTGAACCCTAGATTCAACAGAGTGTTATTTCATGCTCAGAGTATCATTGAACCCCAGATTCAACAGAGTGTTATTCAATGTTCAGAGTATAGGATTATTAAGAATATAGATAGTTACAAACAAAGTTTATGAAAATAAATGTGAATAATCTTGTTATTGTGTTCTTAACTCTTGCTTCCACAGGTCTCCTTCCCGGCAGTCCCCAACCTAAACCCTATCCCCCACTTGGCCATTCCTAAACTCTATGCTATGATAGCCAGTGGAGTTTGGAGCTGCCTAGAGGTGGACCTATTGACAACAGGCGCAAACCCCAAGGATCCGGCCTCCCATACAATGTGTACATGGGAGGGCTAAGGGTGAAGGAGATGCCCACCCTCCTGCGTGAGCGGGCACAGGTAAGTCGCTGAGGGGCTACTCACAGGGCGGTACTGGTACATAGGTGGCAGCTGTACCTGCAGCTGGGATGTTCACCAGGGAGCTTCCATCGGAGGAGGTATTTGAGTCATTGTTGTCACCTCTTGTCTCCTCCGTGGTGCTCCCAGCACCCTCCGGCCCACTGGTTCCCTCAGCATCGGTGGACTCTGCCTCCTGGGTCCTGTGGGATGCAGCTCTCTCTGTCACCAGTGCCCCTGCTCCTCTGCCAGATGAAGCTAATGCACACATGGCAAGGATGACAGAAGGAGAAAAGGGGAGAGGGAGAGAAAGGGAGCACTGGGTCCATTACAGCACCAACACCACAGTTGGCATACACAGCACCGCCACACATATGGATCTGGATTAAGCACTATGCATTGCACTGGCATTGAATTGGCTATATGCCACAGCAAGATGATGGCCAAACACCGCCAACTTCACACCTCTTGGGACCCACAAAGCCCTGACTGATATGGAATGCAAATGAGCTAGGTTACCTGCATTTGCCATACACCCAATACCCTTGAGCTGGATCATGCTGCAATGTCTGGCCTTACATTAAGGAGCACCAACTAACTCACAACCACCACCCAGATCCCATGCCATCTACTAATTATTCTAGTAAGGCCCACTGTACTCACCCCCTTGTGGCTGCTGTGATGCCCCCAAGCGCCCATCCATCTCTGGGTAGGCCACCACCAGTATCAGTATGCGGGGCATCAGAGGTGTCAGGTTCCGACAGGCACCCCTTCCTTGTTGGGAGGCCATCCCCTGCAGGGCCTTCGCGGTCTTCCTTGCCCAGCATCTCAGGTCCTCCCACTGTTTACTGCAGTGAAGTGCTCCCCCAGCTGTAGACCCCTGGGTCCACACATCCTTGGCGATGGCACACCACAATCCCTTCTTTTGATGGGTGCTGACTTGCAGAGGGAATACAGATAGGAGGACAGCATTACACATGCAATCTAGCCTGTCACAAAAATGGCCCTCAAATCCTGTTTCCTAGGCACAAAGGAATCATGGACTGAACCGGGGAACATGGCATTCACATGTGAGATGTACTGGTCTGCAGTACATACCAATTGAATGTTCATTGAGTGAAAGTTCTTCCAGTTTCTGAACACTTGTTCACTGACTCTTCTGGGTATTATAGGTATATGGGTGCCATCGATGGCACCTATCACATGGGGTATGTTGGCAAAGGCATAGAAGTCAGACTTGATGGCTGGGAGGTCAGTACTTTGAGGAAACCTCACATAGGAGTGCAGGTGTCGTACAAATGCATTCAGAAATCTTGTCGTATCATGCTGAACATTGGCTGTGAAAATCCAGCACCCATGCCCACTGTCACTTGAAAAGAGCCCGTGGCCAGGAAATGGAATGCAGAAAGCACCCGCACTTCAGTAGGCATGGCATGCTGATTACGATTTACCCGAATCAGTGCAGGATACAGCAATGCACAAAGTTCCAGAATAGTTTCACGGGTGAGTCTGTAATTGATTATGATGTGACGCTCCACCATGGTCCTCATATCCACAAGTAGTCTGTACACCCATGGGGCGCTTCGTCGCCACAAGGGTCTGTACCTAGAAGGATATTGAAACATGTGTGAGGAACACACTTACATCGGCACACATTGTCAGTCATTGAGCACTGCTGACTTGATTGTAGGGACTCAAATGCTAAATGTTTTTGACATTACATCAACTAGACCTTAAATATTGATCAGGGTTTTTAATGTGGTGTATTGTTAATGATCACATACATAGGTGTGTTAGGTGAACATTAAGGCCTGCATTGTTCAGATAGCAGAATTATAAATGCGTAGTTAAGGCCAATATGTCTGCCCCCTGTAATCCAGAACTGTTGTGGTGGAAGTGACTTTATACCGCTAGCGGTTGACGTAACAGCGTAAGGTGGTGTTTACCGCTGTGTGCACAGTCATTGGTTAACATGGATGCCAATGGGGAATCCTGGTGTATCATGACCGCCGCCGGCGGTGATGGTGTACACCTCCGTGGTACGTACACGATTTTGTCACCCCGACTTCACTTGACTCCCTGATCTCACGCAAGCAGGTACTCCACTGAGTGTACTGCTATGTTCTGCCTCTGGTCATGGAAGTGGCTCGTGTTCCAGGGGAAAGGGCCCCGGCCTTCACCCAGGAGGAATTAGAGAGGCTAGTGGACGGCGTCCTGCCCCTGTATGCCAAGCTCTATGGATGGCCAGAGGTACAAGTGAGTTGTGGGATTGGGGGCAATGGTTGTGTTTAATGGATTGTGTTGGCAGTACGTATGTGTGCACCTCTGACCCTGCATGGGCCATGGTTCATGACATACTGTGTCCGTATCTCCTGTTATTCTGTTTGTACTGTCCGACCCATAGTGGACGTCTAGCCAGCTATATATATTTGCCAAGTGCCTGACCTCAGTGTTACATTTCTGTGTGTCCCTTTTATGTAAGCGCCCACCAGAAGAGGGCACTTTGGCATGCCATTGCCAAGGAGGTGCGGACCCTGGGGGTCTACAACCGGCGGAGCACCCACATCAGGAAGAGGTGGGAGGACCGGCAGCACTGGGCGTAAAAAATCTGTGAGGCCCAGCTGGGGAAGTCCTCCCAACAGGGAAGGGGTGCCCTCATGCTACGCATCCTGGCAGTGGCATACCCAGACCTGGATGGGCGATTGAAGGCTGCACAGCAGTCACAATGGGGTGAGTACCCATACCACATTTTTAACCACTGATGGATATCTCTGTGTGCATTCAGGTTTATGCTGCTTAGTTGCAGGGACTGTGACTGATGTCCATCTACATGATGACTCCAATAGGGAGTAGGGGTGTTTGGGTCAGGTCTCCTACACGTCGGGTCCTTAGGGTGTTTATGGATTGGGTATAGAGCAGGGTTCTGATCACTTGTCAAGGGCATGGCCATGGGTATAGTTTAAGGTGCTGCCTGTTGGAGGATCTTCTGGGTGGGTGTATGTATGACCACTATGTTTACTCCTTTCAGCTATTTACAAGTGTCTCTCCTGTTTTGTCTCCCCATCCGTGTTCTCTTGTGTTGTTTGTGTACATCAGCATCATCTGGCAAGGGAGCTGAGGCACCGGCAAGTGGGGATGCAGCGGCCCGCGGATCCTCGGAGGGAGAGTCATCCGACGCTAAGGGGACCAGTGGGTTGGAGGGCAAGGCGAGTACCATGGGGGAGGCAACTACCACTGGAGGTAGTGACTCCGATACCTCCTCCGATGAGGGCTCCCTGCAGTGGCGGACCCTATTGGGCACACCCCTACTGTATCATCTTCCACAACCCCATGCCATCACCGCCCTCCCATTTGCTCCCCACCGAGTTGCCCGTGCCCGCTCACCCAGGCTCCTCTTCATCTGCCCCAGTCATCCCTGCTGCCCTCACGGAAGAGGCTATTGACCTCCTAAGAACCATCTCTGTAGGGCAGACAACCATCGTCAATGCCATCCAGGGGCTAACATCAGAGATGCAGCAGACCAATGCCTATCTGGATGGCATTCACAGTGCTGTGTCTGGCCTACAGAGATCTTTTCAGGCTCTGGCCTCCTCTTTGATGGCAGCCAGTTTCCCAGGTCATTCCCTCCCCCCTCCACCCTCCTCTACCCCTTCCAGCACCCAACTCCCTTCACCCATCCAAAGCACACAATCTGACAGCAGTCAAGCACCTCAACACACAAGAAGCACACTTCTAAACACAAGCACCACACCTCCCACTACAAGCATTCACACAGCCAACATACACATGCACTCACAGCAACATCCACTTCCCCTAGTGTGCCCACCTCTTTCGCCTCCTTGTCTGTCCCCTCTACATGCACACCCCCAGGCACTGCACCTTCAGTCACTGTTGCTGAGCCTATTTCTGCACTCACCACAATAGCACACATCTAGACATGCACCCCAGACACCACACCGGCACTCACCACAACTACTGTAGTTGACACATGCAGCACACTCACCAGACTTGCAGACACCCACACAACATACAGTCACAATGGCAGCCTGTCTTCTCCCACTGTGTCCACCCCCCTCCAAAAACACACAAACGCACCAAAACACCCACCCAACACACATCCACCACACTTCAGCATACTGCACCTACAACACGCACACCTACACCACTTAAGTCCACACCCTCTGCTTCAACTCCCACGTCCTCCTCCAGGTCCAACCCAATTGCTCCTAAAAAACTTTTCCTCTCCTGTGCTGACCTCTCCCAGACCACTGAACCAACCCGTCTTGTCCCTAAACATGCGCACCTCCTTGCCCTTTCCACTCCTTCCAATTCACATCCCACCCCTGTCCACCCTTCACATTCCCATGCCCCTTCCCCAGAGAGGAAGAAGCCCCAAGCAGAGCCAATGCCATCTGGCTCCACCTGCTCAAAGCACACTTTCTTCCAAGGCCAAACCCAAATCCCCTCTACCTTCCGAACACAAATCCAAGGCCCACCCCGTCATAAATCCCCACCCCCACCACCCCCTGCACCTGTTCCCTGAAGTGCCTGGATGCCCCATTGTTGCCCCTATAAGGTGGAGTACCATAGCACTTTTAGGAGTCAGGTTGGGGCCATTGTAGCCCAAAAAAATCTGTCACTATGGACTGGCCATTGGCCTTAATGTGAATTGTTTGCTCAGAGATCTGCATTAAACGTTTATATGTGACCTGTGTTTTGGCGGCACATTCTTGATCCCTGGTCTCTCGTTTAATTGTTTGTGGGTGTGGGGCATTTGTAGGCACTATGGTCAGGTTGGATTTGACTTGTGTCGGGTAAGTACCTCTTGCTGCTGGATGTATGGGTTGTGCTGTTGTGAAGGGTTGTGGGAGAGTTGCAGAGTGGGTGTAGTGGGTGGGTATGTAACTGTGCCCTTTCTTCCCTTTTTAGTAGGTTGCGGTAATTACCGTCGTCATCTTCCTCAGCGGTCTCGGTTGTGGAGGTATATGGCAAGGAGCAGGGCTAGCATGATCTGCAGCTCTCTATCCATGTCTGCTTCAGCGTGTTGTGTGAGCCTCCGGTGAGTGTTTCCTTTTATTTGTTTTGTTTCTGCCGGGCTTTGCGTGGCGGTGGTTCCCGCCGCGGAACTGACGGTGTCAAGTGGTTCATTATTTGATGGGTGGGTTGGCCCTTTCTGTCGGCCTGTGTGTGGCCTCTGCCGTCGTTGTCAGCTCTCCTCTGCTGGTGGTGGGTGGTTTTCAGGATGCCTGTGTTTTAGTTGGTTCATTATTTGGCGGTCCAGTGGCTGTGCGGTGTTTACCAACATGTTCATAATGAGGGCCTCAATCTCCGCAAAGAAACTCCTTGGCGATGAAATTGACGCACAGCCTGCCGGAATCAATGCACAGACTGTCCAGCGGTGAGAAAATCACTGCATCACCAAACTGGAAATACGCAGCCCGGCTCCCCGAGTGGAGATCAATGCAGCGCCAACGTTGTGACCGGAACTTCGACGCAGAGCCCACTGGATCGACGCATCTCCTGTCTTCCTGTGAGAGGGATTGACGCAACGGCAACCGTAGGGCAGAAATTCCATCTCATCACCCACCTGATTTCTACGCATCGTCCCTGGGCATCAAAAGACCCCGCATCGCAAAGAGGATTCATGCCTGCATGCTAAAATTCAATGCAAAGCCCTTGCCACGTGGAAAAAAAAAACAGACACATGATTTGTGTGCGCGGTCGGAAAAATGACACACACCTGCCTTTTTCCACACTTTTCCTCCTCTGCAGTCTTCTTGGATGTAATCTTGACACAAACCAGATACTTGGTGTTTGCAAGAGACAATTGTTGCTTTTAAGAACTTAAGACTCTTCTTATCATTACAAAAGTGGTATTTCAACTTTTGATTATCAAAGCTTGATTGTTTTGACCTTAGTTTAATCATATAAATATCCTATATTTTTCTAAACCTGTGTGGTGTCTTTCTGTGGTGTTCTCACTGTGTTATTGCATGATTTATTGCACAAATACTTTACACATTGCCTTCTAAGTTAAGCCTGACTACTCTGTGTCAAGCTACCAGAGAGTGGGCACAGGATAATTTGGATTGTGTGTGACTTACCCTGACTAGGATTGTGGTCAGTACTTGGACAAGGATGTATAGCTATGCCAACTGAAGACCCATTTCTAACAACAGGTGAATCTGGCTATCCAAACAATCCTTGGCTGTTGACACTAGTGAGGTAGCCAACCACGCCAGTGGAAGTCCAATACAATGAGGCCCAAGGGAGGACAAGGTGTGTAGTTGAGTGGACTTTTGGGCTCCTGAAGGCAAGATTTAGGTGCTTGGATGTCTCTACTCACCCACCAAGCTATGTCAAATAATAGTTGCCTGCTGCATGCTCCACAATCTTGCCCTGAGACATCAGATCCCATTTATACTAGGTGAGGGGGAAGGGAAGCAGCAGAACCTGTGGGTGGAAAAGCAGACATGCCAAGCGATGAAGAGCCAGATGAAGATGAAGCAGGAGACTCTAGGGCAGATATCATCAATCGTTACTTCAACTAATAGGTATGTGAAGTTGACCTATTCTCGTGATGTAATTGTGCAAGCAGATGTTCATGGCTAGCATGTCACCTCCTTTTTTGCATCATCTGTTGGGGTGTAATGGGCTCCAATGCCTATGAGTGAGTTGTGAATGCAGACTGCAGGTTTACATTGTGTACAGGATAGAGCAATCTACAATATCATGTATTGTAACAGCAGAAGCAAACTTACACTTCTGAACATGCCTTCTCTGAAGTGAGGATTGTATTCCGCTATGTCCTCTCCCTTTTCCTGTTCACTCACAGATTGCCCTACATCCTGTTTTTCTCAGCCACCTTGGCTAATGTAAGACAGTGTCAGAAGCAGATAGGAATTGCTGACTGACATGAGAAGTGGACATCACTGAAACCAGGTGATATTAGTGTTGTTTTAGTGGGTTATAAACAAGATTGTCATACTGTTTAGACACTGGGGTGGAAAAGTGTTTTCCTATTTCTTTAACCTGTTGGGTACAAGAGGTTATCAAATGGTGTATATTGTGTCTGGAGATGTGTCTGGCTCATGTGTAAATGTTAGATCATAGGCTCTCGTATCACATTAGGTTTAGTTGTTTGTGACCTACATTGAACCTAGCTGTCATTGTGTTCATACTTTGCAGTCCAAAGTGCATGTCACTGTAGACTGACATAGGTGAGTGACAATCCAACAGGTATGGGAACAATGTAAATGAAAGGTTTCAGGACTTGGTACTTCAGTAAACATTGTTATATGTTCCATTGGATATGTGAATTTGAAGCTATGGTTTGGGTATGTGATGAGGCTATACCAGGTGATACAGGGGACCTATCAGTGTGACTCCTGCCTTGTAGGAAGTTTACCATGACCCTGACATCAGTATCCGGTGTTTTTGCATTGTGTGCCACCTAAGCATACATCCTGATGATACTCTCAGTCATGCTCTATGTGCTGTTTGCAATTTTACCTATAAATATGTGTAGAACTAGACTTCAACTTATTGGAAATCTGCCCTGGTTACTTTCTGTTGAAATGAGTCTCCTGCTGATGGAGTTCCCATTTGATGTCCATACCAATGTGCGTACAATACAGAGGAACATAATCAGACCTGGCATGAGTTGGCATGCATCCCTATTGTACATGGATGAAAAAAGACACATACACAGGACCAGTGTTTAAGTTTGATTTATTGTGCATATGAAAAGAATATCTAGGACTATAAAAGGAATTACATGACAAGAATCTGATGGGTGAAGTCATAGTGGATGAAATCATCAGGGTAGCTGCTACACCAGTTGGAAACACAAGTCCAGTGTCCTTGTACTGTGGGAAAATGGAGTTAAATCTCAGAACAGTCAACAGGGTTTATCTGTGGCACACACGGGGAACAAATCAGGAGAAGTTCACATCCAGGCAGTGGGTTTGGTCTTGGCATATGCTCCTGCTGGATGTCTTGCTTTATATCCACGCTTGCGGGGTTTCTTCAGCTAAAGAGGGAGGGGTGTCTGAGGCATGCCCTTCCCCTGGGAGGACCTCCATTCCACCAGCAGCCACAGATCTAGAAGGGGCTGATGTTTCATTGCTAGTGGAAGGGGACAGATGTGGGGTACACAACCTAATCAGGGTAGTATTCAGGACCCTCAGCACCCCTGCAATGAAAGCCAGGTGGGCATTTTGTGCCTGCCACTGCACCTTGACTTCCTGGTGGTGGTCCCCCTGCAGCATTTGAATTTCTCCCAACATGGTGATAACGTGGCCCATCATGCCATGGGAACTTTGGTAGGCTCCCAAGACATGGGAGATCGTTTCCTGGTCAGTTGTACCCTCTGAGGCCCCATCCTCAGGCCCACAGACCCCCTCCCACACACCCTACCCCCACATGCCTGTGCCCCTGGCACAGTGTACCCACTCCCTGTGGTTTCAGGTCCATAATTGTCAGGGTGGCAAGGTTAGGCTCAGGTACCCATACTGTGGGGCAAACAATAGATGATACAGTCCTTGGGACACAGGTTCGGGGGTGAATGGTTGCCTGTGATGTCGATCAACAGGGCTGGGAGGAGTTGATGTGGGCAGGGTGAGGCTGAGAGTTGTTGGCTGACCAGGTATCCCAGATGAGCCAGGTTGATTGTCAGTGTTTACAAGGCTGTCGTCCTCACTGAGGCCTTCATCCAGAGGGGGAGAGACAGTCTCTGGTCTCCTCTCCATGGTAACAATGGCAAGGTTACCTGTTAGTAAGAGACATTGACCTGTATCTAGATGTACTGCATGTGGATTGACTCAGCCATCTGACTTTCAAACCAAGGTGAGTCTATTTCTAGCTTGGGATCTTTAATTTGTGGCCAATATTAAAGGGCACACAGCTATATCTGTGTTTTGCCTGGGATGCAAGTACAAGTGAGCCATAGCATTGCTGTCATTGCCATGTACTGTTCCACACTAGAACAATCAAAATGGCGTAGATGGTAAATTAGGTAAACATGCATGACGTACTAGTTTTTGGACATTCCAGGTATTCACAATGATGGGATGATGCATTCTGGGAGTCGTAGTGATATAATTACACAGTAGTTAATGTACCATTTCCATGGGCTGTGAGGCCAGATGTGTTCAGTGGAGATGTGGCATGCCAGTGAGTGGTATTAGGTGATTTGGATAGAGGTGCAGTGGGTGGATTTTAAATAGGGTGAGTTTAGGTGGTGAGAGCATATGCAGGACAGGAGAACTGCGTGACTTGAATGAGGTACTTATCAGACTCCACTCCCCCAGGTATTCCTGTCAGGCCCTCAGGATGTAGGATGTTCAAGACCTTTTCCTCCCATGATGTCAAAGTAGGGGTAGGAGGTAGGAGCCCATCGCCAACCTTCTGTACACGTAGCTAGTGCCTGGATGCCGTGAAAAGCACCTTTCCCCAGGGGTCGTTCCTCCGATTCCTGATGTCCTCCCTTGTGCGTGGATGACTGCCTATAGAATTTACCTTGACGATTCTTCTTTGCCACAACTCCATTTTCCTGGCAATAGATGTTTGTTGGACCTGTGCTCTGAACAGGTGTGGCTCTACCCTTACAACTTCACCATGACCCTCAACTCGTCATCAGTGAAACATGGGTATTTTTGTGGGGACCTGGTAGCCGTTGTGGAGACGGTGTGTGAGGGTGTTGTAAGTGAAAGGATGCAGGGTTTAGTAATAGTGAGGTGTAGGTGCTGTGATGTGAGTGGGTGATGGTTGTAGTGGATTGTGTGTGCTAGTGATGTGTGTAATGTGAATGTTGTGCTGATGTGGGGTGAGTGCTGATTGAAATGTGTATGTGTGCTTGTGATGTAGAAGGGCAAAATCTATCTTTTTTCACTTCTCAGTGTATGTGAATGGTGTTCTGGATGCAAAGTGTTGTGGGTTGTGTAGGAGCGTGGTTTATAATGCAATGAGTAGGTGTGTCAGCTGCGTGGATGTGTGTCAAATGTGGGGTATTCAAACTATCCAACATGGTGTGGGGTTCTGACTGAAATGAGTTGAGACCGCCGCAGTTCACACCGTCAATGGTTTTCCACCATGGAAGAACCACTGTCGTGATTTGTGAATCATAATTTGATGGGAGGATTTTTGTCAGGCTGGTGGCGCTGGTGATGGAACCACGTCTTTTCGGTCCTCCAGTGTCCTGGTGGTTTCTGCAATTTGGGTGTTTTTTGGCGGACTTCATAGTGTGACTCATAATATGGAAGTTGTATGACTGCCAAATCGTTGGTCTTTTGGCGGTCGCCACTGCGGAGGTCTTACTGTCAGACCGCCAAACTCGTAATGAGGTCCTAAGTATTTAAAGCAGTACCTGGATAACTTGCTAGCCTTAGGCTTAATTCGTCATTCCATCTCTCCTGTTTCTTCTCCCCTCTTCTTTGTCCTAAAGAACAATGGTGATCTACATGTCTGCATAGACTATAGGGCACAAAATAAGGCAACAGTGAAGAACAGATATCCCTTGCCATTGATCCCTGTTCTCTTGGACCAGGTGCAAAAGTCCACCATATATACAAAACTAGGCCTATCACCGTAATAGAGTGAAGGAAGGTGATGAGTGGAAAATGGCTTTCTGAACTAAGTTCAGACTCTTTGAATATACTGTTATGTCCTTCAGCCTTTGTAACAACCCCACAGCATTTCAGTGTTTTATACCAAAGTTTTGTGTGACTTTCTTGATATCTTTTTCATAGTATATATCAATAACATCTTAATTTACTCACAAAACATGGAAGAGCATGCTACCCATGTTTGATCAGTGTTACAATGACTAAGAGATCATAATTTATTTGTGAAATTAGAAAAAAGCATATTTCACACCCACTCAGTGGATTTCCTTGGATACATGTTATCCCCAGATGGAATTACTATGGACCAAAGGAAAGTTCAGGCGATCTTAGAATGGCCAGCACCTACTTCATTTAAAGAAGTTTGAAGCTTCTTGGGGTTTGATAACTTTTATAGGAGAATTATCACACATTTCTCGGACATTGTTAGGCCCATCACTAAACTGCTGTGAAAAAGGTGCCTTTTGTGTTGTTTAAAGAAGCCAATGATGCATTTTGTATCTTAAAGGACAGGTTTACCTTGGCCCCAAATCTATGACACCCGGACCCAACACAACCATAGAGGCTTACACCTCGCTGGTGGCAGTGGGAATCATCCTCTCCCAACAAGACCACACCACAGGGCATATGCATCCTGTTGCATATTTCTCCAAGAAACTGCTGAGCAAAATGAAACAATACAGAAAGGGAATTTATTTCTACAAAAATATGTTTTCAAGAGTGGTGTCACTATTGGGTGCAGTACATACCATCACAGTTTATACTGGTCATAGAAATCTACAATTCTTTTGATCCCTAAAAGTCTTGACACCCAGACAGATTAGATGGCTTTTGTTCTTTCATAATGAATTAGAATATAATTTTGTAATTACATTCCGTCCAGGAACACACCAGACCAAGGCAGACATGTTATCATGTTGGGTCATGATCCACCTAAGATCACCCCACCACAAAACATTCTAGGTGCAGAACTGGAGATAGGTACTTATAATAAACAACCGTTTTTGGATAAGGTCAAACAAGCTCTGCAATAGATGAATTTATATGAATGGTTAAAAGAGGAAGATAACCTGATGAAAGACTGCCTCCGCTATCAAGGTAACAAATTGTATGCACCCACTAAAGAACTTACACATGAGGTTTTAAAGTAGTGCCATGATAATCCACTTCCTGGGCATCTGGGAATTCAAAAAAAGGATTGCCTATTGTAAAATTTGGTTTTGGTGGCCCCATCTCTCCAAGGATGTGCACAGTTATGTGTAAGCCTGTCTGGTATGTGCCCCAAACAAGGCAGTCCATGCTCCTCTGATTGGTTTATTGCACCCTTTGCCAGTGGCTCCATACCCCTGGCACACCATCAGGATGGTGTTTGTAAGAAAGTTGCCAAACTCTAATGGTTATATTACCAGATGGGTTGTGGTAGATTTATTCTCTAGCATGGCACATTTAAAACCATTAAAAGGTATTCCTACTGCCAAAACACTTGCAGTCTTATTCACCCATCACATTTTACAATTACATGGCCTCTCTTCCATCATTATTTCAGATAGAGACCCCTAATTTGTATCAATGTTTTGGCCAAACCTGTGTAAATCCTTGGATATTGATGCTCGTCTCTCATCTGCTTACCATCCACAAACAGATGGTCAGATAGAACAAGTAAATTAGGCACTGGAACAAATCCTTTGGTGTCTGTTAACCTCTTCTTTGTCAGAATAGGAAAATGTGTTACCTTTTAATGAGTTTGCATACAATAACACGGATGACTCCACTATAAAGGTATCTCTTTTTTAATACAGGGTGGTCACCAGTCCACGTATGTCATCAGGAAACGTGCCCAAAATACAAAATTCCATTCCTTCATTACAAACCTTTTTGAATCAATTATTTAAACTCCAACGAGCCGTGCACATACAACTTCAACAAACCAAGATAAGTGTGGTAAGATCCTGAAAGTTCTTGCTGCTGGCCTTGAAACAATGTCACTGTGAAAATCATTGGGGAAAACAGTTTAATTAAATAAAATGGAAAATGGAAATATATTAATATATTATTAAAACAATCTATGTAGCTAGTGGAGAGTTGAATTGGACCTAGGCAACCTGTGTTAATGACCTGAAAGGTCAAGAAGTTTTATCTAAGAGGAGCATTTGTTCTCGGTAAACATGCTAAACATGCTACAAATACAAGTAGAAAAAATATGCGTAACAAGTTACTAAATTAACCACCTGAAGCCTGTATGAGGGCAGGCTTCAGAAAGTCAACCACATGCTGCATGCAAACTCATTAATGTATAGATATGTGGATGAAAGAGTAGTGAACTTTTAATAGCAACATTTCGTAGTTCCTGACATAATCCAGGCCTTTATAGTTCAGTGGTTGGTGTTTCCCAAAACAGGTTTGACAGAGCCTGGCAATTGGGGCATTGCTGTCAGGGGCACTTTGATGAGCTTGGTACCTCTATGTTTAGGGTCCATGAACTAGGGCAGGACATTTTTCTGTAATTCAAAATTGCCATTCCAGGATCCCCTATGTAGCATTTCAGAAGGGATATTCTCTGAAAAATCTTATAGGTTCACAGCTTCCTGATTCACTATCATTGCATACAGTCTGACACGTTTGAGAGTTTTAGCAGTTTGCTTCATAGCTATCCAGGCAGTACCCAACCTTTTGTTTCTTGCATGCTTTTTGTTTTGTTGTTATGGTATTCTACTCTACTCTCCTCGTCGAATTGTGGGTGGTGATTATTGCCATCCTCATTCACCTGATTATCTGAGAACAGTTTTACCACTGTTATTCTTCATAGAGATCTCTGGATTATCATTTCACATATATCTGACAAATACATTAACACTCCATAATGTTTGAATTTATAAAACACACACTGATTCGGTGGCTCCTTGATCTTTGCATGCTCTAATATCATTTTCTCCATTGACAAATCGTAAATCGCTAATAAGTATTTGTATCATTTGTCAGTGCCAATTGTTCCTTGCTGCTGATTCGTGGTTTCATAAAAATTTCCAAAGCCATTCCTTTTGTTTCAACACAATGGAAATAGATTGGTGAGGATGGTACTATCTATTGCAGATTTCTAAACACCAAACAGAAAAAAAATATAAAAACATTGAAGTGGTAGGGTATATTAACTCCAACTGAAAACTAATATATTTACCATTGTTTTTGATCAGGTGACTAATGCTAAAGACAATGCAGGGCCAGCTCTTCCTAATGCGAGGTTATGGACCAAATAGAGCTGGAGTAGTTGGGGGCTTGTATGTGGAGATTTTGGTTGTCATCATGACTTTGGTGGTAAATCGCACTCACTGCCACGTTGACTGCCACTAACATACCCGCTGCAGCGGTGGATATCCTTTCACCATATTATGACACACATGTGAGAAAACAGGGCTGATTGCAGAGGCCCTCTAACTTTTTGCCCCCATTTTCCACTTTTTGCTGGTGTTTTCCTGACTCTGATGGTGCCCTGGGTACTGCTAGCCAGTCCCAGGGCCTGTGCTCTGTGTAAAATGGATATGCAAATTAGGCTAATTATAATTGGCTAAGTTAACCTACTTATAAGTCCCTAGTATATGGTAGGGCATGTAGGTTTAGGGACCACAGCATAGGTAGTGCACCCATAGGTGCACTGCTGAGGTGTCCAGTATCATTTTAAAGGCAGGCCTGCCTTGCTGGCTGCTTTTAAATTAAAGTTATATGCAAATTCGACTTTGGAATTAAAAGTAGTTCCAAGGTTTTAAACTACCTTATTTTTACATATAAGTCACCCCTAAGGTGTGCCCTATGTGCCCCTAGGGCTGGGTGCCATGTAACTATAAGCAGGGACCTTATAAAAATAGTTTTATAAGCCCTGGTGAGTTAAAAACAGCCAAATTCGTTTTTCCGTCATTGTAGTAAAAGGCCTTCATAGGCTAAAATGGGGAGACTTTATTTTAATTTTTAAAGTCTCCTTAAATGATGCATACCAAGAGTTTGGTATCAAATTAATTGTTGTATTGAATCCCACAACTTCCAGTTGTTGGATTTAATATAACTTGTTCAGGTAAAGAGTTTTAAACTTTACCTAAAAAGTTGCCAATTTCAGCCATGCATTGTTTTTGCTGCTGTGCTCTGATTGGCCAGCCTGTAGCAGCTTGGGCAAGCTGCATTGATGAGGTGTGAAGTGGCCTGGCTTCACACAAAGGAATGTGCCTGTGGGAAGGAATCTCCCCTCAGCAGATGGTGAGGCAGGAAGGGAGAGGGCTGCCAAACTGGTCTTCAAAGGCAGAGAAGGACATTTGGAGCAACCAGCAACACCCCCACATCCTGCAACCCCAGACAACTAGGTGCCCCCTTGATTAGATTAGGAAAGGGCAGGAGAGGGGTGTGTTTATGATTTTTAGCCACACCAGTGGGAGGGCTCAGCCAGATGTAACCTCCAAAAATCAGATTCAGCCATGATGGATTTTCAGAGAATGTTGCCTCCTGGGATTGATTTTTGCCACACTTCCCAGGAAGTGGTCATCACAGGGGGAAGGACCCTGCACCTGATTGGAGAACCAGGACCCCCCTGCTTTTCAACCAGGAGCAAGGATAAAACTGGCAGACCTGTACCCACACCTCAGTTCCCTACCACATCCAACAAGGAAGAACAACAGAAGAAGAAGGACTGCCCTGCTGGACCCCTGGCCTGCAACTGGAATCTGCACTCAGGACTGCACCAGCTGCACACTTGGGTTTCACCACAAGAAGGACTTTGCCTGGCTTCAACTGGTTCAAGGAGGGACTCCCTGTTTGCTACAGGTGAAAAATTGCTATCCAGAGTCCCCTGCACCATCCCCTTAAGAAAGCGACCAGCTGACCACTGTCCAGTGGCCAAAAAGGAGTTTGCGCCAGGTGCATTCTGGGAGTTGTAGTCCACCCCCCCCCAAGGACCATCTCAGAACTTCTAGACCCTTGGGGTGAGCTGTGGACCCCAAAAGAACCTTATAAGGACATCTGGGAGAAGCTCCAGAAGTTTGGAGAAGTTTGGACAACTTTTGTAAAAAAGCTCCATAGAGGGACCGACCCGCCACGGCAACTCTAGCCGGCTTGCCTCAACCGCGACCCGGCCTGATTTGCTGGTTCGTCCCGGTAAAGAAAATCTCCGAAAAAGAGACTAAGTCCGAAGGTAAAAAGTTGACCGGGACCTCCCAGCCAGCGTATTCGAGAAGGGCTCCATAGACGTCGGATCAAGATCCAGGTTTACCCCGGTCAAAGGATTTTTCACCTCGAAAAAACGACTAAGTCAGAAGGTAAAGATCTCCACCGAGGATTCCAGCATTGAGTATCCGGAGAAGGGCTCCAGGAGGTCGGATCGGTCTGGCAGGTTCGTCCCGCTGAAAAAAATCTTTGAAAAAAAGACTAAGAGGGTGATTCCAACCCTGGCGGTCGGTGATAAAGCGGCGGCCAACCCGGCAACAGGCAGGCGGTCAAAAAAAATGAATTCTGACCCTGGCGGGAACCGCCAACACAGACCGCCACTTTAACACTCCGACCGCCACGGCGGGACAAACAAACAGCATGGCGGTCACCGCCAACAGACAGGCGGCAGACAACGTACCGCCCACCCTATCACAACTCACCAATCCGCCACCTTTTCCGGGGTGGGAGCCCCGCCGATAAAAACACGACGGAAACAGACTACGAACGGGAAAACGCTCACCTCCATACACTCAACGAGGACAGAGGACAGCATGGAACCCGAATTAAACATCCTACCTGCTCTCGTCTACCTGCTCATCTACCACGAGTACGAATGCCGGCGCAGATGACAACGGTGAGTACTGCACCTACGACACAGGGGAGGGGGGAGGAGAAAGGGTTACGGGCACACACATATGCGCCCCCCCCTAACTATCTACACACCAATGCAGAGCACCAAGTCACAGTGACACCACCCAAACCCCACAGAATAATGCAAAGACATAATTAAAGTGAGAAACCAAATTTATGTATAAAATAGGTTCTTTGAAGTCATGGTAAAATAGCAATATTAATTGTAAAAAATCAAGTAAAAACATTGCGTAACCGATAAACAGAGGCAATAAGTCCTGCACAGTCGCTTAAATTTCAACTGTCCGTGGGCCAAAGTGTATCAACACATGGGCAAAGCCCACACAGGAGACCTGAGTACGTTGGAGAGAACACTGCAGGGGCATCAGATGATAAAACTACAGGCACCTCAGGGGGAAGGGAAGGGGGGGCACCACAGCCACATGAGTCCACGACGCCAGATCCACGAAGGGGCCACCATGCCCGCTGTGCCATCCTGGAGAGTGCAAAGCCACAGTCTCTCAAGTCTCTACAGTGGGTGGGTTGCCCACTGCTTAATCCTGGGGAGTGCAAAGCCACAGTCTCTCAAGTCTCTACAGTGGGTGGGTTGCCCACTGTGCCATCCTGGGGAGTGCAAAGCCACAGTCTCTCAAGTCTCTACAGTGGGTGGGTTGCCCACTGTGCCATCCTGGGGAGTGCAAAGCCACAGTCTCTCAAGTGGATAACAGTCTCCACAGGTAATGGAGGTGGCAGGGTGGCCCGAGTGAAGCGTGAACAGTAGCTCGACACAGAACCAGCACTGTCATTGGGCCAGCGGTGCTTGAGACGGCGGGGCCCAGCGGAGCGGTGCTTGAGACGGCGGTGCCCAGCGGAGCGGTGCATGACAGGAAGGGCCCAGCGGAGCGGTGCTTGAGACGGCGGTGCCCAGCGGAGCGGTGCATGACAGGAAGGGCCCAGCGGAGCGGTGCTTGAGACGGCGGGGCCCAGCGGAGCGGTGCATGACAGGAAGGGCCCAGCGGAGCGGTGCTTGACAGGAAGGGCCCAGCGGAGCGGTGCTTGAGACAGCGGGGCCCAGCGGAGCGGTGCTTGACAGGAAGGGCCCAGCGGAGCGGTGCATGACAGGAAGGGCCCAGCGGAGCGGTGCTTGACAGGAAGGGCCCAGCGGAGCGGTGCTTGAGACGGCGGGGCCCAGCGGAGCGGTGCTTGACAGGAAGGGCCCAGCGGAGCGGTGCTTGAGACGGTGGGACCCAGCGGAGTGGTGCTTGACAGGAAGGGCCCAGCGGAGCGGTGCTTGAGACGGCGGGGCCCAGCGGAGCGGTGCTTGACAGGAAGGGCCCAGCGGAGTGGTGCTTGACAGGAAGGGCCCAGCAGAGCGGTGCTTGAGACGGCGGGGCCCAGCGGAGCGGTGCCTGCCTTGGCGGGGCCTTCTTCAGCGGTGCCTTTCTGCACGGCGGGGCCCTCTTCAGCGGTGTCCTTCTTGCACGGCGGGGCCCTCTTCAGCGGTGCCTTTCTGCACGGCGGGGCCCTCTTCAGCGGTGTCCTTCTTGCACGGCGGGGCCATCTTCAGCGGTGCCTTTCTGGACGGCGGGGCCCTCTTCAGCAGTGTCCTTCTTGGCGGGGCCCTCTTCAGCGGTGCCTTTCTGGACGGCGGGCCCTCTTCAGCAGTGTCCTTCTTGCACGGCAGGGCCCTCTTCAGCGGTGCTTGTCCAGTCATTCAAGGGAGCCAGACCTGGCCAGGACTCCCTGCTTAGTCGCCCTCCGACCGTGCAGTTGCTGTACCCTTCGGTGACGGAGTCCTGGGCCCTTGGGTGTCCTCCCTCACACCCGGGATGGGGCCTGTGGGGCCCTCCTGGTCCGCGCTCCTGCTAGCTGACTACTCCGCCCTGCTGCCCTTGCCCTCCTTTGATGAGGCTCTCTGGCCCTTGCCTCCCCTGGATGTTGTGGCAGGTGAAGTGGCAGAACTTTGGTCCTTGGGGGCAGCCGTGTCAGTCTTCTCGCGGCGGCCCTTGATTTTACGGGTCCTCTTTCCAGGGGGGGGGGCTGGCTGTCCCCTTGCTGCTGACCGATGTATCACTGCTGGCAAAGTGTGGACTCCAAAACCCATGCACTATGGTGACACTTGAAGCCGGGCTGGTGGTGGCTGAGGTGCTCTTTGGACTCTTAGCAGATGGAGGGGGTGGGTCAGGTGGGGCAAAGAGGTTAAGATTGGAGAGGTAAACTTTTTTAGGACCAAGGTAAAGGGTAGGTGTAGTGGTTATGGGAGTGGAGGAAGAGGATGTGGTTGTAGGAGAGTCAGGTGTGCTGTCTTTGGGTGCAGGTGCTTGTGACGTAGGCTGTGGTGATGTGGTTGGCTGTTGGGTGGGTGGCTGCCTGCGTTTGTGTGTCTTGGAAGAGGGGGTGACAGACACAGTGGGAGAGGACACAGGGGACGTGTAAATGGCAGTGGGGGTGGTGACTGCACGTGTGCGGACTGTACTGGAGGGTGTGGTGGTGATGGAAGTACTGGCTGATGGTGGTGTGCATGCAGGTGTGAGTGGAGACGTCACAGGGAGGGAGGAGGGAGACGAGGAGGAGGGGGACACAGAGGTGGTAGTGACTGATGGCATGTCTGCATCTGGGTGTTGCTTGGGTGAATGTTTGTGTGATCTGTGGTGCTTATGTCTGGATGAGCTGCCCTTGGGTGTTGAGGTGTGTGCAGGCTGGTCTGATGGTGTGGATGGGATAGGCTGAGGAACAGGAGACAGAGACAGGGTGGAGGCAGTTAGAAGAGGGAGGCTGGAAACAGGGACAATGGCTGCCGTCAGTGCTGAGGCCAGAGAATTGAACGATCTTTGATGGGCAGCCTGACCCGAATGAATGCCCTCCAGGTATGCATTGCTCCGATGTACCTCCCTCTCTACCCCCTGGATGGCATTCAAAAGGGTAGACTGCCCAACAATGATGGTCTGTAGGAGGTCAATGACCTCCTCACTGAGGGCAGCAGGGGTAACAGGGGCAGGGCCTGAGGTGCCTGGGGCAAAGGAGATGCCCACCTTCCTGGGCGAGCGGGCACGGAGCGAAGGCTGAGGGGCTGCTGGGAGGGCGGAGCTGGTGCGCTGGGTGGCGGCTGTACCTGTAGAGGCGGGGGGCCCGGATGTTGCCGCCATCGATAGGGAGCTCCCTTCCGAGGACGTGTCGGTGTCGCTGGTGTCACCACGGGTCCCCGTTGTGGTGCTCCCCTCGCCCTCTGTATCACTGGTGCCCTCGGTGTCTGTACCATGGCCCACCGGGGCCTTGTGAGTTGCAGCTCCCTCGTGCTCCGATGCAAATTCTCCTCCGCCTGATGATGCTAATGCACACATGCAAAAGAAGATAAAGAAAAAGGGTGGGGGGAGAAATAAAAACAGGTTGAGTGCATGCATTGTCAACACTGTTGGCGGAGAGGACAGACACAGGAGCCTCATGCACTACGCCACGCAATCGGGGTACACTACTCAGTACTTGTGACTAGGCCAACAGGTCTAGGGACAAGAAATGCGCACATGGGTGATGCTGGACCATTGATAGCTGTACTTGGCACCCTACAGAGGTGGGGGCGGGGGCACAGGGCCATGCCTAAAGGAGAGGACTACACTACAGAAAGCGCCCTGGCCTAATGTCACACACAGCCCTCCTCCCCCACCCAGACGCCTCCACTGCGCGTAAAGATAGCTGAATGTGCTGGTACTCACCCCCTTGTGTCTGCTGTGATGTCCTCACGCGCCCATCCAAATCGGGGTAGGCCACCGCCAGGATCCGGGACATCAGGGGGGTCAGGGTACGACTGGCACCCCTCCTAGGTTGGGAGGCCATTCCCAGCAGTGACTCTGCGGTCTTCCTGGTCCCGCGGCGGATGTCCTCCCACCTCTTTCGGCAGTTGGTGCCCCGCCTGTTGTGGACCCCCAGGGCCCGGACTTCCTTGTTGATGGCACGCCAAATGTCGACTTTCTGATGGGCGCTGACCTATTTGACATGTACAGGGTGGGAAAGGAAATATCATAATTTTTCCGCATGTTAGATGTGATTGACCCCCCTTCCCCAACCTTGCCATGTGGCACATGCTCTCATCTGTCGTGCCTTGCACTCCTCATTCTCTCCCCACCCCACCATCTTACATCCACCCCACTCTAAACAGGCATAGCCCACACAACGTGCACCCTGTGTACTAACCTGTTGGTCTGGAGGACCGTAGAGTAGCGCATACTGGGGGAGGACCCCATCCACTAGTTTCTCCAACTCTTCTGAAGTGAAGGCAGGGGCCCTTTCCCCAGTCGCAGCAGCCATTGTCTCCTCCAGACCGAGGTCACAGCAGCACTTGCAGTATAGGTCCTCTCCTGTGGATGATCAGGTCTCGAGTGATTAAGCAGATAGAAAATGGCGGTCACGCCCACGGCGGTGCGTACCGCGGCGGTGCGTACCGCGACCGCCGGCGCACCTCGTCATTGGCTCCTGAAACCCACAGGGTTCAATGTTAACCAATGCGGCTTCGCACAGCGGTCTTCGACCGCCTACCGCCACGGTGTGCCACGGCAGCGCATTGACCTCACATCCCACTGTCACACTTCTCAGGTCAGGCAGCCGCCATTTCAAGGGCCCACATGGCTTAATTTCTACTGCGTCACACAGGCCTAGGCCTTGCATTGCCACTCATACAAGCCTTTCAATGACTAGCGATTCTTATACTGTGCAAGCTGTAGTTACGTACCTGTGGGTTGCTTGACTCTATACTCCATGTTGTCCCTCCTAGGCACCGTCCGCTGGGACTTGCGAGGAGAAGGATGAATCCTCCCGTGTACCGACCGCTGGTGGACCTGTCGACAATGGAAGAACGACATATTATACTCCGATACCGACTTGACCGAGCCACTATACATGAACTGTGTGCCCAGCTGGAGCCAGCCCTGATGTCCCCCATCCGCCAACCCACAGGAATTCCCCCTCTGGTGCAGGTTCTGTCAGTACTCCATTTTTTGGCAAGTGGGTCTTTTCAGACAACAGTGGCCATGTCATCTGGGATGTCTCAGCCTATGTTTTCTAAGGTTTTGTCAAGAGTGTTGTCTGCCGTGATGAAATACATGCGGAGCTACATTGTTTTCCCTGAGGAGGGTGATTTGCCTACAGTGAAGGGTGATTTCTATGCCCTTGGACATATCCCCAACATCATTGGTGCCATTGATGGGACCCATGTGGCTTTAGTACCCCCAAAAGACAATGAGCAGGTGTACAGAAATAGAAAAAATTACTATTCGATGAATGTCCAGGTGGTCTGTTTGGCTGACCAGTACATCTCCCATGTAAATGCCAAGTTCCCTGGGTCAGTGCATGACGCGTATGTTATGCGAAATAGCAGCATCCCTTATGTGATGGAACAGCTACAGAGACACCGTGAGTGGCTAATAGATGACTCTGGTTACCCCAACCTGCCTTGGCTATTGACCCCAGTGAGGAATCCCCGGACCAGGGCAGAGGAACGGTACAATGAGGCCCATGGGCGGACTAGGAGGATCATAGAAAGGACCTTCAGGGTCCTGAAGGCCAGGTTTAGGTGCCTGCATATGACAGGTGGATCCCTCATGTACTCACCAAAGAAGGTGTGCCAGATCATCGTGGCCTGCTGTATGCTTCACAATCTTGCATTGCGACGCCAGGTCCCTTTCCTGCAGGAGGATGGTCCAGATGGTGGTGTTGTAGCAGCTGTGGTGCCTGTGGAGAGTGAAGAGGAGGAAGACGACGGGGACGACACAGACAACAGGGACACAGTCATACAACAGTATTTTCAGTAGCACACAGGCAAGAATCACCCACGCCACTTTACATTTACTTAAGGCCTCCTGCATCTCTACTTTCTGTGTTTCCCCCCAGTTCCTTGTAACTGATTTGTGACTTTCCCTTCCATTTTCAGAGCTGTATGACCCACTGCGTGACTTCTGCTTTGTTTGCACATGGACTAAAGCTTATTGACATTGGTATGTTGTCATCACAATTTAACTGAACATTATTGAACCGTTATGTGTAATACATTTGTTAAGTATACAAGCTGACTCCAGATTATTTTCAGTGCAATGAGTGATTTATGTTTAGTGCTACATATAGGTCCATGATAGTAAAACGGTGATGGGTGGGGGTGGAGTAATGTCCATGGCAGAGTCCAGTTCTCAGTCTCACAGGTGCATTGTCCATATGCCTGTGGAAGGATGGAGCAGGGGCAGTTTAAGGTTGGACAGGGTGACAATGTGGGACAGTGGGATGACATCAGGGGGTATCTTATGCTGGCGGGGGTCTTGGCATCCTACTCTGTCTTCTTTTGTGATCTCAGGTTCCGCTTGCGGGGTGGTTGTTCTTCAGCAGGAGGTGGGGTTCTGGTGGCCTGTCGTTGTGTGGGGGCCTCCTGTCCACTAGCGCTGGCGGAGGTGGTAGGCAGTTCCAGGTCCTGACTAGTGACAGGGGCACTTTGGAGTGCCACATGGTCCCGCAATGTGGTTTCTATCTGGTTGAGGGCCAGGACTATGGTCCCCATTGCGGAACCGATGTTCCTGAGTTCGTCTCTGAACCCCATGTACTGTTCCTCCTGCTGTGCCTGGATCTCCTGGAACATGGCCAGTACCGTCGCCATCGTCTCCTGGGAGTGGTGGTATGCTCCCATGATGGTGGTGAGGGCCTCTTGGAGAGTGGGTTCCCTGGGCCTGTCCTGCCCCCCCTGTCGCACAGCAGCCCTCCCAGTTCCCCTGTTTCCCCAGGCCTCTGTCCCCTGGACGGTGTGTCCACTACCATTGCCCCCAGGTCCCTGTTGTTGTTGGGGTGGTGGGTCAGCCTGGGTGCCCTGTAGTGGCGGACACACCGCTGATTGACGCATCCTGGAGACAGAGGCATGGGCCCGCTGGGTGGGAGCTGTGGTGATATTCCCAGAGGGGGTTGGGTCTGCTGTGGCCTGTGTCTGTGTGTGGGGAACCGACTGTCCAGAGGTCCCCGATGGTCCAGGCTGGTCATCAGGTTCTAGGTCGACAGAGCTGCTGTCATCACTGGGGGCCTGTTGTGGGGGTGGGATGGACAAATCTGGACCCTCCTGGCCGGTGTGTTGGCGTTCGGGCCCTGCAGGGGTAAAAGAGTATGGTTATTGCTTTTGTGTGTGCCATGGCGTGCGATTTGGGGGTGCCCTTGTCCCCCAGTGCTGGCATTCCCTTGTGGGAGGAGATGTGAGGGTGGTTTGGCGGGGTGGATGGGTATGTGCAGTGGTCATGCATAGGTGATGGGTGTCTATGGTTTGTGTTGCCATTCAGGGGTTGGTGTTGTCTTGGGTGGGTTGTGCTGGTGAGACATTGGTAGGGAGGATGTGTGCTGGGGGGTTGGGGTTGGGGGTGAGGGTGTGGGTGTGGGTTGGCATGCTGGTGGTTGGGAAGTAGTTGAGATTCGACTTACCAGAGTCCATTCCTCCGGCTACTCCAGCGAGGCCGTCAGGATGCAGGATGTTAAAGACCTCTTGCTCCCATGCTGTGAATTCGGGTGGAGTGGGTGGGGGTCCGCTGCCAGTCTTCTGCACAGCAATGCTGTATCTTGAGACCATCGAGCGCACCTTCCCCCGTAGGTCGTTCCAGCGCTTTCGGATGTCTTCCCGATTTCTGGGATGCTGTCCCACAGCGTTGACCCTGTCGACGATCCTTTGCCATAGCTCCGCCTTCCTGGCTATTGTGGTGTGCTGCACCTGTGTGCCGAAGAGCTGGGGCTCTACCCTTATTATTTCCTCCACCATGACCCTGAGTTCTTGGTCTGTGAACCTGGGGTGTCTTTGGGGTGCCATGGGGTGGTGTGGATGAGGTGTGGGGTGGTGTTTGTGGTGATGTGAGTGGTGGTGTGTGGTGATGTGTGCGTAGATGTAGTGTGGGTGATGGAGTTGGGTTCCTGTGTGTGTTGTGGTTTGCGTTCCCTGTGCTCTCTCTCTGTGTATTGCGCCTTGTCTCTGATTTTCGATTTATGGGGGTTTGTGGGTGATGTGGGTGTGTGTTTTATATTGTATTGGGTGTGTGGGAGTGGTGTGTGTATGTGTCTCAGGTGTGTGTATTTCGAATTGTCCAATGTGGCTCTGTTTTGTAAGGGTATGTGTATTTTGACCGCCGCGGTGTTTACCGCCAGTGGAATACCGCGGTTGAAAGACCGCCGCGTGGATTCGTGGGTCGTAATAGAATGGGCGTGTTTGTGTTGGCGTGACGGTGGAGGTTTGGTCATCTCCAGTTTATCGCTGCCCGCTGATGAGGCGGCCTTCCGTGGATGTCGGGTTTTTGGCGGTTTGCCAGTTGGAGGTCAGAATGACCGTGGCGGTTTACCGCGGCGGTATAATGGCGGACTTCTGACTGGCGGTAAGGGCCTTTTACCGCCGAGGTCAGAATGACCCCCTAAGTGTGAAGGTAACATTTTAACCAAGGCCTCCTGCGGCCTGTAGCCGAGCAGGGTTCCATCGCGGTCGGCCTGAAACTTTGACTTTGCCCCGGTCGAGGTGCAGCCAGATGACCCGATTGGCGCTTTTTGTTTCTAGGCGCTAAAAAAATAATAATTCTTTAAAAATTCATATCTCCGGTTCCCCTTATCTGATTTTATTCGTTTTGGTGTCATCTTAAAGATAAAAATATAATCAATTTTTATAAATTGGTTTTGGATTTTTAAACTGTTTCCTGTGTTTTATTTAATTACTGTTTTGTGATATTTGAATGCTTTACACTCTGTCTCCTAAGTTAAGCCTTGACGCTCGTTGCCAAGCTACCAAGGGTTGAGCTGGGTTTAATTTACTGAGACCTAACTGGACCTTAGTGGAGGTTAGTGGCCTATTGCTAAGTGTAGGTACCTACCTGCCCTTACCAATAACCCATTTTCCAACAACACACACACCAATCCGTCACTATTCAGCCACATACACAAATCCCCCACACCAAAGGTCAGTGATAAACTGGCGGTATCAAAACCCTCACCGTTACGCCAACAGAATAACACCCATTACATTATGACCCACGAATCACCACGGCAGACATTCAACTGTGGTAAACCATTGGCGGAACATACGCCGCGCTCAAAATACACACACTCAAACAAAATACCACTACATTGGTCAATTTAAATACCACACACCTGACACCCATACACACACCACACCCACACCACTATAAAACACACACCCACATTACCCACAACCCTTTACGAATACAAAGCATTGCCAACAGACTGACATCATGACAACAGACAAGACCAGACCCACAAACCACCATCACCTATATACCACCCACGCACCCCATATCACACACCCCAACCCATCACCTTATAGACCCTTACCCACACCACTCACACAACACCCATGGCACCACAATGACACCCCAGATTCTCTGAGGAGGAGCTAAGAGTCATGGTGGACGAAATCATCGGGATAGAGCCATAGCTATTTGGAGCACAGGTGCAGCAAATATCCATTGCTAGGAAGATGGAGCTATGGCGGAGGATGGTGGACAGGGTCAACGCCATGGGACAGCACACAAGAACCAGGGATGACATCAGGAAGAGGTGGAACGACCTACGGGGAAGTTACGTTCCATTGCGGCAAGACCCCAACTCGCTGTACAGAGGAATGGCTGTGGACCCCCACCTCCTCCCCCACAACTAACAACATGGGAGGAGCAAGTCTTGGTAATCATGCATCCTGAGGGCCTGGCAGGTGTAGCAGGAGGGCTGGACTCTGGTAAGTCAACTCTCTCTTTCTTTCACCCCCCTACCTGCATGCAATCTAATACCCCCAGACTCACCCTCACTCCCATCACATCACCACATCCCACAACCCCCACCATCACATATCACTCATCCCAATGCCAAGCCCAGAATGCCATACCAATGCATGGACTCCACTCACATACTTGCATGGACACCTATCACTAAAGCATGCACACTAGAGAGTATCAGCTAGCCCACCACATAACAACTCACACAAGTGAAAGCTGCCAGGGCAAATAAAACCAAACAGGACAAGCCACCCATGAACCACATGTCACACACAGAAACAATAACACTGCATTTACATCCCCACAGGTGTCCCAGCCAATGTGAGTGGAGAAGAGGTGCCAGAAACTTCCAGTCCGCCCACAGAAGAGGCCCACTATGACAACAGCAACTGTGGTCGCCTGGATCTGGATGAATAACCTGGCCCATCAGGGACCTATGGACAGTCGGTTACCCAGCCACAGTCACACACCACCACAGAGCATTCCCCCTCAGGAAACATTAGCACCCACCCAGCGTACGCATACCTCTGTCCCCAGGACACGTCAATCAGCAGTGTGCCCACCACTACAGGGACCCCAGGGCACACCTCATACCCAAGACAATCAGGGACCTGGGGTCAATGGCAGTGGGCACACGGTGCAGGGGACAGAGGCACAGGACAACAGGGAAACTGGGAGGATTGCGGTGCACCAGGGGGAGGACAGGCCCAGGGAACCGACTCTCCAGGAGGCACTCACTGAGATACTGAGAGCATACCAACATTCCCAGGATATGCTGGGTCAGATCCTGGATAACGTGCAGGAGAACAGGTAGCTGCAGGAGGAACAGTGTCAGGGAATCAGGGAGGACTTACAGGCCATCAACACCACCCTGGTCTCCATAACAGGGGTGCTGGCAGACATGGCCAACATTATGAGGGAGGCAGTCTTACAACGGCGGGCCCCTGTCACTAGCCAGACTACTGAACAGCCCTCCACCTCCGCTATCGCTAGTGGACAGGAGGCCCCGCGACAAGAACAACAGGCCACCAGCATCCCTCCCCCTGCAGAAGGAGAATCACCCCACAAACATTCCCTGCGATCCAGGCAGAAGCCAGAGACTATTGCCAAGATTCCTGCCAGGAAATAAGACTCTCCTGTTTGTCACCCTTGTGTCCCACTCTGTCACGCTGTCCACCTTGAACTGCCATTGCTCCCCTTCCTGTGTCCCGTTGGACAATGCAACTGTGCTACAAATATACTGGAACAATACCCTAGACTATCCTCCATAATGTCCCCAGCCCATTGCGCTACCCTCTTTTCTTCATAGCACTTCAAGAAACGCACTTTGAAAAAATACAAGCATGGAGTATGCCAAATTAATTAAGTATGTATTCGTTTAACAAGGTTCAAATATTGTAAATCAACTGTACAGTAATGTGCACATAGGATAGACCTGTAGTTGGCTGCAGTGAACACCAGGAGCGATAGTGGGGCACCAACATCTGCAAAAAGAGCATTAAAAGGGTACAGTGAGTGGGCATAGAAGTGGGAAATCACAGCCTGCCAGTGACAATGCGAAAGAAACAAATGACATTGAAATGTGAAGAAACACTGTCTTACCTGTGTGTCATTGGAAGTATTGTCAAATCATTGCAGTTCTGTTGTCCTCATACTCATTCTCATCCTCTGCCTCCTCATCCTCACTGTCTACAGGGTCCACTGCTGGCACACAGCCATTTCCAGCCTCCTCCTCCTGCAGAAAAGGCACATGACATCTCAAGGCAAGGTTGTGCAACATGCCATGATTATCTGGCAGACCTTCTTGGGTGAGTAGCACAGGGATCCACCTGTTAGATGGAGGCACTGAAACCTGGACTTCAGGATGCCAAAGGTATGTTCTATAATCCTTCTTGTACACCTGTGTGCCTCATTGTAACGTTCCTCTGCCCTTGTCCTGGGATTCCTCACAGGGGTCAGTAGCCATGATAGGTTGGGGTAACCTGAGTCACCTGCAAATATTGAGGGACAACATTTAGCCACACACTATCCCATATGGCCCACACCATACCCATACACCAACATCTACTGGGTGGGAACCAGGGCTCACCTATTAGCCACACCCTGTGCTTCTGCAGTTGGGCCATCACATTTGGGATGCTGCTATTCCTCAGGATAAAGGGATCATGCACAGACCCAGGATACTTAGCATTGACTTAGAAGATGTACTGGTCTTCCAGGCACACCGTCTGGGCATTCATTGAGTGAAAACTCTTTTGATTTCTGAACACCTGTTCATTTTGCTGTGGGGGAACAAATGCAATATGTGTGCCACCAATTGCCCCAGTGATGTTGGGGATACGTCCCATTGCACAGAAGTCAGCCTTTACTGTGGCCAAATCCTCCACCTGGGGAAAAACAATGTAGCTGCACATGTATCTAATCAAGGCATCCATAGCTCTTGTCAGCACTATTGAGAACATTGGCTGTGGCATTCCTGCTGCCAAGCCCACTGTCACTTAGAAAGAACCAATTGCCAAGAAATGGAGCACAGATAGGACTTGCACAAGAGGCTGGATCCCAGTGGGGTGATGGAGAGCAGATATCAGGTCAGGCTCCAATTGGGCACACAGCTCTGTGATTGTGGCCTGTCTATGGGTGGGGATAATATGCCTGTCCTCCATTGTTGCTAAGTCCACCAGGGGTCATTACACGGGGGTATGTCTCCATCAATCAATCAATCAATCAATCAAATTTCTTAAGCGCGCTACTCACCCGGTAGGGCCTCAAGGCGCTGGGGTTGTGTGGGGTGTTACTGCTCGAAGAGCCATGTTTTGAGGTGCTTTCTGAAAATTAGGAGGTCCTGGGTCTTGCGTAGGTTGGTGGGGAGGGAGTTCCAGGTTTTGGCAGTGAGGTGGGAGAAGGATCGTGTGGGATGTGGGGAACTGTTGCGAAGGCGAGGTCGGCAGAGCGGAGCTGGCGGATGTGGAAGTTGATTTGTTTGTTGAGGTAGGCCGGTCCGGTGTCGTGGAGGGCTTTGTGAGCGTGGATTAGGATTTTGAAGATGATCCTTTTGTTGATGGGCAGCCAGTGTAGGGATCTGAGGTGGGCGGAGATGTGCTCGTGGCGACGGAGGTTGAGACGTGCGGCGGCGTTCTGGATGCACTGGAGTTTTCTCTGAAGCTTGGTTGTGGTCCCTGCGTAGAGGGCGTTGCCGTAGTCCAGTCTGCTGCTGATGAGGGTGTGGGTGACCGTTCTTCTGGTTTCTCTTGGAATCCACTTGAAGGTCTTGCATGGGTGTTGAAGCAGGAGGATGATATGGTGTTGATTTGCTGAGTCATGGAGAGAGACGAGTCAAGTATGATGCTGAGATTGTGTGCATGGGTGGTGGGTGTTGGGGGTGGGCCTAGGGTGGCGGGCCACCAAGAGTCGTTCCATGCTGTCTTGTTGGGATAGAAGATGATGATCTTGGTTTTTCCTGAGTTCAATTAGAGGTGGCTTGCTGTCATCCAGCTAGCAATGACGAGGAGTCCGACGTGTAGGTTGTTCTTGGCGGTAGATGGGTTCCTCGTGAGGGAGAGGATGAGCTGGGTGTCGTCGGCAAATAAAATGATGTTGAGGCCGTGGGGGCGGACAATGCTGGCGAGCGGAGCCATGTAGATATTGAAAAGGGTGGGGCTGAGTGAGGATCCTTGGGGGACCCCACAAACGGTCTTGGTGGCTTTAGACCAGAATGGAGGGAGGCAAACTCTTTGGGTTCTTTCGGAGAGGAATGAGGTGAGCCAGTCCAGGGCTTTGTGGTGAATTCCGGCATCGAAGAGGCCTCATCTCCTATTCATCTGCAGCGGTAATAATCTATGGGGCAAAAGAGTAAGGAGCTGGTTACAAACTGTACATTGTAGCCACAACAGTTCAATGCATGAAGCTGAATTGAAATATATAAGTGGCATCTGTCCTATATGTACAATTGTGAACTGTGATGCAGTTATAGTACAGCACCTGCCCCCCCCTGAAATGACATTCGCCTGTCCTGTGTGGAGGGACAGGTGGAAGTGAGGTAATTCTGCTGACGTTGTGCAACCTTGCGGGAGTCGGTCAGGAACTGCTGTGCAAAGCCTCGTTGGATAATATTGGGCCCTATGGGGTACAGTGGCCAATGGTGATGTACACCGTCTGACAGTATGCACTGCCGCGGACGTCACTGCCATTTTCTATTTGTTCACTCACTTGCTACCTGACCTTCACTGCATGTGCTGCTGTGACCTGTGTCTGGAACCTACCATGGCGCATGTGACTGGGGAACGGGCCCCTGCCTTCACCTCGGCGGAGTTGGAGAGACTGGTGTATGTGGTCCTACCCCAGAACGGACTGCAGTATGGGCCTCCAGACCAACAGGTGAGTACACTGTGAGCACAATGCATGGGGCATGAATGCATGGAGTGGTGTGTGTGAAGGCCTCTCATAGGGGGGGTTGGTGGATGTCCCCTGGGCAGCAAGCTGCTTGTGTGCTGGCGGAGGCCCAGCTGGGGATGGCGTCCTAACGAGGAAGGGGTGCCCGTCGAACCCTGACCCCCCTGATGGCCTGCATACTGGCGGTGGCCTATCTGGGACTGGATGGGTGCTTGAGGGCATCATAGCAGCCACAAGGGGGTGACTACAGTGCCCATCCGGGTAGGGATGTGTGTCTGTGGGTGCCCCTAGGCCAGGCCTGGCATTGTGGAGTAGGTCCCATGTTAGCCAGTGTTATGATTTGATAGTCCTCCTATCTAGCTTGTAGGCATCCACTAACGGGCAGGGCTGTGTGGGTCCCAGGTATGCTACAGTTGGCGGTATGTGTTACTGGTAGTGCATTACATTGTGCATAGGCCTGTTCCCTGTGTGTGAGGATGCTGTGTACGCCAACAGCAGTGTTGGTGCAGCCATTGACCAAGTGTTTCATTTGTCTCCCCCCCCTTGTTGTTTCGTCATCCTGTCCTTATGTGCATTAGCATCATCTGGCAGAGGAGCAGAGGCACCGGCGACGGAGGTAGCTGCATTCCACAGAACCCAAGAGGCAGAGTCCACCGACGCTGAGGGCACCAGAGGGATGGAGGGCGAGGTGAGCACCACAGCAGAGACTGGAGGGGACAGTCCGAACACAGATATCTCCTCCGATGACCAACCCAACTACCTGTACACCCGACACCCCCGTACCAGCACCACCCTCCCAGCAGCCCCTCATTGAGTTGCCCGTGCCCGCTCACCCAGGATGGTGAGCGTCTCCTTCGCCCCAGGCATCTCGGGCCCTGCCCCAGTTAGCCCTGCTGCCCTGAGTGAGGAGGCTATTGACATCCTGAGATCTATCTCTGTTGGGCAGTCAACCATTGTGAATGGCATCCAGGGGCTGGCAGCCCAAATGTAACAGACCAATGCATTTTGGGGGGGCATTCACACTGGCTTGGCGGCCCAACAAAAATCAATCCAGGCTCTGGCCTCCTCTCTGATGGCAGCCATTGTCCCTGTTTCCACCCTCCCCCCTCCAACTTCCTCTACCCAATCCCATTCCCCTCAACCCCAACCTACCCCAAGCACACAGGCAGACGAGCATGCACACAAGGCAACACACAAGAGTGGCACAGGCACACACAAGCACCACACATCATCCCACAGGCACTCACACAAACACTATCCAGATGCAGACATATCAACATCCACTGCCTCCACTGTGTCCCCGTCCTCCTCCTCCTCCACCTCCCTCCCAGTTGCGTTTACACTCACACCCTCATCCACTACATCCACATCCACTACCGCCATCACCAGCACACCTATCAGAACACAAACCTCACTGGCAGACACCACCACAACAGCCATGCACATGTCCCCAGTGTCCTCTCCCACTGTGTCTGTCCCCCTCCCCAAGGTACACAAATGCAAGCACTCAGTCACCCAACAGCCATCGACCTCACAACAGCATCCAGCCCATGCACATGCTTCCAAACACAGCAGAAAGACACCTCTCTCAACCACTCCCTCTTCCTCCACTCCCAAACCTTCTCCCTCTCGCCACCCCAGTGCCCCTAAGCAGCATTTCCTCTCCACCATTGACCTCTTCCCTACCCCTTCCCCGGCCTTCACGTCTGGCCAGGGTGGCTAAAACCCAGGCAAGCTCGTCAGCCACCGAGTCCACAGGCCCAGTAGTATGCAACACCCACTTGTAGTGGGAAGGGATCTAGGGCACCATGCTGCATCATGGAAAGGGTGCCTGCCCCAAGTGCTGCCAGGAAGGGCAAGGAGCCATCCCCAACTGCCAGGAAGTGCAAAGAGCCATCCCCAGTTGCTGCCAGGAAGGACAAGGGACCTGGTGCTGTGGACTCAGTCAGAGCCCCCACCACCAACCATGGTTGTGCAGCCGTCTGAGGCTGCAGGGGATGGGCAGGAGCTTCCCCCACCACCACCAGCACCAGCAGCACTACCAGTGGGCATCCATCCGAGGCTGCAAGGGTTGGGCTGGAGCTTCCCCCACAACCACCACCAGCAGCATCACCACCACCACCACAAGTGGGCAGCCATCCGAGGCTGCAAGGGAAAGGCTGGAGCTTCCCACCACTAGCCACAACACCAGTAGCACCAGTGGGTAGCCTTCTGAGGCTGCAGGGGATGGCATGGAGCCTCCCCTCACCACCACCAGCACCAGCAGCAACACCAGTGGGCAGCCGTCTGAGGCTGCAGGGGATGGGCAAGAGCTTCTCCCCACAACCACCAGCAGCAGCAGCACCACCAACACCAGTAGGCAGCCGTCCGAGGCTGCAGGGGAAGGGTTGGAGCCTCCCCCCACCACTACCAGCAGCAGCATCAGCACCACCACCACCAGCAGTGGGCAGATGTCTCAGGCTGCAGGGGATGGGCAGGAGCTTCCCCGCACAACCAGCAGCAGCACCACCACCACCAGTTGGCAGCCATCATAGGCTGCAGGGGATGGGCTGGAGAATCCCCACACCACTACCAGCAGCAGCAGCACCACCACCAGCAGTGGGCAGCCATCTGAGGCAGCAGGGGATGGGCAGGAGCTTCTCCCCACAACCACTGAACACCACTGCCGGACATTCTGTAGACCTGCCTCCATGAGCTGTTGTGCGGCCTGCCCCCTGCAAATCCTGGGGGAATGACTCCCACTTGATAGACTGTGACCTTGCCCTCCCAAAATCTGCATCACAAGGCACAATGCCCCGTCCAGAACCAGTGGGGAAGCCTCCCACTCACCCCCATCCTCCCAGGAAGAAGATCACAGGACACGATGCCCCCTACAGAGCAAGTCACCAACTTGAGAGACTGTGGCCTTTCATTCTCCAGAACCAAGCACAGGGCATTTTGCCCCCTCCAGAGCATGTGGGCAAGTCACCCATTCGAGAGAATGTGGCCTTACACTCCCCAGGACAGAGCAATGGGCATGTTTCCCCCTCCAAGACCTGTGGTGTTTTTCCATCTGCCGGCTGAGGTGCCCCCCGTTCCCCGTCCGGTGAGGTGCCTGCCTATTTTCCAAATGATGCCCCTGCAGTGTTCTCTCCGTGTTGGTGCAGGAGACAAGTGGGGCCTTGGACTTTGTCATGTGGCCTGTGGCCCACGCACATTGAGGACTGGGCAGTGTGCATATGTATTTACTTTTAGATTGGATGTACATATTTCTACTGTATTTATATTATCACACTAACTTTAATCTATTCCTGTAGTCCTTGCATTATTCCTGAGGGGTACGGGGTAAATATGTTTTCTCACTACATCTGATTGTGTGTATGGTGTTGGGGGTGGAAGTGTGTGTGTTGCATGTGTGTGTCACTCTCATTTTCCTTCCACCCACCCCTGTGTGCTAGACGGCTGTACTCGCCATGGTCTTCTTTGCCGGCATTGGTGTTCGTGGTGGAGCAGGACGTAAAAAATTATTGGAAATATTTGGAACTCGGCCTCGTGATTGTTGCTTGTGTCTCCAATGGTGAGTCCTTTCCCTTCTGTTCAGTGTTTCCGCCAGGCTTTTGATGTCGTTGGTACTACCCCGTAAAAGGTGGTGGATTAGGCTGTCATAATACAGTGGGCGGAACATTGTCTTCCGTATGGCTGTAGGCGGCTACCGCCGTGGTGGCTGTTGTTTCCGCCCTGGCGGTCAGTGTGGTAAAGTGGTTGTCTATCTGAGCTCTTTCTGCCATGGTCATAATTTGGCTGTTATTACCACCAGCCTGTTGGCAGTATTACCACCACTTTATCACCAACCGCCAGGGTTGTACTGAGGGCCTTAATGTGATGTCATCCAAGGTCACCCATTGCGTTAGTGAATAAATACACAGGTGCCCCACAACAGTTTTAACCCACTTGACTTAGCAGAAATTACATTACACTTTTCCACTGGTATCTCTAGGATTAAGTTTATATTGTCCTTCTTCTTGGCTATGGATACCCTGATCCATACAACTGTTCTTCTATTTGAACAGATCCCCTGCTTAATACTATGAATCCTTCCGAACTTAGTTCACAATGAAAATGTATAGCACATATTCTCAAAAGACTACTAACTTACTGTCAAGATGCATTCCCATTTTCTCAGTGAATCAGTAGTTGCCAATTTCTATCAATGGCTCACTGAGAAACTGAAGGGCCCCTGGTCTATGGCTGTAGGTTGACCTATTACTGCCCTTAATACCCTCACTGTACAGACTGATCAAGAGAAAAGGAGTCATGAGATATTTTATAATGGACTGGCTACTTCTCTTTCTAACATAGTTCTGCCCCTACCTCCAATAATTCAGAGGAATTATGATGCTTTCTGATCCCTATAAAGAGATACAAAAACTGGAAGATGGATATATGCTATACTGTGGACAGGGTGGACACTACAATATCAAACACCTGTGACTGATAAGAAGCACAGCTATTTGATCCCGAGTGGCTTGCTTGAACTAAACTTATACCTTCGACACATGACTGCTACAAATTGATCACATTTTTCATACAGTTACTGCTTTGCTTGAACACAAACTAAGGGCATGATTTATACTTTTGTGGTAATCTCCTTTGGCCTGGAGAGCACTGAATCTTCACAACGCCAAGACTACTCCACTCTCCAAATTTAATAATGACCAACAAGCTAGTGGTCATTTCTAAAGCACTGGCAGTAACTGCTATGATGATGGTTCCTCTCAATGCTGTTTACAGTTTGATGCAGGGCTCAATTAGCACCAAACTGTTTTTTTTATATTTTCAAAAAGACAATCCTGAAGCAGACATTTTTTTTTTTTAAAGAAAAAAGAAAATGCTTCCCTCACCAGGGGAGTTAGATCCCATGGTAAAGAGAGCTTTTAGCAGTTTTCAGTGCCTCGTGCTGCCATGGCTTTCCTGACAGTGATGGGCAGTGAAAACTGAAGTCTAATTCCTCTCATCTAAATTAGGTGAAGCTTAATTCCTCCATTCTAAATTAGGTGAGCAGAATTACAAGTCTGTCTCTGAAGGCTCTTACTCTACTGGGTGTTCAAAGGGGTTTACTCACAGCAGGGATAGAGAAGTATCTGCTGTGATTAAACCTAAGGTCTTCCAGCACCTAAATTTAGTGGGCAGACCACACTTTTTTGGAGGTATAGATACTTCGTCACTGCGGTAATTGACTATCTATACTGCCAATATATAAATCAGCCCTTAAATGTCTTTTTGTGCTCTGATGGTTTCAGGAGGCCTTGTATACCTTTATGAATAAAATATTGACTGACCAGAAGTCTAAACTATGCAGGCAGTGAATTGTACCCTTACTAAGATGTAGTTTGAGGGGATCTTATGTTGACTATGATGGCTCAATGTTAACATTTAGAAAAAGATATGAAAAAACTGACTACAAAAAGGGGATGCTTTGAGGACTGTTTGGCACTTGTAGTGGCATTTTAATGTCTGCATATGTTATTCAGGCTTTGTAATAACTCAACAAAGAAAGGAAATAAACTGAAAGAACTGACATATCCCCTTTTAATTTAATGAGATTTATTGTATTCAATTTGCATTATTACATAGACATTAAATTTTCAACTTTTCACCAGTAATCATTCATATCGCCACAATTGCCCTTAAATGTGTCAAATTTGTTTGGGGCCTGAAACAGTAGCAAGCATTCCAAAGAAGCTGCATGTAGTCAATGTTTCATCACAGCCACTGAAGTCTTCCTTTTTTCATTCAGTTCTATTACTAGATCTTTAGCAGAAGAAAGGTTGTTGAGCATGAGTTTAATTATGTGATAGTTTTGGGTGGGCATCTGCACTAACCCAATCCCAAAATCTACCTTTCTAGTGTTTCTAAAGTAAAACACAACTGGTAGAATTACCTTTGGCAAGAAAGATAATACCTTAGTGCAGTGGTTCCCAACTTATAGTCTGGGGACCCTTGGGGGTCTGCAAAGCCTCCTCAGTGGGTCTGCAACTGTTCAGAAAATTAAATAATATTCACAGATTCATAAAGTGTACCTAAATAAAGTGGCTAAATATACATTTGAACATTTTTAAACATACTGTCAATGTAAAGGAATTTGAAATTGGAGGCTAAAAATTAAATTGGTATCATCAGATTGCTTTATTGGAGCTGTGCAGATGTATCAAACAACATGCAGCATGGACGATGTGTGGTTTCAATTAAATTTAGAAAAGCTCCACCCTTCCTATTACAATTATTGTTATTATTATTATTATTATTATTATTATTATGATTACTATTATTATTATTATTATTTATATTTACAAATTAAATAAAATGTGTTATCATTTGTGTATGTGTTTAATTACTGCTCGTTTCTCAATTTTTTGTGTATTATTTTGCATTTGAAATCATCGAAAATGTTTAGACCGGGGTCCCCGCCTTTCATTAATGACTCAGTGTGGGTCCCCGGATTCAGATAATGATTCAGTGGTCGTCCCTGAGTTCCCGTAATGATAACATGGGTGTCCACAGAAGTCAAAAGGTTGGGAACCACTGCCTTAGTGCATTTTGGATGAGAAGAATTTGACATGGAGTAAATTCCAAACACTTGTAAAACAGTCATTTCTCAAAAGCTTTAACCTTCCTCTTTCTCCTTCCACTAAAGGAAGTCATTCCCCAACCCCCTTGTGAAATCATTAAGCACACCCACAATATTATTGCAGTGATACTGTAATTATAACTCCTTGAAACAGCCCATTACAGGTTTTTGGGAGAAGTAAGCTAATCCCTGGCAGTGGTGCCCTCATTTCAAACACTTAAACCCAGGGAAGTTTCTGAACTCTCGCAGTGGCAGAACTGGCAAACGGGCTTGTCACATAGGCTAATTCAATTTTAGGGGCATATTTACACTCTGTTTGTGCCGAATGTGCGTCAAAAATGTTGACGGACAATCAGCGCAAACCGTGCACCATATTTAAACTTTGACACCCGAGCCCGCGAACGGCAAAATCCCGCAGTGTGGGCCATTTTCTGGATGCGGGAAACCGCCTTTCGTATATGACATACAAAGTAGGCGTTCCCGTCCCAAAAATGACTTAAGCGCCTGTGCGCCTTATTTATGTTATGGCACAAAAATGACGCATGGCCAGGAGGTGGAAAATTACGCACAACACGATATGCGTAAAAAAATAACGCCTGGGTCAGGGCACGCGTTAAAATGGGGCAAACACACCACTACTTAAGGAAACACACAGAAGCAACAGCAGAGCTCCAAAAGGAAGACATGGAGGTGCTTTTCATCCAGCATGCACGCAGATGCAGAGCACAGGACCAAAAACAGCAGCTTCCACAACACCAGCAGGGACCCCAAAGGCAATGCAGAAGGCAGGAGAGGATATTCCGCACCAGGACAACCCTTCTGGGACCCGGCCAACAAGACATCATTCAGAGGTACAGGTTTAACTGGCAAGCCATTCAGCAGCTGCTGCCAAACATTGAGCAACAGTTGGCACCCATCTTGCAGACACCCTGCACCATTCCACCAGAAACCAAGCTGCTAGCTGTACTACACATGTTGGCAAGTGGCTCCTTTCAAACCACTGGCGCCCTGGTTGCTGGGATCTCAAAGCCATCATTCTCTGCTTTCCTACCCAAGGTACTGGAGGCCATCATCTCACTCACACCCGGATACATCAGCTTCCCCAACACACAGCAGAAGCAGCAGGAGACAAAACAGGGGTTTTACCAAATTTGTGGCTTCCCACAAGTCTTTGGTGCCATTGACTGCACACATGTACGCATTGTGCCACCTGCTGCAACCGAACATCTATACTGCAACAGGAAGCACACACACTCCATTAATGTGCAGGCCATTTGCGATCACGGGGTTTGATCACCAATATCATGGCAAAGTATCCTGGGAGTGTACATGATTCATTCATCTTCTGTCACTGCACCATCAATCAACAATTCCAAGATGGACGATATGGCAATAGCCTACTTGTTGGTAAGTACAGAAACCTACTTATATACACACTGCACAGCAACCCTGTAGGACACACCACACATACACCACGACATCGACACCTGGACAGGAATACACTGAGGTTGTGACACCGCTAGGCATGTTTGATATCCTCACCCAATGGGATACACACCTAGGGACAAATGACAGTTCCAAATAACAACAGATGCCACTCCACAGACACAAGGGAACAATTTAAAACAACACAATGACAAACACAAGTCCCCAATTGGCAGTACATTTGGGAAGATTAATCTTTCAATATCAAATTAATAACACTCAATCCAACACCCTTCAAACCAATACATACTGTGTAAGGGGTGTATAATGTGTTTTTCTGCAGGTCAAACACCATCACACGCATAGCATGATGTTGACTACAATGAAGGTCACGTGCAATTGAGGCTGTACCAATATCTCTCATTGCCCACTACCAAGAAGCAAGTTGACTGAGCGAAGAACACATCTTGATGGGACAATATTGAAAGTGCACATTCCTAAACATACGCATTGCGACAAATTAACACATACACACAACAGATGTACTGGTATACGGACCTTCTAAAACTCTAAATGACAACCTCACAATCAAGTTAGCCATCTGAACTAGAACACGTTCAGTAGTATAGGTACACGTTACAACCTGAGTCGACTTGGCAAGGGAAGAGAAATAGGTCTGCAGTGAACTTGTCACACATGTGAAATTAGTGCATTGTCAATTGTTAACACGTCAGTGCTCACGACGTACGGAGATATTTTGCACATTGCCACCTTGCAAAATCTAAGGGTCTCACTGATGGTTAAATAAATCTATTGCATATGTCAAATTGTATGTGATGTCCAGGGTACATAGATGCATCCGTGTTACCACCACTGTCTAATTGATTCTGTGTATGGAAGTATTATCTCAGCCCCAGTTAAGACACAGGGACACCTATTTCACAAGTCACAATGCAAGGGAGTACACACTGTACTGCAACTCTACAAAAATACTGCTGACATCCGGTCAACAGCCAAATACCTGTTCAGATAAGGAAACAAGCCAATGCTGATGGTACATCCTAGAAGCCTAGGAATCCACACAATAACACAAACACCAATGAGTCACAGACAACAAAAGAGAACAACTGCCATGCAAAGTGATATTTATGGTCAAGCTACATCAACATGTTCTCACTCATTTTCTCTTTCAGCTGATCAGGGGTATGGGATCCAGCCATGGATCATGACCCCATTTGCAAACCCAAGCACTGCAGCAGAGAGTGCATATAATGAGGCACATAGGAGGACACGCACCATAGTCGAGAGGACCTTTGGCATCCTGAAGTCAAAATTCAGGTGCCTCAACATCACAGGAAGCAGCCTCCTATAATCACCTGAAATGGTGTACAAAATAATTTTGACCTGTGCCATCCTGCACAACATATATGTAAGAAGGAACATCCCTCTATATGGACCCGACCCACAAATGCCTGAAGAGGAGGAAGAGGAGGATGCTGTCCATCAACATGAGGGGGGACCATCCAAACACAGCTGCAGGATTGTGTCGGAGACAACATATTGCCCAAAATTTCTTTTAACTCTACTTACCCATCACCACTGTCTTACCATATATAAATAAACACCTATACTAATCACTATATCATGGTCTGGATAATCATTTTTGCATAACATTATCTCTAACTATCAGAAACAGAGTGTAGCCTCATTGAGCATTGCTGAAATACCGATTAGGACAAAGAACATTCCTAAACTAGTTTGATGCTTATGAATGTACAGCCACATTCACTCACACAGTAAATTACACGTATCCTGTCCAGTTCATATTTGAAGGGCAATAGCAGAGGACCACACCTATTCCACACATACATGTTGGCAATATGGTTCATCGCAGCATATGGCACACAAATAAGACACCATCAGTCAATAAGGTAAGAAAATGCCTCATACATGAGGCAGTGGATGTGCTATTGCATTGGTAACAGGAATGTATGACCAGACCCCTGACAGCAGTAAGTCGTACATCACCTATTTTTGCAAGGACTATGTGTGATTAGATTTCCATATAAGCAGCAAATTCATAGCACAAGTGCCCCAGGTATGACTAGCATTGCTCAGATGACATCCCCTGCACATGGCAGCCCGTGTCCTAAGTCCTGACACACCCATGTTCCCGGTCTCACCCCACCCTTCTTCAGAGGTCCCTGGAATGGCAATATGTGTCTCCAGATAATCCCTCCTCTACACACTCCCAGACTCACAATACAATCTGTCTGATTGTTTTTTTGGTCATTTGTGTTGTCAACATTTGTCTTTGTTGTGATGGGAGTCTGTTGTGGGTAGTGGTAGTTTGGGTATAGTTGGACTGTGTTCGTAGTTATTTTGCATTTTCCTGTCCTACTTTCCCTCTATTCTCCTTTGTACCCCTTTATCCCCTCTTTATTTTTGGTGCAATAATGTTGGGTGGGCCTCCTCTTGGCAGGATGGGAGAGGAGGAGCTGGGTGGGTTTATTTGGCTGCTGTGCCACTTCCTACCCCTGATGATAGAGGCAGGTGGTTGTGTGATCCAGGGCTATCACACAGAGGCAAGGAGGCTCCGGTGGGCAAAGGTGTTGTAGCATCTGCAGAGAATATACAACACACCCCGAAATGACCACCAGCTGAAGCACCGCTGGGCTGACTTTGTTGCCAGGGAGCAAGACCTGCTGGACCACCTGGGGATTGTGATTGGTGGCCCTGTTGGTGAGTACAAATCAGAGTAATGTGCACATTTAAATGCTCTGTAGTGACAGTAGCTGATTTTTTCATATTCTGCCAGCAGTGTTTTTGAACATGTGGAGTGCTAGTGAAACATACAGGGCCTTATTTCTACTTTGTAAGCAACGCAATTGCAACCTGTTTTGAAACAAGAGTGGGGCAAACGTACAAAATACAATTGTATTTTGTAAGTTTGCGCCGCCTTTGTGTCAAACAGCAACACAAATGCGGTGCAAAATATGTATAGATATGGGCCACAGTTGCCTGTGAGGTATACAAATTTCCTACACATTACCGTTGTTTATTGATGCAATAACTAGACTAACTTTCTAAACACAACAGGAGCCTGACAATTAGTGCTGGCTCCACGTCAATTGATGATGGCAATGTGGCTCAAACATATGTTTCATGTGTGGTCAGTGAGTGTATCAGGAAACATATCTTCGAAATCCAAAATTTTTCCAGAAATATTGTGGCCCTCAATTGTTCGAGGATACATGTCTGAAATGGATTCTGACACATACGTGAAAAATGATTGCTTACCTCAGGTAACATCTTAGACTGATATTTTGAGTTTGTAGCGCCACATTTCAATTAGGGATGGCTGGCAAAAGGTATGCACACGGGTTCATATCTCTATGGTTTATGCAACTCACCATAGCTGTGGCACATCTAATGAAGAAAATTATACAAATAGAGGGCTAACAACTGTCCCTGGCCCTCTGTACATTGTACCTGTGTGTCTAAAATTGGTCTTAGTCACAATGTCTGGGTGACTGGTATTGCAGTCCTCACGGAAAGTGGCTTTTGATGCCTCTCAAGGATGCACATGATGAGAGGAATACACTCCATGATTTTGTCTGCTCACTAATGAAGGAGCATGTTTGCCACCACATGATAGTTGGGGCCACTGCATGTGTGCGGATATGTGTGTATCACTCACTGGAGTCCCCGGGTCTGTACATGTTTGAAGTGGAATGTAGGATGCAGTATCATCATGTCTGAGAGGCTTTATTTGTATTTTGAAGTGCTGTACAGTGCACAGACATTGAGCACATTTCTCCCTTCCATGCCTTACAGGTGGACCTGCACCCTACACTATTATAGAGGTGGCTCGATTTGCGGACCCAGACATCTCCAGTAAGTGTTGATATTTCTGTTCTGTGTTGTCTTTGCAGATGATGTGTGATTGACTCCTGTGTGTTGGACACATAGCAAGGTGTGATGTGCTAGTCAATCATCTGTTTTGTTCCTTGAGCTGGGTATCATTTTATCACCATCTTTGAGTTGGCCAATCCTTATTGTATTGTCATGTTTAGGGATTCTAGGTCAGTCTTGTAGGCACAGCAATGTGAATAGGGATAAGTTATGTGGATAAAACATTAAATCAGAAAATGTAGCAGTGGACCATACCAGTGATTTAGCCAGCCAGTCAGACCCTGATTCTCCCAGAAAAGGGATGCTAAAATCTTACCCACAAACTTCAGCTTCCCTATTCACTAATGAACATGTTTGACTGTATGTTTAACTTCCTAGCAGCATGTAGCTCCACATGTTGTGCTACGAATATGAGGCACTTGAGTACAATGGCCTAGGTGTGCATGCAGCTCATGGCCAGAGGTGTGCTTGCATCTATCTGTTTGTTGTAAGTCATGGCGTACTGGTAGGAAATGATATAGACAATGGTGTGCATCTCTAAAGATAAGTGTTGATGGGATTGTCCAAGATTTGGATATATCCTATTTGGAGTTCCTCCTTATCTGTGGTGTGCTGGCCAAACCCATGTACAGCTTCCCAAAGCTTCCTGGGTGTCCTTGTTGTTGAAATTATTAGTTGCTTGTCCACCCCCCCCCGCCACAGGCGTAGGGTTGTGAATAGTGTACCTAGGACTGATGATCCAAGTTTGGTACACAGACATGTAGATCAGTAAATCACTTGTCCAAACCTAGGATACCCACTCATGCATTTTATACTGGCAATTCCATTTACAACTCGCAGATCTTGTGGCCCTAGATTGCCATCCAGGAACATAGAAATGTGTTAGCCTGTCAGTGGTGGGGGATATGCAGCATGATTTTTACCTCACAACTGGCAGAACAATGATGTCAAAGTCATTCCAGTTGTTATCCATCTTGTAGGGTTTGGATGTGCTATTTGATGATAAGACATGTGTAGGCTGGCTTGCCATGTACTTACTCAGGGACTATCAGTGATCTGTATGATGATATGGGCTGTTACAGGTACATTAGATGTGTTGTCTGATTTATTTCTTGAGCCATTTCACACAATGCTGTACCTAATGTTTGGTTTTCTATTTGTCTTAACAGCTGCCAATATGACTCCCATCCAGCTTCGAGAGTTTCAGCGCAGGTCAATGAGTTACTGCCACATTCTGGATGTGGAGTCTGGGTACCGCCACATGGCAAGATGATATCGCCATGAAAGAGCCTCCGGAGTTTGGAGGGCATTTGCACAAGGGGGCCCTTCTATGTCCACCACAGACACCACCACCAGCACCACCACTACCACCCAGGTGGCACCAACAGTATCTGGGACCTTTGCTGGACCATCTACAGCAACAGCTCCAGGACCAGTCACAGCACCACCTGCACCTCAGCCTACGGACATGGCACCAACAAGGGCCCATACTTCATCTACTGGCACCCAGACCACACCTGCTGCAGCCATAGACCCTGCAGCTTTTGCCCAGAACTTGGACCGTGTCCTACGGAAAATGACCAGACTGCAGCAGGAGGTGGCACAAGTTAACCGGAGGGTGCGTGACATAAAGAAAACCCTGATGAGGGCCAACTTGTAGGCTTATACTCAGACATGATTCCCTACCCTCCCGCCTCTTTCCTGGTTCTTTAACTTAGTGGATTTAGGGGGCTTAGTGTTAGGTTAGTATAGGCTGTTAGTTTGGTTAGTAGTAGTGGGTGGGTGGTGGGGGTTTCATACTTCTTTCAACTGATTTTTATTATGTGTTTTGGGGCAATGTTAGGGTTTTGGTGTTATAAAAAATGAAAATAAATAAATAAATAAACAAAAAAAAAATATTAAAAAAATTATATTTTTGTTTAGTATTAGATAATATGTGTTTAGGTTAGTATCTGTTGTCCTCCATGTGTCCCGTCTTATAGGGGGGTAGGGGTTTGATGGTTAGATCATTTTGTTAAATGTGATAAGAAAGTTTAGCTTAGGTTAGTTAGGGACAGTTGCGGGTAATGTGTAGTTAGAGTAGATTAGGTTAGGTTAGGTGTTTCCCCTGGTTTTAGCTTCTGATTTTACTGTTTAATAAATGTCTAGGTAACCTTTTACAGTATGTGTAAAATGCTTATAGATCAGGGCCTTGCCATGAGTGAACAGTGTCTCTTTTGTATTAGCTTTTGTGTCCCAGGCTGCAACCATATCCCAACTGAGCTGTTACATTGGCAGCTACACCAAAGCTACTTAGCTAAGATTCGGCCATCCATTGCACCCACCACTCTCGGTTACTATGGATCCAAAAGTGTGGTTAATTTTGTGCTGTATGTTTTCAATGTCACATACTTTGCTACCAGATTTCGTATTGGGGACACTGTGTTAAGTCTGCCTGCAGCCTGATGTTCAAGCAAATCCTTATAAGGTGAGTGGTAGTATGCTCTCATGTAGTATGGTATACATAACTCGCACATATCATTTATTACAATGTTCAGCACGATTACCTATTTGTATGGAAACTCATACACATCCCTTCATGCTGTTTGGTGTGTGTTAGGTAATAATTGGCGAAAATGTCACATACGTAAGTTGAGGAGGCGTTATTCTGTACAACACAGCATTTTGGTGGATAGTTTATATTTTCCTCAGAAATAATCCTCAGGGAGGGCAGATTATGGTACAATCCAGGCCACTGTCCATAGTTATCAGCCAAGAATCGTGCAGGTCAGGTGTATAGACAATCAATGATCCTTTACCTGAGGTTAACATCACTGATGGCCATCACGTTTGATGTGTCACATTACACAGACAAAGTTGTTGTGTAAGTGCTATTTATTTAAAAGTGCTGTAGTGCTATATGTACATTGTCCATGATTGTGAGTCCATTAGTGTGACATCTTCCATTGTGATCCTACACAAGTGCAAAAGGACATGTCATTGGACATGCTGGGGTGAAGTGTCAGACAGTGCAGAGGGACAGGATTTGCCAACCAGTTAGTGACAGACAATCACAGGGCAGGCTGACAAGATAAACAGTGGGTTGAAGAACAGTGCTTGAGTACAGTTGTTGCAAGACTGGCATGTTACAAAGCACAAGACCTTGGTAATAGGTGGCCATGTGGCAGGGACTAGTGCTACTGAGTACTCTTACGGGTGAAGGCGATCTGCTCCATGTCTTCATCTTCTGATGTGTGTGTAGTCTCCTCTGCCCTTGGTGGTGGTGGTTGTGAAGGGGCAACACACCCCTCAGTGTTTAAAGACGTGGAGCCAGACATCCCGGTAGCTGCTAACTGTGCGGGTCTTAAGGGCAGTACTGCAGCAAGGAGGAGCTGCTGGTTCTTAAGAATAGCAGCCACATCATGGTGGTAGGCAGCCAGGTCGGCCCTGAGGAGTTCAATATTGCATTTGTGCACGCGTTGACAGGATTGTTGTTATAGGTGTTGGGTCAACTCTATTACAGCTGTGCTGATTTCCTTCAACCTTTTTTCATCTTCCTGCAAGATTGTTGTTCGCCCTTGCATAGCTGCTGCTTGTTCTTCAGTTGACATCATGCACGAACGCACCCCCTCTAGGCTGGCTGCCATAGTTTGCATCCCCACCCGCACCTCCTTGGCCAGCTCCCGCTGTACTCCAACTACAGTTCGCTCAAAGCTGGTGCCAGGGTCGTCAGAGTCCTCAGCTGTGTAGGAGCTGGCATGTCGTACAATTGGGGTGGTGGGTGGGTCCTCTGTGATGGCTGCTGTATCTGTGCTCCTCCTTGTGACTGAAGGTGGGGTCTGGAGGGTTTCAAGGACATCTTGGAGGGTCTGCTGGCTGATGTTTGTCAGCTCGTCATCCATGTCATCAGGGAAGGGAAGTCCAGGACAGGCAAATCCGCAGGAGGGCCATCATCCTCTGCAATGAGATATGGTACAATTAGTGTGTCTGTGTTGTGGGCTTTGTAATGTGTCATGCCTGCCTTCCGATTATTTTAACATTGTGATCTTGGTTCCTATTCATTGTTCCTGTCTTTCATATTAGCATTCTCCCAGGCCCATGCCCCACCTGCATGTCCACAGTTTGTGGGCTTGTCAGCATCACATCCTCTAGGTGTTGGTTCAACCCTCCGTCTACTTCCATTCTCATGGTGAGGCCTTTCACTGGCTGGTCTACTTCCATTCTCATGGTGAGGCCTTTCACTGGCTGTGGGTGCTCTGATGGCACAAGCACCCCACTTAACAATCTGGACCTGCCCTAGTCTCTGATCTTTCACATCCACCTATATGTAGTTGAGATGTAGCATATACTATGTCTAGCTTTGTTATGGCACAATATGGATGTCAGCATTGGTAATGTGTGCTGCTGATGTTGGGGAATGTGTGGTACATTGGATTGCACTGATAGTCGTAGCATTGTTCTGTTTCCGCCTCTGACTGTGCAGGTGTATTTCTGTAACCAGTTACATGCGTCCTCCCCCTCAATGCTGTTGTCTGAGCAGTATGACATTTGGGATGTTGCATGGTGTCATTGGAGCTATTGTGACCCAGGCACAGGGTGGACCCTGACATATGCAGCATGGGTATGGCATTAGTGCTGTGTACCTCCTAATGTTAATGACAATGGCTGATGTTTGTAGCAACTGTGGACAATCACATTTGACTGGATTGGAACATTTGTCTTGATTTCAGGAAATAGATAACGTTGTCATCCTCAACCCTCTAATTTGGGTGTGTTTGTTCCATGGGGACGTTACTGCCATTAGCTACTTGACCTGTACACACAGCAGAGGTGGTAGTGGCAAGTGCTGTCAATGTTACATTCCATTTGCAGGTATTGCCAGAGGTTGTTAATTGGGCCCTAGTTACTGTAGGGAGAATACTGGCTGACGTGTGACGGGCTGCCAGTTTTATGTTGTACCCTGCCCTCCTGGCCTGGCTTTACCTTTACAACATCCTTGGCATGGCAGCATACCCCCATGCAAAGGTCATTGGTGTTGTGTAGTAGTGTGCCCCAGGTTTCCTCAGAACGGGCCATGCCCCTGTGCCATGCCCCTTTACCCATTCCACTCCCTGAATATCATGACTTACATGCATTGTGTAGTAGGTATTATCACTGCCCCCACTTACAGTTAAACGTTGTGCATTTTAATTCCCCATGCGACTTACCCTGCATGTGCGTTGTCTCCTGGTAGTCTGAGCTGTCCTATCCTTGAATCCCTGTGACGATCTCCTCAGGGATGACGGCTGCGACCATCTCCTCCATGTGGTCCAGGGCCTCCTGGTGTGCTGGACTCCCACCTCCAGTCTGCAGTGCTGCCTTCCTGTTCCTGGCCATCTTTTCCTTGGTCCTGCACTTGCAGTCATGCCAGAGTTTCTTGCACTCGATGACTGTACTCCGTACTTCTGCCACACTGTTGATCTTGTCAACAGTTTGTTGCCATATTGCCTCTCTCCTATCTGATTGGCAACTTTGAGGTGACAAAGAGTTGGTGCTGGTGTTCCTGTCCTGGGTCTTATGTGGGTCTTCCTGGCTGGTTCCTGCTCTGTTGTCAGCTTCCTGGGGTCTGTGCAAGCATCTGGGATCCATTTTGGCTCTCCTATGCACATTTTGCAGTGTTTGCAGCGCTTTTTGATGTAAGTGCATAAAAAAACAGCACGTATCCGGTTTGCGGCATCGTAAACTGGCTAACAGTCATTTTCCCACGTTAAAGTTTTTTTCCTGTACGGCATGACGCAGTCGTTTGAGTAAAAAACAAAAGACTCACCCCTGTGGTTTCCGCCGCCGTGCGTCAAAGTATAAATTTGAGACAGGAGGGGACAGTACCATTGAGACACTACAATTGAGACAGGAGGGGACAGTACCGACAGCAACTCCTCCTCCGATGGAAGATCCCTGGAGGTGGCGGACCCCTCTGTGCCCACCCCAACTACAGGTACAGCCGCCACCCCTGTACCAGCACTGCCCGCCCAGCAGCCCATCAGCTTGTTTCCTGTGCCTTCTCACCCAGGAGGGTTGGCATCTCCTTTGCCCCAGGCACCTCAGGCCATGACTCAGTCAGACCTGCTGCCCTCAGTGAGGAGGCTATTGACCCCCTGAGATCCCTCTCTGTTGGGCAGTCAACCATAATGAATGCCATCCAGGGTCTAGCAGGGCATTTGTAACAAACTGTCATAGTTTGGACTCTTGCTCTGGGCAAGACTGCTGATTTAAGGATACCAGTACTTATGTTTGTATGCGACTATGCTTATCCTACAAGTCGCAACTGTCGTCACAATCCTTCCAGCTCACTAGCAGCACCTCACCAAAAACAATACCAATAGTAAAAGGTGATTTGTGGCAGCCTTTACACATGGACTCAAGAACAAGCCATCTCAGGGAGTGTCCTGGTTAAACGGAGGTTACCCCTTTCTCACAGATACATTATGTCTCTGCCAAACACAGGTAATAACGAAGATGCAGTAAAGTTTCAATAGTTTTTATTTAACACAACTGCAAATTGCAATATGTTGCATGGGCTGCAATGATTAGGATAATGAACAGTGCAAGAAACAGAATTGTGAAGAAGAGAGTCATTATTACAAAGACCCCCAACATCTTGCAATAGCATGTAATAGACATAAGAGGTGTAATGTGCCCAAATACCCTAACATGATAGGCCTAACCTCCTACCTAAAGGAGAGCTGGGTTTGTTCAACCTAATCTGCCAATGCCATGTCCATGAGAGGAGCCCCCAATCCTCGTTACCTTGGAATGAGGTCTCTATCTCAGACTCCGCAGGGACACGAAGACTAGGTCAGCGTCAAGACGACGTGCAGCATTGATATCAGCGATAGAGGCGATGCCCTCTGGTTGGAATCCCTCTGATTATCTGTCTAAAGTGCGATGTATTTATACAGATCTACCAGGACCCCTGACGAAGGTGTGTTCCCAAACAATAGATAACAGACATGCTTGGGGCGACAATTATTATAAACAAATCCCTCAAAAGTATAGAGAGGGAAAGTCCCTAAGTGTGAACACCTACTGTTTGTTTGTCTTTGTCACTTGATCTTTACGCCTTAGCGCGGTGGCACTGATAATGCAAAGCATAACAAGTGGCCTAACTATAAACAAGGCAGCAATCTTAGATGAATTAAATAATTAAATGGGCTAAGAGAGATCAATCTAAGTAGGTTAAAAGTCAGTAGGTGACGAGGGCACGAGTCTGCAAGCCAAAGGCTAAGCTAACTCCTGTTATCCCATTAAAACAAACCAGTATTCACTACACCCTCCCCATTGCCGTAACAGGTATGGCGAAGGTACGGGAACCCAAATGCTAAAATTGCTCTGAACTAAAAAGCTGAAAGCATAAAAACTAACTAAAAAACTCTTTAAAATGCGTTAAAAAGGGAGTAAAAACAGTTCAGCTAAAATACATACAGAGATGTTAATGTTAACCGTGACAAGCACAGCGTGCCAAAGCAAACTCAATTTGAATGCATAATTATAATCGGGAAATGGCAAGCCAATTCATCAAATCATATGCTGTAATCATGATCTCGAAGAGGGTCATCGAAGTCAGCAACCAAGGACCTCAAAAATGAGTCCACATCATCTGATGTTAAATTGAGTGCTGGACGGACAAACGGATCCACAGAGCAGTAGTGAGCAGTATTCTCTGGTGTAAGGTCATCCGCTGCAGTGCCGTCGTCCTTGGTAGACATTAAAACGGAAGGCTCATAGGTGGCCTCGCGGAGCAACCTCAGTCTCAAAGGGCATGACTGTGTATGAACCCTCATTGGGAACATCAGCAGTTCGTGGTCCACAGGAGATGTCGGTGCAACAGCAAGACAGAGCATAGGCAGATGTTCAAAGAGGCACCACACACAGCGGAAAACTGGTTGTAAGCACCAGAGAAGGGGCCGAAATGACAACCACCAATAATGCTCCAATTCCACCAGCAAGGGTGCACCGAAGATCCGAACCATGCATTCACGGCACAGCGGAGTTGGCGGGAGCGGCTCCATCGCTCTATGTACCTGGAAAGAAACAACCAATACGAATCAGAAGAAATAGCAGTAGTAGTCCGCCAATCAAAGCAAAAAATAATTGGAAAGCCACCAAACACACTTGAAAAGAGCGAATGGATGGCCGACGGGATGACTCCGAAGACAGTCTGGAAGATGGACACAAAACAAGACCCGACAGCCTTAAAGCAGTGGACAATCCCAGTAGTGCTCGAAGCATTGATTATTCTGGATACCAGTTCTCCAAAGTGCTTGGGGAAGTTGGATTTAATAGGGATTGTATCTTGTATGATGATCTTGCAATCCGGAGAGCATACTTCTCTCTGGCGGATGTCAAGATGACTGGTTTTTTAAACAATAGCGCCTTCAGTCTGCTCAGCTTGTCATTGTTCACATTAATAGTATCTATGTGGGGCCACATGTCAGATACTTTTATCTCTTGTGTGGGGGGGAATAAAAAATGTCCGCAACACGTAACAACCTTCGAGACCAAGATTGCGTAGGCAATTCCTGGTCGTATGCTGCAACAACTTTGATCGTTCAGTACCACATAACTTCTATTGGAAAGTACATGAAATACCGGTCGAATCAAAGGGATGGGAGTACCTTTCAGAAAACAGGCCAAGTTTGTGACCACCGCATTGAAAAGGCCGTGAAGGGACACCTGCTTACATATTATTGAATGACTAACAGTAGTCTCACATTCGCTTCCTCTAAGAAAGACCTCTGTTTCGCCGTTCAAACATTTATAATCAAAGGGCAGCTCCCACTCTTCCTTAATATAGCTATCGCCTAGTTGCTCGTACCTTCCCACTCAAAGATGTTTCAGGCAGCTTGAGAAACAAAAGGTCTAAATGGGTAAATTAATTATTCCATGTAAGATCCAAATAGTTGAAGGACTCTATGCTACCGTGAAGGGCTACTTGTCAAACTTCTTTACATGAAGCATGGTGAAACTAGCTTCCCTTTTAGCCATTGTCTGTTGTTCCACAGAAAGGTTAAAAGCAGTGAATAATTCACTCCTGTTAATATATTTCCATGGAATGCGGCCATTTTTCAGCGTCTGTAATGTCCAACCCAGCTGCATGATGGAACGTAGCTGTGTTTGTCCATGATATAAACGGGACAAGTCTGTCTGAGTGATATCAATAGCAGACAACACTATATTTGATAGTGAATAAATCCTGTTGGAAAGAGTATTCATGCCGTTGTCGACAACTACTAAAACCTTTCTGTAAGTTTTCCTCATCCAATTGCCTTAAACACGCAGCAGCTTCAATCTGTGAAAGTTTCCAGGTCTTATTATATATAGCATATAGGAATCTTTTTGAGCGCTCTTTCCTAGGACCTAGCAGAAAATCCTGCAAGTCTACATCCTCAGAAAGAGTGTTCAGATGTTTCTTAACTGTGGCTAACGTGTTAGACTGTACCCATTGCTGGCACAGTTTACCCACACTGTGTCTTAATTATACCTGTATATTGACCCGATACAAAGTGAGGGTCTGGCCTGTTAATTGAAAAACCCCATGAAGAGTTAAAAAAAACACGCTTCACACTCATTAGTGTCATTTGGCCATATTAACCACCCGCCGGGACTGGAAAGTGAAGAATTATATGTACCAGCCCTAACCATTGCATCTAGTCTTTCCCCAGTGGTATTAAGGAACTGTTGCCAATCAATAAACATTGCCGGTGTGGGGATACTGGGTGTGTTCATTTCTTTAATTTTTGGTAACCCCAGACAGTATGTCTGCTGAATAGTGTAATTTAAGAAAATCATTTGCACAGGAATCAGGCATGTTTGGAACAAAGCCTCCCTATCCTGTATCTGACAATCTTGTGTTTCCCATACACTTTTCAAATCAATAGTGCTCTTCCAGCATCCGTAACCTTCAACTGCGTGCCAGGAAACAAAGGAATCTGAATAAATCAGTTTTATGTCAGTTAGCAAAATTTTCCTAATTTGTGCTGGAGGTAATTTAAAATAATACGACTCTGCATTTTTCGTGTCATGCCCAGAAAAATATGTAAATTTATCAGTATAGTATTTCGGGCTCCTCACTGGTGGTGTTGAACAGTGTTCCCACTGTGTGTAGTTTAATACTGGTCTATATCTAGTGGCAGGGTGTAGGTAGTAATGTCCCCAATTGTTATGACAGAACATTTTCCCATAATTCACTGTATGTTCATATACATCATCACTTTCAAAAATGGAATAGTCCTTCATTTCAGTTAGCATGGAATCAACTGTTCGGACATCTCAATCATCAGATGCAACATCAGGTGTAATTACATCTGTCATAGATATTTTGAACATGTATGGTATTTGAATAATCTCTGTAGGCCCGTATATATCAAAGGGAACTTTGTCCCACACAATCCCATCAGAAATCGTTATTGCTGTAATATTTACAAGGGACAAGTCTCTTCAGACCTTATGTAAGGAATAATATGGAGTTAAGACCTCATCTACAGGCTCAACAGAGGAGCGTTCAGGAATACAGTGCCCATTTATGAGCAAGAAGAAAACAGTCACAAAACCAACCCAAAAAATAATGCTGAAAATGTCAAACAGAACCATAAATAGTTCCATGGGTAGATTAAATCATTATTTTTAAGCCATTGATATAGTTTACTTCTTATTGAAACATTGTCAATCACAGTAGTGGATGAGTCTCAAGAAAAGTCATCAATGTCTATGAAATAGCCAGAGGCAGTCTCTGCAAAAACTGGAGCCGGTGCATCACTTGTACTTTGGTCCACTATGCGTGGAGGCTCTTGGTAGACAGTGTTATCAGTCTGTGAAGTGTTCGTGTAAAAAACAGCCAAATCTTGGACAGGAGTTGCCATTGATGTGGTGACTGGAACTAGCAAAAGTTCATTTTCCGCCCTCCCCATGGTCGAGGAGGTGTCTGGAACAGCGTTGGACATTGTTGCATAGTCCGTAGTAGTGTTATTCATCCTACTATGTAGATATATGTCCTGTTGGGTAGTGGGAGGGGATCGGGAACCACCCAAGGGACCTCTTGGTCTACTGTGAAGGATCAGCCACATGGTGTAATTTGATGTCATCAATGGAAATGAATCTGTTCGTTCGAGAACCAGACAGTGGTGGTAAGATGACAGTCCTGGTACCTTAAATTCCCAAGACCGGTACAGCTGCTCTGTATGATGGACCGAATTCCTTCTTCACAGCGATCTTCTCACAAACCAGATCCCCAACTTTAGGAATCCAGCCAGTCGAAGTTTTCGCTAAATCCCTTATTCCTAAGGTGGTAGAACTGGTAGATGATTTATCATCACAAAATTGCTGAAGCTCCTGTAAGACAGTGAGACGTTCATTTATGTCAAATGGTGTTTCTGCTGCCACCATACCAGAGGCATCAAGATCTAGGACATTCATAGGTATCCCAAGGAGAACCTCATAAGGAGTGCGTCCCCCCAAGGACCGCATTGGCAGATTATTCAGTGCTCTCTAGACCCCATATAGGTGATGTAGCCAACTGCGGCCTGAACCTAGTACTCGAGCTGTTAAGGACTACTTTATATCACAATTCCACTTCTCCACGACCAAATTTCCCTTGGGATGGTATGGTGAGGAGTAATGGAGTTCAACACCCAACGTCCCCATGGTGTCCCTGAATGCCTAAGAGGCAAATGCAGGGCCCAGGTCCAAATGGAATGCTGCAACCGCATATGTACAGATGAAGATCAGCAAGTCTTCTGTGCACTGAAATGATAAGAATAGTTTGTAGGGTATCCCTTTGGAAGGGGCTTGCCTGCAGCTGAAGCTTTCACGGCAGTTAGAGTTTCATTCTCAAATCTCGTTTGTGAACGAGTCACTGCAGCCACAGAAGCCGTAGCTACTGCTGCTTTGGCCGCTTCATCAGCCAATGTGTTGCAGGTAACGTGTACTCATACACATTGTTGGCCCAATGTATGTACTACTTGGGCAGATGGTAGCTTATCCTTAAAATCAGCCACCCTGCCGCACAATGTCTTGTATTTAATGGTGTTCCCTTTAGAATCTCTAAACCCGTTCAGCTTCCATGATTAAGATAATCATTGTATGACTGAACGCAGTAGTATGAGTCACAGACTATTAAAGTCAGGCTTCCTGGCTTTGTGTGTTCTAGCGCTATTATAAGAGCTTTAAGTTTAGCCAATGGAGCTGTGCAGTCCCCTAGGGTCTGCGTGTAGGTATTGTGAGGGTGGAAGACTCCATCTTCCATCACTATGCTCACCGCTGCGCAAGCGGCTGAGTATTGATGTTTAGTACCTACTGCTGGTAGTGCTGAACCATCAGTGTATATAGCAGTATGGTATCTGTCAAATGGCAAGATATTTAGAGGAGCGTCGTACTCCTGTTCATACTGGAGAAACTCTTGTGTCTGAAGTTTTGGATCAAAAATGTAATCGACATCAGTGGCGGTCGGAGACTTTGCCCATTGTATCCAACGTGGATGGAATGCTTCAGCGTTAGGAACGCTTGCTTTGGTGACAGCCTCTAAGGCCGGCACAGAGGAAACAACAATAATACGTTTCCCCTGGGCAAATGGCCTCTCTTTTATGACGGCCATCTGAACTGCCATGAGAATCTTTTCTGTAGGTGCAAAACGCTGTTCTGAATTAGAGTATAAATGTGATTTATATGCAATGGGTACTGTGTCACCTTCGCTGAAGGTGACAAAAGTAAATCCAATGGCACCAGCAATTATTCTGATGAACAAATTTGTTTTATTGTCACATGTGTAAAAGTGTTCAGCTTCTAGCATGTCATGTTGTATTTTCCTAAGGATGCGTGTGTGTTCAAGTGTCCAGTGTCTGCTAGAAAACTTGGGCTGAACCAACTCATAAAGTGGCTCGATACATTGTGCATAGTCTGGAATGTATGTTCTGCCAAAGTTAATGAAACCCAGTAGTGACTGTAGTTTCTTAAGCGTGTTAAGAGGGTGCAGTTGAGCACATTTCTCTAGAAAGTGCGGGGCCAGGCTCTTCCCCTCATTTGATAGCTCATATCCCAGGAACAATACACTGAGGAAGTTGAATTTGTAACCGAGGTCTGCAAATCCCAAAATGATCTGATCGACCCTTACAAGATGAATGCCGAGGTCATCGTCTGTGAGATGTATGCCATCCACGTAGGATAACGCCTCAGAATCAATATCATGTAATATTGATGTTACACGGGCTAAAAAAAGTCCTAGGCTCTTCTTATAGCCTTGGGGTAAACGACAAAAGTGTTTCTGTGAGCCAAATGAGAATGCACTCAGGTCCTGACTTTCATGTGCTAAGTTCTGGCTGAAAACGCCATTAGATATGTCTAATGCTGTTTTATATTTTTTGCACACTATATTATTTATTACTGCTGTGCTATGTGAGTTTTGTATTGCATATGTGTGTGTATGACTATTTAAATGTCTATAATCAATAACTATTCTGTAGGGATGGTCTGGCTTTGCAACTGGGAATAACGGGTTATTTATTGCAGATGTATAGCGCTCAATTACTCCCTGGTACTCGAGCTGAGTGAGGATGTCCCTCACTGGAGCTTTTACTTCATGTTTAACAGGATATTGTGGCTGCGGTTGGGGTGTAGACCTAACAGGAATAACATGACAAGGAGACTCCTTGTCCCAACCTACAAGATTGTGGTATAATGCAGGTGCCTGCGCTAAAGCCCATTCAGCAGCATAGGCTTCTTTTTCTGCTTCCGAAACAAGATCAGAGAAAGAAGGCAAAATGACATCTTCCCCATGCAGGAGCTTACGGACGTGTTCAGGTGGCCAGTCTCTTTCGGCCAATAGGTTATCACTAGTAAGTTCGTCCCAAAATATCACACCAATGGTGCGTTCCACGTCTCCCTCTATCTGAATTTTCAAATCATAAACCCTGTAGAGTGGGAGAATGCAGTCATCTGCAGATTCAACTGCAATAAAATCGCTAGTTGCTGTCGCATCCAGATCATCTTTCAGACTCTGGTGACATATTGTGACCTCTGCTGCACTGTCTAACAGAGTCACTGCCCATGTCTTGTTCCTCAACAGTGTTCTCAAGTGTACTGGCATTTTTAGCTGTCAGTGCTGCCACCTTTTTCTTTTTAAATTGTGGCTTTTGCTGAGGAGTCTTTTCTTCTTTTTTAATTGTAGACTGCGGCAAGTCTTTCTTTTGTTTCACGTGTTCAGGACGTCCATCAAGACGGCCCCCTCTGTCGCTACGTCTATCCAGTGCGTCCTGAAAGGAAGGAGAGGGACGTGAATCAGTAAATCTGTCTGAAGTTGTAATATTCTCCCTATTTCTGAGATTGTATCTCCTTTTGGAGTTCTCAGGGTGTGGAGAATCAGCTCTCTTATTTCTTCTATCTTTAAATTCTTTTTGTTTTTTTTCCAGCGCTTCTTAGAGCCCTCTTGTGCCTGCTTTGTACCTTCCTTAAGGGTGGTACCATGTAACTCCAATTTATTTGGTTTGGCTCACAAACTATCCCCCCCCCCTATACTAGTGTAGATGTCAGAAATTATTTTTGGTAGCTGTCTCTCTTGTTCCAAGTGAGTAGTTTCCCGAAGAGGCTGGCGTATTGCCAGTGCTACTGCTTTCCCTTTAATGTTAATGAGTATTAATGAGGAAACTGCATCAAAGTTACTGATTTATTTCATCCCCAAATCCAAGGCTGGTGTAGCCCCATGCTCATTCTGTATTTGTTTTAACACCTCCGGTAAATTGGCAAGTGTCAGGGTACCATGTGTGGTAGTGTAAATAGCAGCAAAAACTGTACCCCATGTGGCGCAGTCATCCACCGCGGGAATCATCCCAAAGGGCAAGCACACAGTGAGCAGTCTATGTTTTTCCTATGGTCCCGTATGGGGAAGCACAGCTTCCAGCTGATTAGTTTTCTGGGCAATCCAGAATGGTATTTGTTCCCGTTCTGTGGGTACTTTACTCATGATAGTATGCACTGTTTGTCGATTAATCCCAGTAGCAAATTGGTAACCACCAGGTGCTGACGGTGCTGGACGCGCTGGTGTGGTGTACAAAGTTCGCATTACGAACTGAACTAGATGTCTATACAATGTCACTAATTCATTAAATAAATCTCGCAGATCTGCTATTGGCATATTTGGTATGCCTGGGTGAGGTGTGTATGTGGCAAACATAAGCCACGTTGGTCCATCATTACTTAAGGGACCTAGCCTCACTCTTTGTAATACATATGGTAGGGCGCCTTCAAACCAGTTCTGGTGCTCTTGATATGTGAGCGATATTTCATGATACTGGTATGCTCGGTACCATTGAGGTACGTTCGCAATTTCATATGTGTGGAATGTATGTGTCCTTTGGTCTACCTCAGGAAAGGTGAACCAACAGTAAAATGTTTCAGTTTGGTTTGCTTCATTGGCTTCTATTGCAAGAGTAACATCGCCGCCCTCATCTGTAAGGCCATGTGCTAATAAGTGTTTTGTTAGTGCTTGTCTAGCATTTTCAGGAATGTCGATGGCGTTAGTCATATTGGTTTAGTAAAACAGAACACCAAATGGGGAGCAAAGTCCTTTTATGAGTTCAAGCTCGAACAACCTACAGCTTAATCAGGTGTTACCTTTACAGCTGAGGAGAAATTTTCACAAAGACCACGGACGTCTCCGTATAATGGTACTTAGGGTACCCGTTGTCTGTGAGACAATGATAGTCAGGGTATCCGTAAATTAGTGTCTAAACACCATCGTTGGTGGCGCCATGTCGTAGTTTGGACTCTTGCTCTGGGCAAGACTGCTGATTTAAGGATGACAGTACCTATGTTTGTAGGTGACGATGCCTATCATACAACAAGTCGCAACTGTCGTCCCAATCCTTCCAGCTCACTAGCAGCACCTCACCAAAAACAATACCAATAGTAAAAGGTGATTTGTGGCAGCCTTTACGCATGGACTCAAGAATAAGACATCTCAGGGAGTGTACTGGTTAAATGGAGATTACCCCTTTCTCACAGATACATTATGGCCCTCATTACAACCCTGGCAGTAAATCCCCCTTACCGCCGTGCAGAAGTCCGCCAACACACCGCTGCGGTGGCAGAATTCCGCTACAGCTATTACAACCCACAGCTCGGAATCCACCATAATGCAGACATCCACACAAGTCCGCCACACCAAAGGTCAATGATAAACTGATGATAACAAAACTGACACCGTCACACCAACAGGAATATGCCCACACTATCACGACCCACGAGGTGGTCTTTCAACCGCGGTACACACCGCCACGCTCAAAATACACACACATTTAAAAAACACAACCACATTGGACAAATCGAAATACACACACCTGATACACATACACACACCACACCCACACACCCAATCCAATATAAAACACAGACCCACATCACCCATAAACCCTTACTACCAGAATTCTGATACCATGCCTGAGAGAGACACCACCAGAAACAACACCAGCATCCACAGACACACAACATCATCACTCACCCAACATCCACGCACCTCAAACAACACACAATAACACATCCCCTCACACATCACAACACACACCACCTCACACATCACTCACACCACATCATGGCACCTCAACAACACCCCAGGTTCTCTGAGGAGGAGCTCAGGGTCATGGTGGAGGAAATAGTCCGGGTAGAGCCACAGCTATTCGGATCACAGGTGCATCACACCTCCATTGCTAGGAAGATGGAGCTATGGCGCAGAATCGTCGACAGGGTCAACACAGTGGGACAGCATCCAAGAACTAGGGATGAAATCCGGAAGAGGTGGAAGGACCTTGGGGGGAAGGTGCGTTCCGTGGTCTCCAGACACCAGATTGCTGTACAGAGGACTGGTGGTGGACCCCCACAACTAAAAACATGGGAGGAGCAAGTCTTGGCAATACTGCATCCTGAGGGCCTCGCAGGAGTAGGAGGAGGACTGGACTCTGCTAAGGCAAATCTTTACTACCTTATCCCCCCACACCACCTGCATGCCATCACATACTCACACCCTTACCCTCACACCTATCACCCCAACAACCCACAGATACCCCACCAACACAACCCACACATCCCAAAACCAAGCCCTGCATGTAACACCAATGCATGGACACCCATCACCCAAGCATGTCCACTACAGATACCCACACAGACCCCAAACCAATTATCACACAATGACCTAGACAAGAATGCAGGCACTGGAGTAGAGGGTCACTCACCCACTGCACACGATGGCACACACAGATGCAATAATCATGCCTGCACACCCCTGCAGGACCCCTACCCAACATCACCGGACAGGAGGTACCAGACATATCCAATCCCCCCACAGAAGAGACCCACAGTGATGACAGCAGCTCTGCACAACTGGATCAAGATGACCAGCCCGGCCCATCAGAGACCTCGGGAGAGTTGGATCCCCTGACACTGGCACAAGCCACCACAGAGCCTCCCCCCTCAGGAAACACCAGCACAGCACCCACCCAGCGGGCCCATCCATCTGTCCCCAGGACACGTCAATCAGTAGAGTGTCCACCACTACAGGGAACCCAGGCAAACCAACCAACCTAAGACAATCAGGGACCTGGGGGCAGTGGCAGTGGGCACACGGTTCAGGGGACAGAGGAACAGGAAAACAGGGGAACTGGGAGGACTGCTGTGCGACAGGGGGAGGACAGGCCCAGGGAACCCACTCTCCACGAAGCCCTCTCCAACATCATGGGAGCGTACCATCATTCCCAGGAGACAATGGCAACGGTACTGGCCAAGTTTCAGGAGACCCAGCGGCTGCAGGAGGAACACTATCTGGGGATCAGGGAGGAACTGAAGTCCATTAACACCATCCTGGTCACCATTGCAGGGGTGCTGCAAGACCTTGTCAACACCAGGAGGGACACTGTGGTGCCAACAAGGGGCCTCTGACACTAGCCTGGACAATGAACATCCCTCCACTTCCGCCAGTGCTAGTGGACAGTAGGCACCGCCACAGGAACTTAACACCAGCACCCCACCCCCTGCAGATGGAGAGCCACCCCGCAAACAGTCCCTGAGATCCAGGAACAAGACAGAGAACATTGCCAAGACCCTTGCCAGGAAATGAGACCCCCCTGAATGTCACCCTTCTGTCCCACTTTGTCACCCTGTCCATCCATCAACTGCCCTTGCTCCACTTCCTATGCCCCTTTGGACAATGCACCTGTGAAACAAATAGACTGGACTCTGCCATGGCCATTCCTCCACCATCACCCCTGCCCATTTTATAACCCCCTCCACTTATTTGCACAGAAATAAACACACTTCAATCACAAAACAATCTGGAGTCAGTCTGTGCTTTCACAAATGTGTAATTGCAATAACTATGGAATATAGCAATGTCAATTTAATTGTTCACATACCGATGAAACACAGCTGTAGGACTGGAGGAAATATAGAAGAGGGCACAAAGTGAGACCCACATCTGTTAAATGGAAAGGCAAAGTGACAAGTCAGGGTCCATACACTGAGAGAAAATGACAGACTTATGCTAGCTCCAACAAAAGTATGAGATGTGTGAGGCAGTGACATCTTCTTACCTGTGTCTCACTGGAAGTATTGCTGGATAATTTTGTTTCTGTTGTCGATATCCTCTTCTTCTGCCTCCTCTTCTTCACTGTCCACAGGCTCCACATCTGCCACAAGACCACCAGCTGGACCATCCTCCTGCAGAAAAGGCACCTGCCATCGCAAAGCCATGTTATGCAGCATACAGCAGGCCACGATGATCTGGCACACCTTCTTTGGTGAGTAGTAGAGAGAACCACCTGTCATATGGAGGCACTGGAACCTGGCCTTCAGGAGGCCGAACGTCCGTTCAATCACCCTCCTAGTTCACCCATGTGCCTCATTGTAGCATTCCTCTGCCCTTGTCCTGGGATTTCTCACTGGGGTCAGTAGCCATGACAGGTTGGGGTAACCAAAGTCACCTGCAAATTTCAAGGGACAACTGTTGGACACACGCTAACCCGTAGGGACAGCCCCATACCCAGACAACTCTTCACACTGTATAGGGTCCTTGTCCTCACCTATTAGCTACACACGGTGCCTCTGGAGTTGCCCCATCACATAAGGGATGCTGCTATTCCTCAGAATGTAAGTGTCATGCCTTGAGCCAGGAAATTTGGCATTGACATTGGGGATGTACTGGTCGGCCAAACAAACCATCTGCACATTCATCGAATGGTAGCTCTTCCGGTTTCTGTACACCTGTTCACTCCTGCGGGGGGTACCAAGGCCACATGTGTCCCATCAATGGCACCTATGATGTTGGGGATATGTCCCAGGGCATAGAAGTCACCTTTCACTGTGGGCAAATCCTCCCCCTGAGGGAACACGATGTAGCTGCACATGTATTTCAGCAGGACGGACAACACTCTGGACAACACGTTAGAGAACATTGGCTGGGACATCCCTGATGCAATGGCAACTGTTGTTTGAAAGGAACCACTTGTCAGGAAATGGAGTACTGACAGGACCTGCACTAGAGGGGGGATCCCTGTGGGATGGCGGATAGCTGACATCAGGTCTGGCTCCAACTGGGCACACAGTTCATGGATTGTTGCACAATCAAGTCTGTAGGTGAATTTTACGTGTCTCTCTTCCATTGTCGCCAGGTCCACCAGCGGTCTGTACACCAGAGGATGCCTCCATCTCATCACCTGCCCCAGCGGATGTGCCCTATGGACGAGAACAGCGAGCAGAGAGTCAGCCAACACAGAGGTATCACAAAATATCATTTGCACACATTTATTAATCCACAATGTGCCTGTTACTGTGTGTATGCAAGGCCTACATTGGAATGACGCAGTTAAAATTAATGCCATGTGGCCCCCTGAAATGGTGGCTCTCTGACCTGTAAGGTGGAACAAGGGGATGTGAGGTAACTGCGCTGGCGTTGTACACCGTCGTGGTAGGCGGTCGATGACCGCGGCGCAATTCTGCATTGGTTAACATTGGACCCTATGGGTCCCAGGAGCCAATAACGATGTACGTTGGCAGTGATGGTACTCACCGCCGCGGACGTGACCGTCATTTTCTGTCTGTTCCCTCACTTGATACCTGACCTTCAACAGGAGAGGACCTACACTGCAAGTGCTGCTCTGACATCAGTCTGGAAGCGACAATGGCTCATGTGTCTGGGGAAGGGCCCCTGCCTTCATTTTCGGAGGAGTTGGCGAAATTAGTGAATGGGGTCCTCCCCCAGTACACACAACTGTACGGTCCTCCAGACAAACAGGTGAGTACACTGTGAGAATGCTGCATGGGCAATGCCTGTTTAGAGTGGTGTGGATGGAAGAAAAATGGGGGGGGGGGACTGAAGCCTGCATGTGCGGACGGTGAGTGTAGGTGCGTCAGGGCAAGGGTGGGAACGTGGGCCAAAGAGGATGACGGTCCGGACGGGTAAAGATTTTCCTTTTCCCCTGTACTATTCCTCTAGGGAGGTGGGCAGTGGGTTCCCCTAGGCCAGGGCGAGCTTTGTAGGCAAGGTCCCTTGTGAGGCAAGCTCTGTGTCACCCCAACCCCACTAGTGGTTAGTGCCATCTACACATAGTCAGGCTCCTGTGACTTCCAGGTGTGCAACAATCGGGCTTAGGCCTTGTACCCCATGGGCATGTGATAAATCTAGGAACTATAAGTGCATGGCGTAGTGCAGAGGGCTGCTGTGTCTGTTGTGTCCGCCAACGGTAGTGGTTTTGCATGCACTGAACATGTCTTTCTTCTATCTCCCCCCCCCCTTTTTGTGGTCTCCCTGTCCTTGTGTGCAATAGCATCATCAGCGGAGGAGCAGTGGCACCGGAGCAGGAGGGAGCTGCATCCCACTTGGCCCTGTAGGGCAAAACAACAGAGTCTGAAGCCACCAGTGAGCAACGGCGGGGACAGGAGCAGACAGCAGTGACAGCGACTCCCCTCTGTGCCCCCGCATCAACAGGTACAGCTGCCATCCCCCCTTCCAGCACTGCCCTCCCAGCAGCCCCTCAGCGTGTGTCCCGTGCCCGCTCACCCAGGAGGGTGGGCATCTCCTTCGCCCCAGGCACCTCAGGACCTGCCCCAGTCAGCCCTGCTGCCTTCAGTGAGGAGGCTATTGACCTCATGAGATCCCTCATTGTTGGGCAGTCTACCATTCTGAATGCCATCCAGGGTGTTGAAAGGCATTTGCAACAAACAAATGCATACCTGGAGGGCATTCATTCTGGGCAGCAGCCCAACAAAGAGCATTTCAGGCTCTGGCCTCAGCACTGATGGCAGCCATTGTCCCTGTGTGCAGCCTCCCCTCTCCAACTTCCTCAAAGCAGACCCAATCCACTGTACCTCAGCGTATCCCAAGCACACCATCAGACCAGCATGCACACACCTCAACACACAAGGGTGGCTCAAGCAAACATAAGCACCACACATCCCACAGGCACTCACACAAGCACCATACCCATGCACACATACCAACATCCACTGCCTCCACTGTGTCCCCCTCCTCCACGTCTCCCTCCTCCCTCCCAGTGTCATCTCCACTCACACCTGCATGCACTACATTCTCAGCCACTACCTCCATCACCAGCACGCCCATCACCACACACCGCTCACGTGCACTCACCACCCCACTATCTTTCACACATCCCCAGTGTCCTCTCCAAGTGTGTCTGTGAGCCCTCCTCCCAAAGTACACAAACACAGGCAAACACCCAACCAGCAGCCATCCACCTCACAACAGCCTCCAGCCCATCCACCTTCACCCAATTTCAGCAGACGTACACCTCCTACATCAAACAACAGAAAAATGGGGGGCTGTGAGAGAGGCGGGAGATTCGGAAAAAAATCCTGATCCTGTGTGTACTTCTCCCAACTATGTCTAAATAAATAAGATACACACAGTTCCACACAAAATGTCTCTGGAAACAACAGGTTACTAGAAATATAAATTATTTGGAGCAAGAGCCCTGACTCACCTCACGGTGACATACTTCATCATAGCGCTATGCTCCTCGTCAGGCCGGCGCTACAATGCCTGATGGGCCCCACAGAGGGGCTCTTTGCCGGAGGTCTTCTTTTGTGAGAGAAAGCCGGTCAGCAACGATATTGATCTAGGATTGGTATGAACAACTGTTAAAAATGACTAGAGGTAAAACGCAATTTATTAGAATGTCTGACCTCTGCCATGATTAAAAACAAAAAAGGAGGGGAGAAAATAAAACAATGTTTAAACTCCCCAAACAACTAAACAATGAGAAAAATCACTAAATCACTCAATATGGAGTTATAGTGAGAGTAGACGCAAGGTCCCCTGTGCTACTTCTAGAAATTGGTCAACATGTTTCTAGCTAATTAGTCAAAAATGACCTAGTGTGATTCATCAGGACCATGACACCTACCTAATACTTGAATAATTAGAAACCCATATTAGGGAATCAATAATTAGCAGGAACCCTCCGTATACTAAAATATGGGCCCCATCGGGGAGAACACCAGGCATTGAGTGGTCTGTTAAGGTTCAACTGGAGATTCACGTCTGCCGACACACCTACATGTCTCCTGTGTATTTCCTAATATGGGTTTCTAATTATTCAGTGTCTTCAGAGTGTATTGTTGCGGCCACAATGCATGTGGACCACTCTGGACACAAAGCTCACTCCAGAACCAGTGGAGAAATGCATCCACTACCTCAGTCCTTGGCAGGATGAAGCACTCTGGGCACAAAGCCCCTTCCAGAACCAGTGGGGAAAGGCATCCACTACCTAAGTCCTTGGCAGGATTAAGCATACTGGGCACAAAGCCCCCTCCAGAACCAGTGGAGAAGCCACCCACTTGAGAGACTGTGGCTTTGCACCTCCCCAGGACCAAGCAGTGGGCAAACCACCCACTTGAAAGACTGTGGCTTTGCACTCCCCAGGACCAAGCAGTTGGCATGGAGCTCCTTCATGCCAGTGGCGTTGTACCATCTTCCGGCTGGGGGTGCCCCCCATTCCCCGTCCCCCTGAGGTGCCTGTGTTTTTAAGACCTGATGCCCTTGCAGTGTTCTCTCCGTATTGAGGCAGTAGTCAAGTGTGGCTTTGGCCTATGTGTTATGGCCCGTGGGCCACGGCTATTTTGAAGTGGACATTGTCCCTCCTTTTGTATATATTGTACATACTGTTTATTGTTTGAGGAGGTATTTATCTAAAACTGTAGTATTACACTCATTTTAATTCATTCTTTTTGTCCTTGCGTTATTCCTGAGGGTTATGGGGTGTTTATGTAATGTTGTTGCTTCTGTTTGTGTGCATGGTGTTAGGGGTGGGGGTGTTGCATGTTGCTTGTGTGTGTCACTCTCTTTTTCCTCCCCCCTCCTTTGTGTGCTAAGTGCAGTACTCACCGTGGTCGCCTTCAACCGGTGTTCGTGTTCCTGGTGTATGAGAAGGTACACCAGCATTGGAAAAAAGTGCAGCTCAGGCTCCATGGCGTCGTGGTTCTTCCTAGAGTGTCGAGAGGTGAGCCGTTTCCCTTCAGTGTACTGTTTCTGCCGTGCTTTTGATGGCATTGGTACTGCCCTGGAAAAGGTGGCAGATAGGCCTGTTGTAATGTTGTGGGCGGTACATTGTCTTCTGCCTGGCTGTTGGCGGTTACTGCCGCGGTGTTTGTTGCTACCGCCATGGTGGTCGGAGTGTTAAAGTGGCTGTATGTGTTGGAGGTTTCCGCGTGGTCATGATTCCATTTTGTTTACCGCCGGCTTGTTGCCGTTGTTACCGCCACTTTATTACCGACCGCCAGGGTTGTAATGAGGGCCAAAGTCTTTTTGGTCCTGAGACTTCAGGGAACAGGAGGCAAGCTCTATCCACGCCCTTGAAGAGCACTTCTTCACCTCAGTGAGAGAGCAGCAAGGCATCAGGGCAACAGCAAGGCAGCAGTCCTTCACAGAAAGCAGACAGGTGTTTCCTTTGGTGGGCCAGGCACTTCTTCTTGACAGGATGCAGGTTCTGGTTACAAGTTTCTTATTCAGGAAGTGTCTGAGTTGGTAGGGGCAGAGGCCCTGTTTATATACCGAAATGTGCCTTTAAAGTGGGGGAGACTTTGAAGAGTGGCTTAGAAGCGCACCAGGTCCCCTTTCAGTTCAATCCTTTCTGACAGGTACCCAGTAAGGGGGGGTGGCAGTTCTTTGTGTGAGTGCAGGCCCTCCACCCTCCCAGCCCAGGAACACCCATTCAAAATGCAGATGTATGCAAGTGAGGCTGAGTATCCTGTGTTTGGGATGTGTCTGAGTGAATGCACAAGGAGCTGTCAACTAAACCCCGCCAGACTTTGATTATAAGGAACAGAAATATTTAAGGGCAGAGAAATGCTCACTTTCTAAAAGTGGCATTTCTAAAATAGTAATATTAAATCCAGCTTCACCAGTCAGGAGGATTTTGAATCACCATTCTGGCCATACTAAATATGACCTTCCTACTCCTTTCAGATCAGCAGCTAGCACTCAAGCAATGTATGAGGGCTGCCCCAATGTTAGTCTATGAAGGGAGCAGGTCTCACTGCAATATAAACACAAATTTAGGAGTTTTACACTACCAGGACATGTAAACTACATAGGTACATGTCCTGCCTTTTGCTTACATAGCACCCTGCCCTATGGGTTACCTAGGGAATACCTTAGGGGTGTCTTACATGTAGAACAAAGGGAGTTTGGGGCTTGGCAAGTAATTTTAAATGGCAAGTCGAATTGGCAGTGGAACTGCACACATAGGCCTTGCAATGGCAGGCCTGAGACAAGTATAAGCGGCTACATAGGAGGGTGGCACAATCAGTGCTACAGGCCCACTAGTAACATTTAATCTACAGGCCCTGGGCACACATAATGCACTCCACTAGGGACTCATAAGTAAATTAAGTTGTCCAATTGGGTATGATCCAATGTTACCCTGTTTAAAGGGAGAGAGCATATGCACTTTAGCACTGGTTAGCAGTGGTAAAGTGCGCAGAGTCTTAAAACCAGCAAAAACAGTGTCTAAAAATTGGAGGGAGGTAGGCAAAAAGTTAGGGGTGACCACCCTAAGGCTGTCAGGTCTAACATTTGTCCCCCAAGCTGAAAGTGGGGCGAGCTACCCAACCTCCTGGGAGCTCTCATCACTAAGGCGGAAGTATCTGGAGAGACCATCAGCATTGGCGTGATCAATCCCCGGGCGATGCTCCACCGTAAAGTCCATCCTCTGTAGGGAAATAGACCACCTCAAGAGTTTAGGATTCTCTCCGCTCATCTGCATGACCATCTGGGGGGCCTGTGGGCAGTCTGAACCCGGAAGTGAGTCCCAAACAGATATGGTCTCAGCTTCTTCAGTGCCCAGACCAGAGCAAATGCGTCTCTCTCAATAGCACTCCACCTCTGTTCCCATGGTAATAGTCTTCTGCTAATAAAGATTACTGGTTTGTCTGAGCCCCCCCTCATTTAGCTGTGCTAGAACAGCCCCAATGCCATGCTCTGAAGCATCTGTCTGCTCAATAAATTCCTGGGAGTAGTCAGGAGCCTTGAGCACGGGGGCCTTGCACATGGCTTCCTTCAGAAAATCAAAGGCTTTCTGACAAGCCTCTGTCCCATTCACCAACCTAGGTTGCTTTTTGGAAGTAAGTTCTGTCAAGGGTGACACAATGGTACCATAGCCCTTGACGAATCTGCGGTAGTAACCGGTGAGGCCTAAAAAGGCTCTCACTTAAGTCTGCGTTCTAGGTGGTTGCCAGTCCTTGATAGTCTCAATCTTGGCCTGGAGTGGCTGCACCTTGTCACCACATACTAGGTGTCCCAAGTACACCACGGAACCCTGCCCAATCAAGCACTTACTAGCCTTGATGGTCAGCCCTGCCTGTTGCAGAGCCTGAAGCACCTCCTGGAGGTGGAGCAGGTGTTCCCCCAAGTTGGAACTATAGACAGCTATGTCATCTAGGTAGGGAGTGCAGTAGGCATCCTTACCAGCTAGGACCCCGTTAACCAGCCGTTAGAAGTTAGCGGGGGCATTTTTCAACGCAACCTGGAACTAGTAATGGCCATCAGGTGTGGAAAATGCAGATCTCTCTTTAGCCCCTCATTCAGGGCGATCTGCCAGTACCCTGAGGTAAGATCAAACATACTCAGGAACTTGGCAGCACCTAGTCTGTCAACGAGCTCATCAGCTCGGGGATGGGATGAACGTCAGTCCGTGTGACTGAGTTAAGACCCCTGTGGTCCACACAGAACCGGAGTTCTGGCTTCGCACCAGGGGCAGCAGCCTTAGGAAACAGCACCACAGGGCTGGCTCAGGGACTACTGGATTTCTCAATAACCCCTAAGGTCAACATCTTGGAGACCTCCTCCTTGATGCTGGCCTTTACCTTATCCGACAACCTGTAAATTGTATTCTTCACAGGGGGACTGTCTCCCCTGTCAATATCATGGACACATAGATGGGTAAGTCCAGGAGTAAGGGAAAACAGGGAAGAGAACTGCTGTAACAACTCATAGCGGTTTCATCTCTGGTCTAGAGTCAGGGAGTCAGAGAGTCAGAGAGAATGACACCCTCCACCGACCCATCAACTTCATTGGCAGAGAGGAGGTCGGGGAGAGGTTCACTCTTCTCTTCCATGCCCTCATCTGTGACTAGGAGCATACTGACCTCAGACCTCTCAAAGTGAGGTTTGAGTCTGTTGTGATGAGAACCCTTAGGAGGTGCCTAGGGGTCTTGAGGTCCACTAGGTAAGTGGCCTCTCACTTATGCTTCTTAATCTCAAATTGGCCAGACCAGCCCTAGGCTCTACTGGCTCCATCACCCAAACCTTGTCTCCAGGTGAGAACTCAACCAGAGTGGTCTTCTGGTCATACCACTCCTTCATCACCTCTGGACTTGCCTCGAGGTTACTCTTGGCCTGCTTCCAGGAGCATTGGGTTTGGTTGCGGAGGGCCAGCATGCAGCTGCCCACATCCTGGGGAGGTGTCTTAGGAGCTTTCTCCCAGCCCTCTTTAACTATGCTCAGTGGTCCCCTGACAGGTTGACCATAGAGAAGTTCACAGGGGCTGAACCTCACCCCTTTCTGGGGCACCTCTCTGTAAGCAAACAGCAGGCATGGTAAGAGGACATCCCACTTACGCCTCATGGCTTCAGTCAGGCCATTACTCATGACTCTAAGGGTCTTGTTGACTCTCTCAACAAGCCCATTGGATTGAGGATGATAAGGAGTGGTAAACTGGTAGGTCACCCCACACTCATCCCACATGGACTTCACATACTCAGACATGAAGTTTGTGCCCCTGTCAGACACAACTTCCTTAGGGAATCCCACATGGGTATGTATTCCCAGCAGGGCTCTGGTCACCTCCGGTGCAGTCACTGTAATCAGAGGGATTGCCTCTGGATAGAGGGTGGCATAGTCCACCAAAACCAGGATAAACCTGTTGCTCAAGGCATTTTTGGGTTCCAAGGGACCAAATATGTCAATGCCCACCCTTTCAAAGGGGGTGCCAACGATGGGGAATGCGATTAGGGGAGCTTTAAGCTTTTTCCCTGTCTTCCCGCTATCCTGGCAGGTGGGGCAAGCTCTGCAGAAATTATCTGAGGCTACCCTCATTCTGGGCCAATGGAAGTGGGTGACAAGGCTGTTAAAGGTCTTGTCTTGGCCCAGGTGTCCTACCAGGGGAATGTCATGAGACCCAGTAGGAAGGCCCGGTAACACTGGGGGACCACCAGCACACGGGCTGCCTCAGGACCTGGAATCTTAAGCTCTCTGTAAAGGAGATCATTCTCCCAGTACATATGGTGATTGACAGAGCCGTCACCTGTTGCTCGGGCTGGGCCTGTTGCCTCAGACCTTCAAGGGTGGGGCATTCCTTCTGCACCTTGCAGATTTCTACCCTAGTTGGCTCACCCTCTACTTGCCAGCCAGCAAGTTCAGGTAGGTTACCCAGATCACCTATGTCCTCCCCGGTTGGCTCAGGGACCTTCTCCTCCTCAGGGGCCCCGTCCACCACCATGGGAACATCTGAGGTGGGTTTCCCGCACCTCTTGCCCTTACTCTTTGCAGCTGTCTGGGCAATTGTTCCAGGCTCCAGACACCCTTGACTCCCTTCCCCGGCAGCCATGGACCTTGTGGTCAGGCAGACCCACTCAGGCAAACCTAACATCTCCAGGTGGGATCTGAGCTCTACCTCCTTCCAGGCAGTATGCTCAAGATCATTGCCTAACAGACAATCTACAGGCATGGCAGGACTCACAGCTACTTTCAGAGTACTAGAGACCTCCCCACTCAAAGGGAACCAGAGCCACCAGTTGTCATCGACTATAACCTGTTGTAAAGCATTTCTGACTATCTGCTCTGCTGACACCAGCTGACTCTTGGCAGTAGTCATACTGGCTCCTGTGTCATGCAGAGTCTCCACCCTTTGCCCATCAATGGTGACCCACTGCCTATACTTGGAAGTATTTTCTGGCATTTGGGCTTTAGACACCATCTTTCTTTCTCCCAGGGACACTAGGGATACCTCTGTCTGCCCCCCAAAGCTAACTGGGACTATCTCCCCCATGAGCGTGTCTGTCCAGTGGTGGACTGTGCTCCCTTGGAACACTGGGAGTCACCCTTCTAGTGCCCATGCTGGTAGCATTCTAAGCATTTGGGGATCAACTTCCCTAATGTTTTATCAAAATACCTTGGCCTTCTTCCCAAATCTAGAAGTGGAATGGTTTCCACCCCCTCCCCAAATTCTTTTGGGGGCCGTTTGAGAACTCCTTTTCTTTAAGTTTATCTCCCCCCTCTTTCTTCTGGTGGGAACCCTGACCACCTTCTTGGACACTCTGGTGCTAATCCAGAGGTCCGCCTCCTCAGCAAGCTCTTTGGGATCAGTCAGCTTACTATCTACTAAGTGCTGGCGCAACTCTGTAAAAGAAACACTGAGCATATGCTCTCTCAGAATCAAGTCATATAACCCTTTGTAATCATCTACTTTGCTGCTCCGCACCCATCCATCCAGTACCTTGTTGGAGAAGTCATAAGAATCTAACCAAGTTTGTGTTGAAAGTTTGGTGCTGTCCCTAAGCCTCTGATGGTATTTCTTAGGGGTCAGCCCAAACTTGGCTAGTAAAGTGGCTTTCATGTGTGAGTAGTCATTTCTGTTCTGTGGAGCTAGTGTAGGAAGTGTGTCCCTCCCCACTGCTGGTACATAAAACCACAAGGCCGCCCCCGTGATCCTCAGAGCCCCCATGGGCCCTTAGTGCAACTTCATGGGCAGCCAACCACTTGTCAATGTCATCTCCCACCACATAACTTGGCACCACATTCATGGGTATACAAACCTTTTTCTCCCCAACAGGTCCTGCATGTATGCTGCCACCATCACTGCTGGACTCAGACTGTCTGACCTTGATCTCCAGCTTCTTGAGACTCAGTTCATGAGCCAAGAAAAGCTTTTTCTCAGCCAAGGCTCTCTCAGCTGCAGCTTCAGCTCTTTCAGCTTCAATCTGTTTGGCTGCTTTTTCAGCCTCAGCTTGCTTGGCTTCTGTCTCTGCTCTCCCTTTCCTCCTGTTGAGCCTCAATTTTCAGCCTTGCCATCTGCAACTGAAACTCTCTCTCCTTTCCTCTGCGGTCAGGCCTTGATCAGAGACACTGCTCCCTGGTTTGGCAGGGTGCATAATTGCAGTGGTAACATCATCCACTGATGGCAAAAAATCACCTGGGGAGCCATCTTCTGGTTCCTCCTTCTCAGCATCCTCCTTTGAATGGGCTTCTGCCAAGGCCCTCAGCGCATATTGAAATTCCTCATTTCTGGAGGCACCTTGGGTGTGTACTCCCATATCCCTGCAGAACCCCATCAACTGTTTGACAGTATATGTCTCCAACAGGGCCATGTCAAAATCTCCTGCTTGAGACCCAGCCTGAGACATGTTGAGTGGGGATTTTAGTCAAAAATTGACAGAAAAATCTAAATTGCAAAAAGAGATAGAAATCAAGTTGCCCTTCAACTGTGGGCAGGTAGTGAAATACTTAGCTACTGTATGTCACTGCACAAATACAAGTCCTATCCTCACCACTGATCACCAATGTTAGAAATGGGGTCTTTGGTTGGCAGACAGGTTACCCCCTGTCCAAGCAAGTACCCTCACTCTAGTCAGAGTAAGTCACACACAACCAAAATTGACGTGTGTCCAACCATCTGGTAGATTGGCACTGAGCAGTCAGGCTTAACTTAGAAGGCAATGTGTAAAGTAGTTGTGCAATAAATTATACAATGCCACCATATATGTAGGAAAGTACCATCTTTCCTGGCATGTTACCCTCATTTTTACTTGTGTGTCAGTTTGTTTTTGCCTGTCTCACTGGGATCCTGCTAGCCAGGACCCCAGTGCTCATAACATGTGGCCTGAATGTGTTCCCTGTGTGGTGCCTAACTGTGTCACTGAGGCTCTGCTAACCAGAACCTCAGTGCTTATGCTTTCTCTATCTTTAAAATGGTCACTGCAGGCTAGTGACCATTTTACCAATTCTGATTGGCACACTGGAACACCCTTATAATTACCTAGTATATGGTACCTAGGTACCCAGGGTTTTGGGGTTGCAGGAGATCCCTATGGGCTGCAGCATTTCTTTTGCCAGCCATAGGGAGTTCAGACAGTTCTTACACAGGACTGCCACTGCAGCCTGAGTGAAGTAATGTACACGTTATTTCACAGCCATTTTACACTACACTTAAGTAACTTATTAGTCACCTATATGTCTAACCCTCTGTTAGTGAAGGTTAGGTGCAACGTTACTAAGTGTGAGGGCACCCTGGCACTAGCCATGGTGCCCCCACATAGTTCAGGGCAATTTCCCCAGACTTTGTGAGTGCGTGGACACCATTACATGAGTGCAGTACATATATGTCAATACCTATATGTAGCTGCACAATGGTAACTCCGAATATGGCTATGTAACATTTCTAAGATCATGGAATTGTCCCCCCATGCCAAATCTGGTATTGGGGTGCCAATGCCATGCATCCCTGGGGCTCCAGCATGGACCCTGGGTACTGCCAAACTAGCTCTCTGGGGTTTTCACTGCAGCTACCGCTGCTGCCAACCCACAGACAGGTTTCTGCCCTACTGGGGTCTGGGCAACCCAGTCCCACGAAGGCAGAACAAAGTATTTCCTCTGAGAGAGGGTGTTACACCCTCTCCCTTTGGAAATAGGTGTTAATGGCTGGGAGGAGTAGCCTCCCCCCGCCTCTGAAAATGCTTTGAAGGGCACAGATGGTGCCCTCCTTGCGTAAGCAAGTCTACACCGGTTCAGGGATCCCTCAGCCCCTGCTCTGGCATGAAAATGTGCAAAGGAAAGGGGAGCGACCACTCCCCGGTCCATCATCACTGCAGGGGTGGTGCCCAGAGCTTCTCCAGTGTGTCCCAGAACTCTGCCATCTTGAATGCAGAGGTGTGAGGGCACAGTGGAGGCCTCTGAGTGGCCAGTGCCAGCAGGTGACGTCAGAGACCCCTCCTAATAGGTGCTTAACTGGTTAGGTGGCCAATCCTCCTCTGAGGGCTATTTAGGGTCTCTACTGTGGGTTTCTCTTCAGATAACAGATGCAAGAGCTCACCAGAGTTCCTATGAATCTCCCTCTTTGACTTCTGCCAAGGATCGACCGCTGACTGCTCCAGGACGCCTGCAAAACCACAACAAAGTGGCAAGACGACTCTTTCTCAACTGTTTCCTGGTGGTGCATGCTCTGAGGGCTGTCTGCCTTCACCCTGCACTGGAAGCCAAGAAGAAATCTCCCGGGGGTCGACGGAATCTTCCCCCTGCTAATGCAGGCACCAAACTTCAGCATCACCGGTCCTCTGGGTCCCCTCTCATCTTGAGGAGGGTGGTCCCTGGAACCCAGGAGCTGGATGCAAGTGACCCCGACAGTCCAGTGGTCCATCTGTTCAAATTTGGTGGAGGTAAGTCCTTGCCTCCCCACGCCAGACAGTAATCCTGTGTACTGCGTGAACTGCAGCTGCTAGGTCTTCTGTGCACTTTTGCAAGGAATCCTTTGTGCACAGCATAGCCCAGGTCCCCAGCACTCTGTCCTGCATTGCTCAACTCACTGTGTTGACCACCGGCTTCGTGGGACCCTCCTTTGTAGTGTTGAAATGACCGCCATGCTCAGATTTCTTGAATGCCTGTTCAAGTGCTTCTAAAAGTGCTGCCTGCTTCTGCATGGGCTCTCTCTATTGCTGAATGCCCCCTCTGTCTCCTCCTGCAAGGGACGACCTCCTGGTCCTTCCTGGGCCCAGGCAGCACCCATCTTCTTCAATTGCAGCCTTTGCAGCTAGCAAGGCTTGATTGCGGTCTTTCTGCATTGAAAAAACTCTGCATTCTCCAGCACGCTGTGGGACATTTTCTGTGCAACTGAGAAGTTCATGGTATGTTCCGTTGTTGCAGAATCTTCAGCTTCTTCCACCCGGAGGCAGCCATTTGGCACCTTCATCCAGGGTTTAGTGGGCTCCTGCCCCCCCAGACACTTTCATGACTCTTGGACTGGGTTTAGTTGACAGCTTGGTCCCCTTCCTTTACAGGTCCTCAGGTCCAGGAATCCGTCTTCAGTGATTTGCAGTCAGTTGTTGTATTCGCAAAACCTCCTATCGCGACTTTAGTGTGTTTCTGGGGAAGTAGGGTAACTTTACTCCTACTTTTCAGGGTCTTGGGGTGGGGTATCTTGGAGACCCTTAGTGTTTTCTTACACTCCCAGCGACCCTCTACACACTACACTAGGCCTGGGGTCCCTAAGTGGTTCGCATTCTACTTTCTTAGTATATGGTTTGTGTTGCCCCTAGGCCTAATACATACTATTGCATTCTACAGTGTTTGCACTACTTTTCTAACTGTTTACTTACCTGATTTTGGTTTGTGTCTATATTTTGTGTATTTTACTTACCTCCTACGGGAGTATATCCTCTGAGATATTTCTGACACATTGTCACTAAAATAAAGTACCTTTATTTTTAGTGACTCTGAGTATTGTGATTCTTATGATATAGTGTTATATGATATAAGTGGTATAATAGGAGCTTTGCATGTCTCCTAGTTCAACCTAAGCTGCTCTGCTATAGCTACCTCTATCGTCCTAAGCTGCTGGAACACTACTAATCTACTAATAAGGGATAACTGGACCTGGCACAAGGTGTAAGTACCATCAGGTACCCACAATAAGCCAGGCCAGCCTCCTACAATATATCACCACAAAAATACACCACACAGTGTTTAGAATAATATAATATTTATCTGGTTAAATGCAGGTCAAAACGATTAAAATGCAATAAGCATATGTTGAGATATCACTGAAAAGTGATATAAAAGTGTCTAAAGACTTTTAAAAGCAAACAAATTCTCTTTCAATCCCAAAGTACCTGGTTCGCATGCAAAATCTCTGCAAAGAACCGCAGAGGAGGAGAAGCGTGGAGACAAAGGGGTGTGCGTCGATTTCTCGGGCTGCACACTGCGATGCATTGTTTAGTTTACATGCAGGGTCAGCTGTGCGTCGATTCCCGGCGCTTGGTAATGGATCCTCTTCGGGTTGCGGGTTTTCAGATGCCCCGGGGATGGTGCGTGGATTACTTGCGCTGGCAGGATGAAGTCACAGGAGCTGCGTCGATCCGGTGGGCGTTGCGTCAAATTTTCTACTGCACTGCAGGCACTGCGTCGATTCCTCTCTGGAAGTCAGGCTGCGTCATTCCGGGTCAGCTGTGCATCAATCCAGTTGGCCACGCATCAAATTTCCGGTCACTATGCTGGCGCTGCATCGATCTTTTAGTTGCGAAGTCTGGCTGCGTCGTTCCTGTTCGACATGCAGTGAAATTTTCAACGCGGTGCAGGCTGTGTGTCATTTCTGGCAGGCTGTGTGTGAAATTTCGCTGCACAAGGAGTCCTTCTTGAAGAGATGAAGTCTTTTTGGTCCTGAGACTTCAGGGAACAGGAGGCAAGCTCTATCCAAGCCCTTGGAGATCACTTCTTCACCTCAGCCTGAGAGGAGCAAGGCAGCAGGGCAACAGCAAGGCTGAAGTCCTTCACAGAAAGCAGACAGATGAGTCCTTTGGGCAGCCAGGCAGTTGTTCTTGGCAGGATTCAGGTTCTGGTTACAAGTTTCTTCTCCAGGAAGTGTCTGAGTTGGTAGGGGCAGAGGCCCTGTTTATATACTCAAATGTGCCTTTGAGGTGGGGGAGACTTCAAAGAGTTGCTTAGAAGTGCACCAGGTCCCCTTTCAGTTGAATCCTGTCTGCTAGGGTCCCAGTGGGGGAGGGGGGAGTCCTTTGTGTCAGAGTAGGCCCTCCACCGTCCCAGCCCAGGAAGACCCATTCAAAATGCAGATGTATGCAAGTGAGGCTGAGTATCCTGTGTTTGGGGTGTGTCTGAGTGAATGCACAAGGAGCTGTCAACTAAACCCAGCCAGACATGGATTGTAAGGCACAGAAAGATTTAAGTGCAGAGAAATGCTCACTTTCTAAAAGTGGCATTTCTAACATAGTAATATTAAATCCAACTTCACCAGTCAGCAGGATTTTGTATCACCATTCTGGCCATACTAAATCTGACCTTCTACTCCTTTCAGATCAGAAGCTACCACTCAAGCAATGTATGAGGGCAGCCCCAATGTTAGCCTACGAAGGGAGCAGGCCTCACAGCAGTGTAAAAATGAATTTAGGAGTTTTACACTAGCAGGACATTTAAACTACATAGGTACATGTCCTGCCTTTTGCCTACATAGCACCCTGCCCTATGGGTTACCTAGGGCATACCTTAATGGTGTCTTATATGTAGAAAAAGGGGAGTTTTGGGCATGGCAAGTACTTTTAAATGCCAAGTCGAATTGGTAGTGGAACTGCACACACAGGCCTTGCAATGGAAGGGCGGAGACAAGGTTAAGGGGCTACTTGAGTGTGTGGCACAATCAGTGCTACAGGCCCACTAGTAGTATTTAATCTATAGGCCCTGGGCACCATAATGCACTCTTCTAGGGACTTACCAGTAAATTAAATAGTCCAATTAGGTATGATCCAATGTTACCATGTTTAAAGGGAGAGAGCATATGCACTTTAGCACTGGTTAGCAGTGGTAAAGTGCACTGAGTCTTAAAACCAGCAAAAACAGTGTCTAAAAAGTGGAGGGAGGCAGGCAAAAAGTGAGGGGTGACCACCCTAAGGCTGTCAGGTCTAACACTCATTGGTTGATATGGGGCCCTATGGAGTACAGTGGCCAATGGAGATCAGCGCTGGCGGTGACGGTGTACACCGCCGTGGACATGACCGCCATTTTCTATCTGAATCCTCACTTAATTCCTGACTTTCCACAGGACAACACCTACACTGCATGTGCTGCTGCGACCTGTGTCTGGAACTTACCATGGCCCGTGTGACTGGGGAAAGGGCCCCTGCCTTCACTTCAGAGGAGTTGGAGCGACTGGTGGATGGTGTCCTACCCCAGTATAGACTGCTGTATGGGCCTCCAGAACAACAGGTAAGTACACCTTGGGCACGATGCATGTGGAAGGATGCAAGGAGATGTGTGTGCAAGCAATGTGTTATCGGGGGGAATGTCTGGTGGTTGTGTACATGGCGAGTGCCAGGTGATGTGTGTGCCAATGGAGATGGAAGCAGGATTGGTGGGCCATATGTGTGACAGGCTGGATTGTATGTGTAATAGTGTGCTCCTGTCTACATCACCTTTGCTGGTCTGCACCCATCAAAAGGAGGGATTGTGGCGGCATGCCATCGCCAAGGACGTGTGGACCCTGGGGGTCTACAGCAGGCTGAGCACCCACTTTTTTAAAAGGTGGGAGGACTTGAGATGCTGGGCACGGAAGATGGTGGAGGCCCAGCTGGGGATGGCTTCCCAACGAAGAATGGGTGCCTGTCAGAACCTGACCCCCCTGACGGTCAGCATACTGGCAGTGGCCTACCAAGAGCTAGATGGGTGCTTGAGGGCATCACAGCAGCCACAAAGGTGTGAGTACAGTGGGTGTTATAACAATAATTGGTAGGTGGCATGGAATCTGGATGGTGGGTGTGAGTTAGTGGATGCCCCATAATGCCAGGTCCAGCTCAAGGGTAATGGTTGTATAGCAAATCCAGGTAACCTAGCTTGGTTGCATTTCATGTCAAACAGGGCTTAATGGGTCCCAGGGGGGGTGCGGTTGGTGGTGGCTGGCCCTCATCTTGCTGTGACACCTAGCCAGTTGAATGCCAGTACAATGCACAGCGCTCAGTCCTGATCCCTGTGTATGACGGTACTGTGTATGCCAACTGTGGTGTTGGTGCTGTAATTGACCCAGTGGTCCCTTTATCTCCCTCCCCCCTTTTGCCCTCTGTCATCTTGTTCATATGTGCATAGAGGTACTGGTGACAGAGGGAGCTGCATCCCATATGACCAAGGAGGCAGAGTCCACAGATGCCGAGGAAACAAGTGGGCCAGAGGGCGAGGGGAGCACCACAGCGGAGACAGGAGGTGACAACACTGACTCAGAGACCTCCTCTGATAGAAGCTCCCTGGTGGTGGCATACACCTCTGTGACCACCGTAGCTGCAGGTACAGCCGCAACCCCATACCAGCACCGCCCTCCCAGTAGCCCTCAGCGAGTTGCCCATGTCCCATCCCCCACTTTCCAGTCCCAGTCTCCTCAACCCTAACCCATCCCATGCACACATACAGATGAGCATGCACACAAGACATCACACAAGAGTGGCACAGACAAACATAGGCAGCACTCTTCCGGCCACAAGCACTCACACAAACAACAGACAGTTGCACACACAACAACATCCACTGCCTCCACTGTCTCCTCCTCCTCCTGCTCCTCTTCCCTCACAGTCACATCCGCATTCACACCTGCATACATTGCATCAACAGACACCACCACCATCAACCCATCATGCAGCACACACCTCACTTGCAGACACCTCCACAACATCCATCCACGTGTACTGTTTGTACTGTCCCACCCTGTCTTCCACCCTTCGAAGAGACACAAACTCTTGCACTCACCCAACAGCCATCCACCTCACACATGCACACAATCCGTGCACCTGTACCCAAGTCCTGCAGACGTACACCTCTGACAACCACTCCTTCTACCTCCACTCCCATCCCTCCTCCAACATCCAGCCCCAACGCCCATAAGAAGCTTTTTCTTGCATGTCTTGACCTCCTCACCCCTGTCTTGCCCATAAGAGCAGGGACCCAATGACCCAGCCCAGCACCTCAGCCAAACAGTCCACAGGGACAGTTGAGGCACCTCCTAGTCATGGAGGCAAGAGAGTGAAGGACCCCACTCCACCAGCCAGGAAGGGGAAGGATCCCACTCCACCAGCCAGGAAGGGAAAGGAACCGACTCCACCAGCCAGGAAGGGGAAGAAGCCATCAGCTCTTGCCAGGAAAGGGAAGACTCCCTCACCTCCTGCCATGAAAGGGAAGAAGCCCTCACCTCCAGCTGAGACACAGCAGCTGGAGGCCTCCAACAGAGGCTGCCCAGGAGGCCCCTTGCCCTGCCAAGACACAGCAGCCCTTACCTCCTGCAGAGGCTGGCAGGGCCCAACACCACCAGCAGCAGTGGGCATGGGGCCCCCATCCCCTGCTGAGACACAGCAGCCTTCACCTCCAGCAGAGGCTGTCCAGGAGGCACCTACACCAGCTGATAAACAGCAGCCCTCACCTCCTGCAAAGGCTGCCCAGGAGGCACCTTCCCAAGCTGAGACACTGTAGTGTTCACCTCCAGCAGAGGCTGGTAGGATACCAACACCACCACCACCAGTGGTCACGGAGCCTTCACCTCCAGCTGAGACAATGCAGCCCTCACCTCCAGCAGAGGGCATGTAGGCCACTCCACAGGGACTGCTGCATAATGAGACCCCTCCAGAACCAGTGGGCAAGTACCCCACTTGAGAGACAGTGACCTTGCAATCTCCAGGAATGAGTAATAGGCATGGAGCCCCCTCCAGAACCAGTGAGCAAGTACCCCACATGAGAGACTGTGACCTTGCACTACCCAGCAATGGATAATGGGCATGGAGCCCCCTCCAGAACCAGTGGGCAAGTACCACATGGACAGACTGTGACCTTGCACTCCCCAGCAAAGGATAATGGTCATGCAGCCCCCTCCACAACCAGTGGACAAGCACCCCACCTGAGAGACTGTGACCTTGCACTCCCCAGCAAAGGATAATGGGCATGGAGGACCTTGCACTCCCCCAGAAAAGGATAATGGGCATGGAGCCCCCTCCAGAACCAGTGGGCAAGTACCCCACCTGAGAGACTGTGACCTTGCACTCCCCAGCAAAGGATAATGGGCATGGAGCCCCCTCCAGAACCAGAGGACAAGATCTCGACTTCAGCTGAAGTGCTCCCCACCCCCTTCCCCCTGAGGCGCCCACCCACTTCCAAAATGATGCCCCTGCACAGTTCTGTGCAGATGTTGGCAGGAAACAAGTTGGGCCTTGGTCTGTGCCCTGTGGCCATGTGGGCCCTTTGTACTTTGTACTGGGCATTGTCCCTTTCCGGACAATTGTACATATCTCTTTGTTATCTAACTGGTTCATTTGGTGGCTGTTCCCATTCAATACATTCTCAGTACTGCCTTACTGTAGTCCTTGCATTATTATGACGTGCGTCGTGTGCCATTGTTTTTCCTCTGAAGCTGGTTGTGTATATGGTGTGTGTGTGTCTAGTGTGTGTTGTGCATGTGTGCGCCACTCCCCTTTTCCTCCTTCCCTCCCTTGTGTGCTAGGTAGCTTTACTCACCATCGTCGTCTTCGTCTGTGTTGGTGTTCCAGGTGGAGAATGGTGTAGAAGAGCATCAGGAAGACCTGCAGTTCTGGTTCCATGGCTGCATTGTTCTTCTCTGTGTCTCCGATGGTGAGTCTTTGGTCTTCTGTGCAGTGTTTCCGCCAGGCTTTTGATGGTGTTGGTACCACCTCGGAAATCATAGTGGATTGCAGTGTCATGATATGGTGGGCGGTACCTTGTCTTTGCCTGGCTGTTGGTGGCTACCGCCGTGGTGCGTGGTGTTAACGCCCTGGCGGATGGTGTGGTACATTGGCAGTCTATAGGAGTTCTCACCGCCATGGTCTTAATTTGGCGGTAATTACCCCAAGCCTGTTGGCAATATTACCGCCAATTTAACTGTCATCACCAATGTCATATTGACCACTTTAGTCTCTCAAATGAAAGTCAAAACATCCAATGAGGAAAGGTGTCAGACGGTAACTGCTGAAGTCCTCTTGAAGCTGGATAGCCTTTAGACAAGGTCCCACTGAACCTGTTGTTTTTGACGAAAAAAGCCAAGCCCAGGCTACGCTCAAATTTCATGGCTGCCGAAGTCCACAAGTAGGGTGGATTTTTTGACCAGGCAAGATTGATAAGTTCAGACTAAGGGACTGACATAGATCTTTACGGTGTTGGTGGCAGGCCTGAGAAGACCATCAACTTGGTGGTGCTCCGCCCAGCGTATTTAGATGTAACAGTCCTGCAGGTGGTGTACTGGTGGTGGCCATTCACTCACAACAGGAGATGGCTGCGGGACTCAATGGACTTCATACAATGGCAGCAGATATGGAAGGGAGGTCGGTGACACACACACATTGTCCCTTAGTCATAGGTGCACTCCCACACTACACAACACAACACATACAACCAACTTCCCATTGTAAGCCTGACACACCACAACCCATACATGCCAAAAACACACATTGATACACATCCATGATACAACATACAAACACCATTGACACTGCACCCACAAACCATACTACTATAATAACCAAAACAACTGCACAGTCAGCTACACTCACACACCCAGACCTCACCAAGCAAATCTCATTGCAAACTCACATACATTTACTGACTCACACACGCAGCATGACAGGTACAGGTCCCCTGGCAAAGTGCAAACATGGACAATGTCAATGTACTCTCAATGTGGTGCCAGCATTCATTTAACAATGAATACTAGCACCATAATGACAGTTGTGTATGTCTGTGATATGTGTTTTTTACCAGTGTGGCCTCACCCATGTCTGTCCCACTTATATCCCCTACATATGCATGTCACAGTGATTTAAAAAATTACAGTGACATGTATATGTCTCCAGTGGTCCCCACCTCCCATGCAGTGCCCACCCAACATACCCTGGTAATGCGGCATCCCTACTTTGTAGTCCATCAGTGGGGAGGGTTGTGTTGTCTCCTTGGTCGGTGGCAGCAACAATGGCAGGTAAGAAGTTGAGTTTTCACCTACTTTACCCCCAATCCAGAAACTAAGAATTGGAGATCGGATTGCACCTTTTTTATTGATGTTAAGGCACATCTAAATTTGTAAAGCAGGCAGGCTGACTGTGGTCATGCTGGCATCCCCTTCTCACTTTCCCATTGTCAACACGGCTTATGTTTTTTTGGCAGAGATAGTGGTTCAAAAGCATACTTTTGTTTATGGGGCAGCCAACATCTAAATACAGCGAGCAACCTGTTGAGGCGGTGGGTGAATTTTCAGTCAAAAAATCGACGGTGGTACCATTACTGACAACATTTAAATCAGGCCCTTAATTTTTTTAAGGAGTTCAAAATCCACATGTTGGGCAGTCTTTATATGGCAAAGTCCCTTCAAAACCGAGCACCCTTGCCACAAGATGCAACTGACACAGTAGAGGTTTTTAGAAGTCCAGGGGCCAGGACTTACTCTTGCAGTGGCCACTAGCAGGTTCCAGTCTAGTTCCATTTACTGCTGGGCACTTCAGGAAAAAGGCCCCTTTCAGTTTGGTGTGTCCCTGCAAACCTCTTAGCCCAGGGTCAAGTGGGAGCAGGTCCAGTTCTAGGGTCCCCATGCAGGTCTCAAACAGCAAGTCCAGTCATATTCTGTTTGTTCACAGGTCTGGTGTGTATTCTGATGAGCTATAGGTTAGTTGCCTCTTTTATAGGAGTCATTAGCCGGTGGGTGGGGTGACTACTGGACATTCCTTAATCAATGTGAAAAAGCCCCAGGGGCAAACCTTCCCACTTTTGCAGCGCATGCTATTTGCCACACTGCATACTATCCCACAGTACACTATTCTAAGTAACCTCCAAGCTAGTGCAGCCTTTCTTCCCTTGGAGGTGACTTTTATGCCGTGCAAGAATGTGTTTAAGGAAACAAGGTATCCCCTTCTCAGCTACACCAAACTGGTTCTGGGATCATCTCCCACTCTCTTTGGGTTGTTGGGAAACTGGCTACAGGGAACCCTGTTTACAAAACCCTCCTCTTTCCTATGTCTCTCTTTACACATAACTATGAATGGGCAGGACTCCTCCTGATCTCTTTTAAGTTAATGAATTTTATGAACTCTCCCCAGCTGTCCATTCTGAACTAATATCTATCATGTATTTCACATACAGGTCTTCCTGCAAAGATGTTTAAGCCATTGTTTCTACTCTGGGAGCTTTCTTCATATGTCATTAGGAGAAGTGATGACAGGCCATCTGCCGACAGGCTAATGCTCCTTAGCCTACTGGAGGTTCAGGTGGACAAGTGTAATTTTTTAAAAGGTAATTTTCCTAAATATTTATTAAAGATCCAATTTGACTACTAATTTGGATTTATAACAAACATTTAAAACGGTGTTTGAATTATTTCTATTGCCTGTCCCATGCAAATGTTAGCAAAGTTATAATTGTATTTTGAACGTTACTGTTCCTGAGATAAAGCTACAGCCCTTTACAGTGAAAATAGCTCTTGGGAGCTAGTCACTGTTGATAATGCCAACACTAAGTTCTCACACATACCACTTTTAAATGCTAGACACCTTACCTTATGGGTTTTCTTGGACATCCTAGTGAATGGCACAATAAGTTGTGCGTCCACAGATGACATTTAACTTTCCATGCCATTGGTGTATTTTTCTGCAACTTACTGTACAGTTAAATATGTCATTTGGTGACTTAACAATTTTACATTTTTTTTGGGGGGGGGGTTAAAGCAAAGAGGCTGGACCTGGACAAATGTGCCCCACAGAGCAGAGTTAAAAAAAAAACACAGCAATACCAATCAGAAGCAAAAAATGAGGGTGACCATGCAAAACGAGGCACTTTCTTATACTCACCAGATTTGAGAACAAATAACACATGTCACCTAAATTTAAATTACCTATACTTGCCTACTCCTGTAAAGTGGATTGGCTGTTTCATTAATCAATGACAATGCAGGAGAAGTGGGTACTGAAATCTCCCCTTTCTGTGTATTCTTGCACATACATTCAAAGGTTCTCACCAGCGAGTGAGGCAGTGATGATGAGCATCCTGACTGTGTGATGGCTGTCTGTATTGTCCTCACCTTTAAGCATGTCTGATGTCTTCTGGTTATTGAGTCTGACTACGTCTGGTCCTGTGCAACCACTGTTGTTTCACTCTCCAAAGTGTGTCTGTCACTTTTCCCACTCTTATTTATTTCTCAGTCCTCCACACACTAGTTCCATGACATCTGGACGCTTCTCGTTCTGCTTCCGTCAGCACGCCTGCATTTACTTACCTTTGACACCTCTGTGAGTCCATCAGAAACACGCAAGTGTTGCAATAGTAGGTAGCATATTCAATTTCCAATTCCAAAATATATTCTTATGCTTCTGTTTTTTCCATCAGTTATTTCTCACCTGGGTGTATTTCCACGAAAGGAAAAATAAAAGTTACCAGGAAGCCATTCAGAGAAAATCAGGAAAGTCCAGGTCTACGAAAGATAAAACATGAGTTCATATGTTCATATGACCTCAGGTATGAAATACATTTCTGAATGTTGTAAGTGGCAGTCAACACAGCTACTGGCCATCTTGTCTGGGCTCATGTTACGTCCCCTTCTCTCCATATAAGCATTTTTAACGTTTCTGTGGTATTGCTCTCTTCTTGGTCCCTAAATTAGCGTCCCACCAAGAAATGTTTTCTACCAAAATTCTGTTAATTTAGTTGTCATGCGATTACTTCGGGAGGCGTTTTGAAGACTCTGTCACATAAAGAAAGACTCGAAGAAATGTATTTAGTTATTTTGGTCCAATACTGGACCACGTGTGTTTATCGATTTTATCGACTGTGTTACATTATGGACTGTGTTTTTAAGTAGAAAACATGCAATGTTTATGTAAGGAAATATTATACTCACGATTTTTTCAGGTCTTAAGTGTACACCATCATTTTGCTTTTACATTGTTTTGCAAACAACAACAGAAAATCATATATATTCGCATAAATCTGTACATATTTATGTCAATGATTTGTCCCTCTGGATAAATTGCTCTTGAGATATGGCTCCCTATTGTGCATTTGAAACCACACCGGTCCACTTAAAATAGAACTGTAAGACGATATACATTCCCATTGGGTCACAAGCAAGCATTTATTTATACTAATTTTACATGCTAGCGGCATTCATTAAAATCGCATTAGTATTTTCCAAGATGACCTTTGAACCCAGCAATCTATTTCAAGCGCTTTGATTTTATCACACAAAGCATATTAGTTGTTTTAATCGTATCTCTGCATGCTCCTATTTTCACAGCATGTACAGAGGAGAAACAATTTTCAGCGAACGTTTTTCCTACCCGATTGCAGAAAAGATTGCCTTCCTAAAAGATTAGAACATTTTAAGTGATTTTTCATATTGTAATCGTAACGATTTTTCACCATCTCTTCGGTGGTACAGATTCTAATGTGTTCTTTTCATGAAACATTTTTAAAGCTCCATTAACAATGGTAAACACACGCAGAGGCACAGTTTTAATCTTCTAAATTCAGGTAAATCTATCATCTATTATCTTGAGAAGTGTAAGAGGCTGAACAACAAATGAATTGCATTGCCTGTTGCGGATTATCAATCTAAAAAAACAAACAATTCAAAACAATTCTAAAAGTCATTCCGAATAATTCATGTGAAAAATAGACTTTTATAACGGGATGAAAATCAAGAAACCTAATGAAACTTTCTAGAGATCTCTTAACATCTTAAGAAACAGTAAAATAAAAAAGAGGAGAGACGAAGAAATGAAAAGAGAACTATAAAAGGAGAAAATTCAGAACTAAAGGACTGGCCGAAGAAATCTAAAACACACTCATTTTCAAATAGAGGTACACACATGATCAAAACATGCAATTGATGACAGGGCAAAGGGCTAATGACTGACACAGACTGAATTATTACCCCATGCAATTCGCTTTTACTGATGGAAGGAGAGTGTGAATGACACTCACAAAGACCAATGTTAAAACAGCATGTACTCAAAGGCCTTCTTTGTATCTATATGGATATATCTTCATGTATATAGATGTATTTATTAGTTCATTTTTAAGTACAAGATCATGGCAGAAGCCTAAGAAGATACTTCAACAAGAACTAGGACCATTCAAATCTTCTGCCCCTAGGTTTTGTGAGAGGCAGTAACTAACACCAAAATCCTTCCATTCAAAGGCAGTTTGACATTTCGTGTAGCTAAATATCTATCTGCATGCTTTAACACATAGAAATGAAAATTCACCATTAAATATCTGTTGAATATTAACATAACTTTTCATAATAAACATATCAAACCTATGGCAACACATATGTTTGAGAAGTGAACAATTCAGCCTGTAGCTATCATCAGTGGCTTATCACCATACCCAATTGAGCATAGACTTCCCAACAAGGCAACCATCATGCATGCAGTCATATAGTTACACAGAATTCAAAATTACAGTTGGCAAAGACATACTATCTTGCCTAGCAAGGATTCTGACAGTACAAATGTTCTATACCAGGGTTTATCAAACCCACTGTTTATTATGACAAACTTTCTCAACCCACCTAGCTTTAATGGACATGAGGTGGGCAGTTTTTTAATGTCACTAAAGCATTGCGTGGTAGTGCATTGTTATTTGCACAGCACATGTTCCATTGAAATGGTCACTAAGTTTGCACAGACATACACATTTAAATATAAAACTATATTGCACAAATATGATAATGTGTAGAAATTGGGTTTCAGTGAATATTAATCATTTTTGCATCACCAAGTAAAATGTCTTGATTTGACTTGATCCAACTAAAATCCTATGCCTAGATTTATTAAAAAGTGGTGCATCATCTGAAATGTGCCACTTTTTCTGCACCCCTCTACCAGCATCTAACGACACCATTGTTGTGATGTATTTAACATACAGCGCACCATGGCGGTAGTTAGAACAATACTGTCAACATATTTGACGCTATTGCGGCGCTTTGCTACAGTAACGTAAAAATGTTGGCGCTAATGTAGCAAAGTGAAAGGAGGCCCATTGATTTAAATGGCTGCATCAAAGCAGGCGTTCAAAATGACAGAAAAAATGGCTCAGTGAAATCTATTAAATGTCACTGTGCCATTTTTTTGGGCATCCTTGCGTCGGAACACTCCCCTTACATACATTATGCCTGGAGCAATCATAATGTGGCACAAGGGGTTACAAAGTGGCGCAATGCATGCATTGTGCTGCTTTGTAAATATGGCAAAGGGGAAATGCCAATTTTACGCTACATTTGCGTAAAACATTTTACACAAATGTGTCGCCAGGTGACACTAGGGCCTCCTTAAATCTGGCCCTTTGTTTCCATCTCAGAGAATTACAAAAAGTGTTCTTCATTTTGCTCTCCTAAATGCTTGCTGAATGTGCACAGTTCATTTACAGGTATTTACATTTCATTGTGTGTTAGAAAAACATGGCATCTCCAAGCTTTCCTTTCAAACTTCATGTACCCCAGCAGGATTGTCACATAATTCACTTTACTTTTCTTTCTCTGACTGCAAAGTGGAGGAGTTCTTAAACACCACCCCCTGTTAAATATAAGCAGCAGAAAACATAGCCTGACTGTTGACCTCTATTTTTGAAGCATACGAAATGGGATAGATAAATATAGAATTTAATTGTATCTTCATTTATTGCGTGGACTTTGGAGACCCACCACAGTTTGTGAGACATTCTTCTATACCCAAGTTTTCTTAGAAGAGGTAACCAGCACTAAAATGCTTGCCCTCTTTGGTAATCCATGTAACAAAATTCCTATCCATAGGCTTTCATACAGAGTAATGCCATCCAATCCTTCCATTGCCTATTGACTTTAAAATATGCTTTTCACAATCAATATGTCAGGCCTACTGTCTGTATTGTAACTTTTCATCATAAGCAATAAAACCTATGACCTTTATCATTGTCATTGGCTTGTCACCATAATCAACTCAGACCTACTGTGTTGGTTCAAATGAGATTCTGCATGGCAACCATCAGGTAATGACAAAATTACAAATATGTATAAAGTAGAGTTGTCAAAAAATAGAAACTCACCAATATGAGAGCCTAATAAGGATTACAATAGTGGAAATCACCTATACCCATGATCTGCTCAGGTGAGTTATCAGCATCAAACCCCTTGCGTTCTACAGTTATCTGCGAAATTCCATGTAACATGCTTATCACAATAAGTAAGTAAGACTTACGTGCTTTGTCATACTTTTCATTCTAAACAAATCACATCTAAGGAATCTGACATACCCTTTCCTAGTGAACTGATACATCCTCTACTCTTTACTAAAGGCTTAACACTATGTACAACCCCAGCCTACAGAGATGTGCATTGGCTGACAACCATCAGAAGTACATTCATAAAATTACAAATATGTACAAAACTACAGTTGACAAAATAAAATACAGCCCCTCTCAACAGGATATAAATTCTACTTCCAGGGTTTCTCAGAGTGGTCCATCAACACCATTACCCTTGCATACGATGGTATTCTATGAGATTATATATAACCAAAACCCTTTCTAGGGCCTGTAACATACTGTGGCAACAATCCACTGTTAGATGCCTACTGGGATTACCATATATGTTTCATAATAAATAAGCCAGACAAACTGCATTTGAGTCAAACTTTCATAGGCCAGAGCTATGGCATCAGGCATAACATTACCTGCACACCAATCAAGCTTCTAGAAATTATTATTGGCCTATCTTAACCAACTCAGAACTATTGTACTGAGCATAAGCTTTCCACAAGGCAACCATCAGATAGTTATAAAATCACAAATGTATACACAATTACAGTTGGCAAAGCAAAATAGTATTTATCATAACACCTAACAGAGCTAAAACAGGATTCTCACAATGTAAATTTTCTGTACTCTTGGCTTATCAGACGTGGCAATCAGCCCTGAATGTTTGCCTACAAAGGTAATCACTGAATTTCCATATAACAGTAGGCTTTAAATCAGAGCAATAATAATACTCCCTTAAATGCCTGTTGATTTGTAAATATGCCTTTCACACAAAATGCAGCAGACCTAGTGCCTTTACCCAAACCTTTCATAATAAATAGATAAGGCCTATAGCCATGATCATGAGCTTGCTATCATTATCCCATTCCCGCTGCATCAAGTATATAGCTTGCCACAAACCCCAAAAAATAATGTACTTGCAGCCTTTTTAGTTGGAGCACGCCAATTCATCCCAATCAAATCTTGTGCCAACAAGAGGGTGGAGTCTAAGTCACCCTCTCAGTTGGCCTCTGAAAAATTCCCTGTAGGTTAATTACCCTCCTCCTATCTGTGCTGCTTGCAAGAAAGCAGACACAAGGGAAAGGAAGGAGTTTTCCTTTCTCCCATGCCTGTTTTGAGTAGATTACTGCTCCACGATTGCGGGTGAGGCCTTCAGTCATGGAGCAGGAATCCATCCACTAGAGCACCAGAAATGTTTGTTTTGTTTTGTATTTTAGGGGAGCGGCCCCTTAGGCAAGGGTAGCTCCCTGGTGCCATATTATATCCATGTTTCGGCTCCCCCAAGGGCTAGATCTTCTGTTCTTTTGGCTGATCTCCCCCTGGGGGGACAAAACCCACTAGGCCCCAAGGACTTATTAGGCTGAATTTGAAAGAAGTGACCCCTTGGGTAAGGGTTGCTCCTTTGGGGCGCAGCATGTGTTTTCTGTTTTTCAGTCCCCCTCCCTCCCAGGGGCAGGATAGGCTACTTTTTTAAGTCAATATGCCCCCCCAGGGTGGTCAAAATCCACTAGGCCCAAGGGATTTTATCTGATGAATTTGGCGAAAGGGACCCCTTGAGCAGGGGTTGATTTTTGTAAATTCTTCCCCCACTAAGGGCAGATTGGCCATTTTAAAGTTAATCTGCCATCCAGGGGGAGGTGGGTAGAAGAAAGCTTACTTGACACCAGGGATATTCTTTTTGATATGTCTGGGTTGGCTCTATGGAGCTCTTTAGTGGGGAAATAAATTGCTATACTTTTGGTTGAATTCTGCCCCAATAGCAGATTGGCCATATTTTTCGGCCCATGTACCCCCAAGGAAAGGGACTGAAAGGAACTACACATCAGGGAAAGTTTCAGTGGGCCCAATTCACAAAGGCAAACTTAGACGTTTGGTCTAAATTTTGACCAAACGTCTAAGTTTATGACTTTGGGAATTGACAAAGGGCATTTAAGAGTAGTATCTTTACGTCCGCACTCGGGACGGAGATCCACCCCCACTGCTGATGTAAAGATACTACTCGTAAATTCCCTTTGTGAATTATCAAAGTCGTAAACTTAGACGTATGGTCTAAGTATAGACCAAAAGTCTAAGTTTACCTTTGTGAATCGGGCCTGGTGTGTGTGTGAAATGGAGTTCGGCTGATGGTCTGTGTGTATGGCATTTGGCTGGCTGTATGTGTACTGGCATTTGCCTAGTGCTCTGTGTAGAATGGCACTTAGCTTGCAGTGTGTAGACTGGCACTTGCCTGGCAGTGTGTGTTAACTGGCGCTTGACTGGCAGTGTGCGTGGAGAGGTGCTTGGCTGGCAGTGTGTGTGGAGTGCCACATGCCTGGTGGTGATCGTGGACTGGTGGTTTGTGTGGACTAGCGCTTGGCTGGCGGAATGTGGGGACTGGCATTTGGGTGGTGAAAGGCAGACATGGCATTTTATAATGTTAACTGTTTTAGTACTTGTCACCATTTGCATTTGTGTTTGTAATGTTTATTTCTCCTTTTATTATAGTGCAAAGCTTTTGATTTCCTTTAGTGTGATTCCTGCTTGTGGTTTCAGCACTGGTACATCTGAAGGCTGCGTGGTTGCATGTGCTTGGTAATAAAATGTTTTTTATACTGTTTATTATAAATGAGTATCATTTCCCTTCATGAACGTGTTTTGGTAAATGGTGTAATAATAGCAGCATATTTAGATACAGTTTTATTTGTGTGAAATTCTACTTGGATTTGTCCATGATGTGCATTGTGTTGTCTTGTGAGTAATTGTGTTTTGTTTTCCTTTCTAGTGGGATATCCTTGGTGCTTGCCGTGTTTGTGCAGAGTAGGTGCTGATGAGTCGAGCTGTCTCTGTCAAGTGAGTAGTATCGTTTTTGAGTACACAGGTCTTTGTGTACGTTGTATTGAGTGACTTTTCCTTCCAGATTACCAGTAGTTTGCTAAAGCCACACTTTGTTTATTATGTATTTTACAAAGTGTTGGTTATGGTTACTTTTATTAGTAACAATTGTGGCTAGATGCAGGAATGCTGATAAGCAGGTTGTTGGTATGCTATTCGATTCTTTCCCCGACTATGATTATGAGACTGACTCTACATCTTAGCCAGAGGAAGAAGTCCATATTCTGACAGTGTATTTTCTGTCTGAGAGAAATTACCTGATGATGAAGCCACTTTCATTGCGGAGGAAGTGCCTCTTTTAGAGGAGGACACTGGTATGTTGATAGTGCAGCAACAGGCATCTGGATTGCAGCCTGGGGCTGGAAGCCTTCCCATTGGAAGTGCTGAAATTTGGGTTGCTCCAAACATGGTGCAATCTGTGTTCCGTGCCTTTACTGGTGTTAAAGGGTGTGGAGTGAATACTGCAAACTTTTTGCCTATGAATTTCTTCCAATTGCTTATGGACAATGTATTTTTGGGTAAGACTGTTGACCAGACTGATTTTTATGTTGAACAGTATTTGAGGGACAACAGTGCCAGACTTAAGGCTTACTCTTGAGCAAACCGGTGGACTCCTACAAATCTGGATAAGTTGAAGAAGTTCTTGGGTTTAACTTTTTTGATGAGCTTGTTAAGAAACCCATCGCTGTCACCATATTGGTCCACCAGTCCCTTGATGACAATTGATATATTTCCTGCAACCATGCGGCACATTTTCTTTTTGCTTCTACTTTGGATGCTGTACTTTGTTGATAATGCTTCAGTGCTGCCACAAGATCACCCTTGTTGTGATCATCTTTTTAAGATTCGGCCTGTCCTTGATCATTTTGTAGATCAATTTTTAGAGATCCATGTCCCAGGAAAGAGATAGTTGTGGATGAGCCTTTTGTTCTGTACACGTGCCATTTTTTTTTTTTGGGCAGTACATTCCTAGCAAGAAGGCATGTTATGGAATTAAGATGTATATGCTGTCTGAGAATAGTACTGGATAGTTATATAATTTTGGGGTGTACACTGGCAGGGATTCTATTATTGACCCCCCTGGTTTTGGAGTTAGTCAGAAAAATGTGTGGGAAGTTGGAAGAGGACTTTTTTTTTTTAAATGGCTACCATTTACACACAGATAACATCTACACTGTTGTGCAATTTTTCTGGGAATTGTTCAAAGTGGATACTGTTGCTTGTGGCACAATCAGCTCTAAGAGTAAAGGTTACCCTAAAGAACTAGTTTGGAAAAACAACTTGTATGGAGGACGTGCAGTGCCTGAGGTGGTGATGAACTTTTAGCTGTGACATTTAGAGACAGGAGAGATGAATACACGCTGACTAACATCCATGATAAAAGTACTTCCCCTGTGAGTGTTTGGGGCCAGGTTGGTGAAACATGCAAACCTGTGCAGTTAGGCTAAAATAAGCACATAGGTGGTGTAGATAGAGTAAATCAGAGGTTGAAACCTTACACTGCTGTCTATAAGGCTTACATTTGGTATAGGAAGATGGCTATCCATTTGTTCAATTTAGCAACTTTCAATGCTTTTGTTATATTCAATGATTGATCTCCAGATTCAAAGATGACATTTGTTCAGTTTCAGCAGTCTGTGATATGTTAGCTTGTTGTAGTGGAATAAGCAAATGCTCCTAGAGTTGGAGTGGTGAAGGATGTGGCTAGATTGAAATATTTCCACTTTCCTGATTACATTCCTCACATGCTGCCAAAAAATATATCTCTAGCAGATGTAGAGTCTGTGTCCAAAGAGGCGTGCGAAAGGAGAGTCATATGTATTGCCCTGAGTGTCCTTCTAATCCGTGGTGTGTGCCAGCATATTTTAAACTGTACCAAATGCAGCAGAATTTTTGGAAGCAAACATGAGAATAAATGTGAACTGAATGGTCTGTATTGTTTTATATTTTGTGTTCAGACTTCACAGTTGGCATTAGTATGATATACTGAGTTAGAGATGTTGTGTTTGTAGTTATAGTTTTGCACCTATTTCCAATTGGTGTGTGTTTCCTTTCTGGTTAACAAAAATGTGATCGCAGTGTGTGTGGACTGTTGCGTGGCTGATGGTGTGTGTGAACTGGTGCTTGGCTGGCGGGGTGTGTCACCTGGTGCTTGTCTGGTGGTGTGTGGACTGGCACTTGTCTGGCAGTGTGTGTGGACTGGTGCTTGGTTGGTGGTGTGCGGAACTAGTGTTTGGCTAGTGGTGTGTGTGGATTTGTGCTTAGCTGGCAGTGTGTGTGGACTGGCGCTTGGCTGGTGGTATGTGTGAGCTGGCATTAGGCTGGCAGTGTGTGAGTACTGACTTGCTGCTGATCACTACACACACTGCAAGCCAAACGCCATTCCACACACTCAGTCAGCTTTGAGCCAGTGATTGCTGTGTCAGTCATATGGATATATGAATGTGATGGGCCCTTGCATGGCACTCTCTGTTGCTGTGAGTTTTGTAATGTACTGGGCCTGGGGATGACGGTGTGAATGGTCTTGTGTGGTTATGTATAAAAGGTGTGTGAATGGCCTATAAAGTGGTTGGTGCCATGCAGCTGCTTTACAGCCCACAAGCTGTGAGCTACTGGTTCCGTTTTTTGACCTTTCAATTATTAACAGTGTATTTCATTTTTGTGGAATCTCTTCTTGATAAAGTTTTATATTTTGAACCTTTCACTCACCCTCTGGCCAAATCCAACCAGTATGAGTGTACTTGAGGAATAGATGCTTGTGCTGTAATATTTGTTTTTTCTAGGGTTTGACATTGTCTCTACATTGTTTGTTGATGTAAGTGTTGTAGTGTGCTGGGATGGTGGCTGGTAATGTGAATGGTCTTGTGTGTGTCATATATAAAAGGTGCATGAATGGCCTGTAATGCGGTTGGTGCCTTGCTGCAGCTTTACAACTCACAAGCTGTGAGCCACTGGTTCATTTTTGTGGAATTTCTTCTTAATAAAAAATTATATTTTGAACCTTTCACTCACCCTCTGGCCAAATCCAACCAGTATGTGTGTACATGAGGAATAGATGCTTGTGTTGCAATATTTGTTTTTTCTATCTTTCTCTGCCAGGGTTTGACATTGTCTCTACATTGTCTGTTGATGTGAGTGTTGTAATGTGCTGGGACAGTGGCTGGTGATGTGAATGACCTTGTGTGTGTCATGTGTGAATGGCGCGTGAATGGCCTGTAAAGTGGTTGGTGCCTTGCTGCGGCTTTACAGTTCACAAGCTCTGAGTCACTGGTTCAGTTTTTTTACCACCTTTCAATTGTGAACAGTGTATATCATTTTTGTGAAATCTCTCATTAATAACATTTTACATTTTGAAACTTTCACTCACCCTTGTGCCAAATCTAACCAGTATGTGTATTTACTGGAGGATAGATGGTTGTGAGGTAATATTTGTCTTGTCTGTCTTTCTCTGAAAGGGAGTACATTGCCTTTAGGGAAAATCTGCCTACTCTTGATATTTTCCTAACCTAGACACCCAAAGGGAGTACAGGATATTGTGCTTCTCATGGATCCCAACAAGTTTCCTTTCCCAAAATGCCCTGCAAACCTCAAAATGTGACTAAAATCACACATCTACCCTGCATTTATGTGTCATATTTATCCAGAATCAGAAGGAAACCAAAAAATTCATACCACCCAGCATTTCTCCTCTTCTCACAATATAAATGCTGCCCCACTTGTGTGGTAGTGCCTGTGACAGGAACTGATCAAACTAACATCAACGGTAGCACTCGCAAAGGGACCCTCCTTGACCTTGGTATTATTTGTTCTGATGCAGGCACTAGGCCCATCCACACAAGTGAGGTACCATTTTTATTGGGGGACCTGGGGAAATGCTGGGTAGAAGGACGTTTGTGGCTCCCAAATGATTATAGAACTTTCCATCACAGAAATGTAAAGACTATGGCCCTCATTACAACCCTTGCGGTCAGTGTTAAACGGCGGTAATACCGCCAACAGGCCTGTGGTAAAAAAAATGGGATCATGACCATGGTGGAAACCGCCAACACATACAGCCACTTTAACACACCGACCGCCATGGCGGTGGCAACAAAAACCGTGGTAGTAACCGCCGACAGGAAGTCAATGTACCGCCCACCCCATCACAACCCGCCCATCCGCTATCTTTTCTGGGGCGGTACCAACGCCATCAAAAGCACGGCGTAAACAGTACCCAGGAGGGGAACCACTCACCTTTCGACACTCAACAAAGAACCAGGACGCCATGGAGCCCGAGTTGCACGTCCTCCCCATGCTGGTATACCTCCTCATCTACCAGGAGTACGAGCAGCAGCGGCGACGACCACCGTGAGTACTGCACCCAGTACACGGGGGGAAGAAAAAGAGAGTGACACACACATGCAACACACAATACCACCACCCCACCCTCACTCACAACACCATACACAAAAACACATGCAACAACATTACATTTACACCCCGTAACCCCCTGGAAGAACACAAGGACAAAAGGAATAGAGTCAAATCAGTGATATTTTAGAAACATTCAAATATACGTAATAATTTTAAAAACAGTACTTACAAAAATATACACTATGTACATAAGGCGGTACATTGTCCACTCAAAATGTCCGTGGGCCACTGGGCCAAAACTCATAGGCCAAGCCCACACTTGACTCCTGCCCCAATATGGAGAGAACACTGCGGGGGCATCAGGTCGAAAACACACAGGCACATCAGGCGGGACGGGCAAGGGGGGGCACATCAGCCGGAAGAGGGAATAACTCCACTGCTCCTGGAGGGGGCTCCATGCCCATAGCGTTGTCCTGGGGAGTGCAAAGCCACAGACTCTCTAGTGGGTGGTTTGCCCACTGCTTGGTCCTGGGGAGTGCAAGGCCACAGTCTCTCAAGTGGTTGGTTTGCCCACTGCTTGGTCCTGGGGAGTGCAAAGCCACAATCTGTCAAGTCGGTGGCTTCTTCCACTAGTTCTGGAGGGGGCTTTGTTCCCACTCTGCTTCATCTTGCCAAGGATAAGGTGAGTGAATGCCTTTGTTCACTGGTTCAGGAGGGGGCTTTGTCCCTAATGTGCTTCATCCTGCCAAGGGCAGGGTGAGTGGATGCCTTTCTCCACTGATTCTGGATGGGGCTTTGTGCCAAGTGTGGTTCACCCTGCCAAGGATAGGATGAGTGGATGCCTTTCTCCACTGGTTCTGGAGGGGGCTTTGTGCCCAGTGTGTTTCATTGTGCCAAGGATAGGGTGAGTGGATGCCATTCTCTACTGGTTCTGGAGGGGGCTTTGTGCCAAGTGTGCTTCATCCTGCCAAGGATAGGGTGAGTGGATGCCTTTCTCCACTGGTTCAGGAGGGGGCTTTGTGCCCAGAGTGTTTCATCCTGCCAAGGATAGGGTGAGTGGATGCATATCTCCACTGGTTCTGGAGGGTGCTTTGCGCCCTGTATGCTTTATCCTGCCAAGGACAGGGTGAGTGGATGCCATTCTCCACTGGTTCTGGAGGGGGCTTTGTGCCCAGTGATGCAAGACTTGGGGCATGGCTGTTCACAAAACCTCACCTGGGTATCTGAGGCAAGATATTTGCAGGGACCAGGTTGCTTGATAGCACATGGAGGCAGGGCTAGACTCCGTCCGGTGGCGGCTACAGCTGGAAACTGGTGGTAGTGCTGGTGCTGGTGGGGGTGCTGCCAGTGGTGGAGGGAGGCTCCAGCCCTTCTCCTGCAGCCTCAGATGGCTTCCCACTGGGGCTGCTGCTGCTGGTGGTGGTGCTACTGTCAGAGGTGCAGGTGGCAGTGCTTGCAGCGGTGCTAGCGGTGGTGCAGGTGGCGGTGCTGGCCGTGGTTGAGGGGCCGGTGCTGCCAGTGGTGGAGGAAGGCTCCAGCCCTTCTCCTGCAGCCTCGGACGGCTGCCCACTGGGGGTGCTGCTGCTGACAGTAGTAGTGCTTGCGGCAGTGCAGGTGGCGGTGCAGTTTGCAATGCTTGCGGCGGTGCTGGCAGCAATGCAGGTGGCTGTGCTGGCGGGTGTGCTGGTAACCACCAGGCCTTCACCTGCAGCCTCGGAGGGCTGAAGTGCCTTGCCTGGTGTTTTCTGCCCCTTCCTTACCTTGGCAGAGGGTGGTGTGACCTTGGGTCAGGCAGCTTGAGACTTTGAGGTGGCCTTGCTGGGTGGTTGTGGCTCCTTCCCCTTGCTGGATGCTGTCCCCCTCTTCACCTTGCCAGGTGGTAGGATGGCTTTGGCCTTGTCAGGGGTTGGTGGCACATTGGCTGGGCTGACGGGTGCCCCCTTTGAGCCTCCGATAGCTTTAGGAACCACAGCGGACGTCGACTTGGTGGCTGAGGTGCTAGGCTGGGCTCTTGCCACCCTGACCCAAGGGGAAGGACGGGGTGGGGTAGAGAAGAGTGTTCAATGCTTGCCGGGAGAAGCTTCTTACAGACACTGGAGCAGGAAGAGGGAGAGGGTTCGGGAGTGGAGGAAGAGGGAGTGGCTGTAGGAGGTGTCTGTCCGCTGAGTTTGGGTGCAGGTGGGTGGGCTGGATGCTCTTGGGAGGTGTATTGGTGTTGGGTGGGTGGGCGCTTGCGTTTGTGTACTTTGGGAGGAGGGCTCACAGACACACTGGGAGAGGACACAGGGGACGTGTGCATGGAGGTGGGTTGGTGACTACCAGTGAGGGATGTGTTGTGACGGGAGTGCTGGTGATGGAGGTAGTGGATGAGGATGTAGTGTATACAGGTGTGAGTGGAGACGCTACTGGGAGGGAGGTGGATGACGAGGAGGAGGGGGCACAGTGTAGGCAGTGGATGTTGGTGTGTCTGCAGGGGGATGGTGCTTGTGTGAGTGCCTGTGAGATGAAGTGTGGTGCTTGTGTTTGCCTGAGCCACTTTTGTGTGTTTGATTTGGGTGAATGCTGGTCTGAAGGTGTGCTTGGGATAGGCTGGGGTTGAGGGTATTGGGACTGGTAGAGGAAGTTGGAGGTGGCAGACTGGAGACAGGGAAAATGGCTGCCATCAGTGCGGATGCCAGAGCCTGAAATGCTCTCTGTTGGGCCGCCACGCCAGAGTGAATGCCTTCCAGGTATGCATTTGTTTGTATCAAATGCCTTTCAACACCCTGGATGGCATTCAGAATGGTTGACAACCCAACAGTGAGGGATCTCAAGAGGTCAATAGCCTCCTCACTGAGGGCAGCAGGGCTGACTGGGGCAGGGCTTAAGGTGTCTGGGGCGAAGGAGATGCCCACCCTCCTGGGTGAGCCGGCATGGGAAACACGCTGAGGAGCTGCTGGGAGAGCGGTGCTGGTAGGGGGGATGGCAGCTGTACCTGTTGTTGGTGTGGGCACAGAGGTGTCCGCCAGGAAGCTTCCATCGGAGGAGGAGTCGCTGTCTGTGGTGTCCCCTCCTGTCCCGTCATGGTGCTCCCCTCGCCCTCCGTCCCACTGGTGCCCTCTCCATTGGTGGATTCGGCCTCATGGCCCATGTGGGATGCAACTCCCTCCGTCACCAGTGCCTCTGCTCCTCTGCCAGATGATCCTAATGCACACAGGGTGACGGAACAAAAAGGGGGGGAGAGACAGAGGATACACTTGGTCAATGCCAGCAACACCACTACCGTTGGCGTACACAACACACAGGGAGCAGCCCTATGCATTAGGCCATGCACTACCAGTTACTAAGATAGTCACCAGCCCATGGGGTACAACGCCTAACGCCATTAACTGCACACCTGAAACCCACAGGACCCTGCCCAGTAGTAGATGCCCACTAACACTATTGGGGTTGGAGTGCATTCAGAGCCTGCCCAACAAGGGACCTACCCTGCCATGTTCGCCCTGGCATAGGGGCACCCACAGCCACATCCCCCACCCAGGTATGCCTTAATGTGTGCACAGTCATTATTCTGAGTCTGTACTCACCCCCTTGTGGCTGCTGAAATGCCTTCAAGCGCCCATCCAACTCCGGATAGGCCACTGCCAGAACATCAGGGGGGTCAGCGTACAACGGGCACCCCTTCGTTTTTGGGAGGTCAGCCCCAGCTGGTCCTCCGCCGTCTTCCTTGCCCAGTGGCACAGGTCCTCCCACTGTTTGCGTCAGTGGGTGCTCCGCCTGTCAAAGTCCCACAGGGTCCGCACCTCCTTGGCGAATGCATGCCAAATACACTTTTTCTGATGGGCGCTTGTAGGAGGCTGGCCTGGCTTATAGTGGGTACCAATGGTACTTACACCTTGTGCCAGGTCCAGTTATCGCTTATTAATAGATTAGTAGTGTTCTAGCAGCTTAGGCTGATAGAGGTAGCTATAGCAGAGCAGCTTAGGCTGAACTAGGAGACATGCAAAGCTCCTACTATACCACTTATATCATTTAGGTACTATATCATAAGAAAGACAATACACAGAGTTACTAAAAATAAAGGTACTTGATTTTAGTGACAATGTGCCAAAAATATCTCAGAGGATATACTCCCTTAGGAGGTAAGTAAAAATACACAAAATATACACACAAACCAAAATCAATTCAGGTAAGTAAAACAGTCAGAAAGTAGTGCAAACACTGTAGAAAACAATAGGATGCAATAGTCGTAGGGGCAACACAAACCATATAGTAAGAAAGTAGAATGCAAACCATGAATGGACCTCTAGGCTAGTGTAGTGTGTAGAGGGTTGCTGGGTGTGTAAGAAAACACTAAGGGTGTCCAGGATACCCCACCCCAAGACCCTGGAAAGTAGGAGTAAAGTACTACCATTTCCCCAGAAACACACTAAAGTCATGATAGAGGATTTTGCAAAGACCACAACAGACTGCAAAGCACTAAAGATGTATTCCTGGACCTGAGGACCTACAAAGGAAGGGGACCAAGTCCAAGAGTCGTGAAAGTGTCCAGGGGGGACAGGAGCCCACTAAACCCCAGATGAAGATGCAAAATGGCTGCCTGCTGATGGAAGAAACTGAGGATTCTGCAACAACGAAAGGTGCTCGGATCTTCTCCTTCGTGCAGAAGATGTCGCACAGACTGCTGGAGGATGCAGAGTTGTTTCCTTTGCAAAATACTGCAAACAAGCCTTGCTAGCTACAAGGGTTGTGGGCAAAGAAAAAGGTTGCTGCCTGGGCCCAGGAAGGACCAGGATATCGCCACTTGGGCAAGGAGACAGAGGGAGCCCTCAGCAACGTAGAGAGCCCATTCACAAGAAGGTAGCACTCGCAGAAGTCCTTGAACATGGGTTCAAGAAGTCTGAACATGGTGGTCATTTCAACACTGCAAAAGAGGGTCCCACGACACCGGAGTTCAACTCAGGGAGCTGAGCATCGCAGGACAGAGTGCTGGGGACAAAGGCTTCACAGTGCATGCAGGATTTTTTTAGAAATGTGCACAGAAGCCCTTGTAGCTACAGTTCATGCAGTGGACAGGATTACTGTCTGGAGAGGGGAGGCAAGGACTTACCTCCTCCAAATTTGGAAAGTTGGACCACTGGACAGTCTGGGTCAATTGGGTCCACCACCTGTGTTTCCAGGGGCCACGCCCATCAGGATGAGAGGGGTCCCAGAGTACTGGTGACGCTGAGGTTTGGTGCCTGCTGAAGCGGGGGAAGATTCAGTCGACCCACAGGAGATTTATTTGTGGCTTCCAGTGCAGGATGAAGGCAGGCAGCTCTCAAAGCATGGACCACCAGGAAACATTCAAGAAAGCTGGCAGGATTAGGCGCTACAATGTCGCTGGTGTTCTTCTTGATACTTTGTTGCAGTTTTGCAGGTGTCCTGGAGCAGTCAGCGGTCGATCCTTGGCAGAAGTCAAAGAGAAAGGTGCAGAGAAACTCCGGTGAATTCTTGCAAGTCGTTATCTGAGGAAAAGCCCACTGGAGAGACCCTAAATAGCTCTCAGAGGAGGATTGGCCATCTAGTCAGGTAAGCACCTATCACGAGGGGTCTCTGACATCACCTGGTGACACTGGCCACTCAGAGGCCTCCAGAGTGCACTCATTCCTCTGGATCGAAGATGGCAGAGGTCTGGGACACACTGGAGGAGCTCTGGGCATCACCCCTGGGGTGGTGATGGACAGGGGAGTGGTCACTCCCCTTTTCTTTGTCCAGGTTCCTACCAGAGCAGGGACTGGGAGTTCCCTGAACTAGTGCAGACTGACTTATGCAAGGAGGGCACCATCTGTGCCCTTCAAAACATTTCCAAAGGCTCGGAGAGGCTACCCATCCCCAGAATTTAACACCTATTTCCAAAAGGAGACGGTGTAACACCCTCTCTCAGAGGGAATTCTTTGTTATGTCTTCCTGGGACTGGGCTGCCCAGACCCCAGGAGGGCAGAACCCTGTCTGTGGGGTGGCAGGAGCGGTAGCTGCATAGAAAACCCCAGAGAGGCGATTTGGCAGTACCCGGGGTCCATAGTGGAGTCCCGGGGATGCATGGAATTGGCTTCCCAATACCAGATTTGGAATGGGGGACAATTCCATGATCTTAGACATGTTACATGGCCATATTCAGTGTTACCATTGTGAAGCTACATATAGGTATTGACCTATATGTAGTGCACTCAAGTAATGGTGTCCCCGCACTCACAAAGTCTGTATGTGGGGGCACCTTGGCTAGTGCCAGGGTGCCCTCACACTTAGTAACATTGCACCTAACCTTCACTAAGTGAGGGTTGGACATATAGGTGACTTATAAGTTACTTAAGTGTAGTGTAAAATGGCTGTGAAATAACGTGGACATTACTTCACTCAGGCTGCAGTGGCAGTCCTGTGTAAGAACTGTCTGAACTATAGGTATTGACCTATCTGTAGTGCACGCAAGTAATGGTGTCCCCGCACTCACAAAGTCTGGGGAAATGGCCCTGAACCATGTGGGGGCACCTTGGCTAGTGCAAGGGTGCCCTCACACTTAATAACTTTGCACCTCACCTTCAGCAAGTGAAGATTAGACACATAGGTGACTTATAAGTTATTTAAGTGCAGTGAAAATGGCTGTGAAAGAACGTGTGCGTTATTTCACTCAGGCTGCAGTCCTGTGGAAAGGTTTGTCTGAGCTCCCTATGGGTGCGAAAGAAATGCTGCAGCCCATAGGGATCTATTGGAACCCCAATACCCTGGGTACCTAGGTGCCATATACTAGGGAATTATAGGGGTGTTCCAGTGTGCCAATTGATATTGGTAAAAGTGGTCACTAGCCTATAGTGACAAATTTAAAGGCAGAGAGAGTAAAAGCACTGAGGTTCTGATTAGCAGAGCCTCGGTTACACTGTTAGTCACTACACAGGTATACACATTCAGGCCACAAACTATGAGCACTGGGTTCCTGGCTAGCAGGATCCCAGTGAGACAGGTAAAAACAAACTTACATACATGTAAAATTGGGGGTAACATGCCAGGCAAGATGGTACTTTCCTACAGCGCTGACCTGCATGGAAAAGACAGCAGAAAAGGGAATTAGTTTACCGTCCAGACTGTCACACTCATGGCCCACCAGATCACTCCCATCCCCTGACAAACGTACATTGACCACCAAACATTCAGCACTCTGACCAGGACGCCTCATGCCCCCCCCCCACCTATTTGTGGCTTACACACACAGCAGTCCATACATTCACGTCCCACGTATCATGCTCCCAGTGTACTCACCTGGTAATGTGGGTGTGTGTTTTATATTAGTGTGGGTGTGGTGTGAGTATGTGTGTCAGGTGTGTGTATTTTGAATTGTCCAATGTGCTAGTGTTTTGTAAGTGTGTGTGTATTTTGAGCGTGTGTACCACCAATGGTTTACCTCGGTTGAAAGACCGCTGCGGTGATTTGTGGGTCCTGATACTGTGGGCTTATTCCTGTTGGCGTAACGGTGTGGGGTTTGGTACCACCAATTTATCACTAACCTTTGGTTTGGTGGACTTGTGTGGGTGTCTGTATAGTGGCGGATTTCTCAGTGTGGGTCATAATACCCGTATTGGAATACAACCGCGGTCATGGTATTTTGGCGGCCGTCAGCACGGCGGTAGGGGGCATTTACCGCCAGGGTTGTAATGAGGGCCTATGTGTTTTTAGTCAACATTTGGGGTTTGAAAGGGATTCTGGGTAGCAAAACGTGGTGAGAGCCACACAAGTCAGCCCAAAAAGGATACCTCTCAGTGTCTAGACTGTACAGTATGGCTAGGTTTCCCTAGGTGCCAGCTGAGCCAGGGGCCAAAATCTAGATCTAACTACATTGGAAAAATAGGGTCAGTTTTAGGTGGGAAAATGTTCTGAGTCCATGTTGCATTTTAGGTCGTTTCCTGTCACGGGCACTTGGGCTAGCCACATATGTGAGGTACCATTTGTACTGGGAGTTTTGAGGAAATGCTGGGTCGAATGAAGATTGTGGCTCCCCTCAGATTCTAGAGCTTTCCATCACAGAAATGTGAGGAAAATGTGTTTTTTAGTTAAGGGTTGAGGTTTGTAAGGGATTCTGAGTAACAAAACACGGTGAGAGCCACACAAATCATCCCACACTGGATAGCCCTCAGTGTCTAGTTTTTAAAAATGTACAGATTGGCAGGTTTTCATAGGTGCTGGCTGAGCCTGGGTCCCAAATCCAAAGCTACCCACATTGGAAAAAGTAGGGTCAGTTTTGGGTGAAAAAATTTACTATTTCCTGTCACTGGCACCAGGGCTACCCACACATGTGAGGTACCATTTCTATCAGGAGACTTGTGTAGCATAGAATAGTAGAACATTTGTTATTACCAATTACATTTCATTGAATTTGTGGCTCTCAAAAGTGATCTATTGTATAAGAATGTTGCTATTTTAAAAAATACCCTCCAAATCATACACTAGTAGGGGTACCCAAAATTCAAAAATAAAAAATAAACTCTGCTCTTACTTTCTATATCTTGTGCCCATTTCAGAAGTACACATGTTTTCTTGATTCCTATTTTTCACTATGCCTATTTTGCTATAAGTATTGGTCCATACTCAGTACTCAATGAAAACCCCTTGTACGGTGCAGCTCAGTTGTTTGCTCTGGGTGCTTTAGTTTCTGGGAGAACCTACAAACCCTATACATACCCGTAACCAGAGGGCTCTATTGGATGTAATGGTATTTTTTACTTTTGACAATCTACCAGCATGACAAAAAGTTACAGATGAAAAACTACCACTTTTGTCCTCCTAGTTTTCAATATTTCTTTATTTCAAGGGTTATTTTCCTTTGGAAAATATTGAGGGATCTTCACATATGACCCCTTGCTGAATTTGGAATTTTGCCTAGTTTCCAGAAATGTATAGCTTTTGTGAATCACCCATGAGTTTCACACTGGCTTCCACCACAAACTGGAAGTAGGTTGGGAGAACAAAGAATAGGGAAAATAGGCCATCTCTTAGAAAAATGCCAAAACTGTGGTACAAAATTAGGGTTTTTGATTCAGCTCTGCATGTTCCTGATGTTCCTGAAAGCTGGGAAGATGGTGACTTTAGTACAGTAAACTGTTCATAAATGCTACTTTTAGGAAAAAATAGACACTTGAATCTAGAGCACTTTTTCGCTATTTTATTTTAAAAAAAAGACCTCAAGATTTTGCCATATTGTGCCTCTTTTCCTGGCCCCCTTCAGAGGACTCCACAACCCCTGGGTACCTGTGGAATCCCCGGATTTTGGGAGAAAAAGGACACGCACTTGGAATGGGTACCTTATCTAGAAGAAAAGGTATGGAGCCCTAAGCATGAACTACCTCAAATAGCCAAAAAAACGGCTAAGCACTGCGAGTAGAGGCCTGGTAGCAATAGGGTTAAAAGAGGGCCATTTTCACTGAAATGTAATTATGAGCTCTACTGTGATACAAGACTTTTAACTTTTGCCTACAGTCTGAAGTCATTTGCAGATTGTAGGTTCTCAGGACGTTTGCAGGCTGTTTTGTCCCTAAGCCACAAAAGAGAACACCCAACAGACCATTGGAGTCTTCTTAGTCCTGGGTACAAGTGGGATTAGTACAATTCTTCAGGTCACCACATCAGTCACAGACAGCACTTCCAGTCCTCTTCTTTTCTTCTACAGTTCAAGAAATTGTCCTGAGGCGCTGGGGGCTAATGTACCACTTTTATATAAATCACTAACTAATTGGTGGGGATATCTCCTGGACACTCTCTAAACAATAGACACAAAGCTCCCAGGGGCATGACCTCCTTCATTTACAGCACACCCTGTTTGCCCTGCTGCAAACTATTCCACAGTGCACTTTTCTTAGTGGGGTCTAACAAGGCAGAGACGTTCTTCCTGAGGAGGAGGCAGGTGGCCTGGCCAGGGATGTGTTCAGGGAAATGAGCACACCTAATTGGTTCTAGGAACAACTCTAGGGTGGTGTAAGGAGCGCTGCATTACGCCCTGGGATCAAAAGGCCTCCGTTCCTCAGGTATTGCTTTACTATTATCTATGTATTGGCAGGGCTCATCTTAGGCCCTTTCAAGTTAACAAAGTTCTTGAAATCTCCCCACCTGCCCTCCCTGAAAAATGAAGTCACATATTTTGCACACAGGTCTTCCAGCCTAAAGGCCTAGGGCATTATCTCACACTTCAGCAAGACGGAAAACACTACCAGAGAGCACAACTATAGACAGGCTAATTCTCAGTGGAGTTTTAGGCAGGCAATATTTAACTTTTTAAAAGTGGCTTTTCCTGTATATTATTCGAATTGAAATAGAATTAAAATAAACATTAAGATTGAGGTTGAATTTCCTTTGTTCTGAACTAAAGTTTCAATTTTTTTTATTTTAAGCCACTGTTGCTCTTCCTGCTTCTGGTGAAAGAAAACGAATGCTATGTAAAGGAGAAGAAAAATGCTATTAAAGTGCCAACGTTAGACAATCGTGAGCAAGCACTTTTTTACACATTGCAATTTACTATCAGAGCAGTAGGAAAAAGCAATGAGTTAACCAAACATCAATAGGACATCACTCTGCCCTCAAGAGAGCTACGAGTGTACTATAAGAAATGCACATCTAACTGGAAGCATAAATCTCACATTCTGAAAAAATATGTCATGATTTTCTAATGTGTCTCTCCTTCTAACAAATGGGTTTTGCTTTCTCTTTTGGCATCAGCACTTTCTTCAGCAATTTGATAATGAAGATATTAAAAGACCGACACGCAAACTTCTTTTTACATTCTTTACTGGCTTTAGTACAATGTCAACATTTGTTTTTCACACCATTATACTCTTGTCACCGACATTTCCTTGCAGAAGGTAAGCACAGTTTATAAATGCACATTTATTCAACAGCGCTATGAGGCCACATAGTTGGCAGAAGATTGGTATGCGAAAATATTCAAAATTAAGTGACCTTTCATACTACCCTCTTCTGCATGGTGAAGTGGCTAGGCTAAGTATATGTTCAGAGTCAAGGTCTGCAGAAGAACACTCTGATTGGCCATGATATCCACATGGGATTCACCTGATAGATGCTGTGTGGTTCTGGACTCTTACCTAGCGAGCATTCCTATGCAGAGAAGTATAATTTATGCTTATCATTTTATTGTATGTGAGGTATAGGAGTAGGTGTTTATGGCAAAAGATAAAAAGGGCAGTCTCTCCCTCCCCAAATCTTGTACTCTTTGCTATTGTTTGGCAAACTCTTTCAGCCAATCCCCAAGAAAAACCTGGAGAAAAATGCAGCAATGCACCAACTGATGCAGTCACAGATCTCCTATTGGGAGGACCTGATTGCAGCCACAGTGTACTCACAGATCCTCTACCTTCTGTCAGTGACGGCCACTGGACTGCACCAAGGAGTCAACGATTCGCGGTTCATCAATGGTCACTGTACCACTGACCCCACAAAGCTATCACATCAGATACACTTATCAAACGGAGACCCGCAAATTCCCTGAGCTATCGGTAGCACGCACACCTACCTGTGAGATCACAATGTCTGTCGGAGTGTCCAGTGGAGACTTCCCGGGAGGGGAAATGATATAGATGTGCTCCATCAACCTTCTTGCCCCTAGTATGGTGACATACAGGGCATAGATACGACCCTGAGAGACACATCACTGTAAATTGAGCTAATCCAAATAGGAAACTAACACCAATGCCTTTTAAATGTCAACTATTTGGAAAAAGATAGCTATCTTGGACTGAATATCTGGGTTAAGCTTTACCCTACACCTAAGGGTCTTTACTAAAAGGATAGGTTTGCTAAACATGTGAACTGTCAATCCTCTGCGATGCACAATAATGCTGAATAGTTACAGCATACAGGCCCGTATTTATACTTTTTGACGCTAAACTGCGCTAACGCAGTTTAGCGTCAAAAAGTTTAGCGCCGGCTAACGCCATTCTGAAGCGCCATGCGGGCGCCGTATTTATTGAATGGCGTTAGCTGGCGCTAGCAGACCGGCGCTGCCTGCTGTGCGTGGAAAAAAACTACGTACACCAGGCAGCGCCGGCGTTGGGGAAAATGGCGTTAGGGCGTCTTAAAATGGTGCAAGTCAGGTTGACGCCAAAAAATCGCCTCCACCCGATTTGCGCCATTTTTAACGACGCCCAGACGTCATTTACATGACTCCTGTCTTAGTAAAGACAGGAGTCATGCCCCCTTGCCCAATGGCCATGCCCAGGGGACTTATGTCCCCTGGGCATGGTCATTGGGCATTGAGGCATGTAGGGGGGATCACATATCAGGCCCCCCTATGCCAATTTTTTTTTTTTTTTTAATTAAAAATTATACTTACCTGAACTTACCTGAATGTCCCTGGGATGGGTCCCTCCATCCTTGGGTGTCCTCCTGGGGTGGGCAAGGGTGGTAGGGGGTGTCCCTGGGGGCATGGGAGGGCAGCTGTGGGCTCATTTTGAGCCCACAGGTCCCTTAACGCCTGCCCTGACCCAGGCGTTAAAATCCGGCGCAAATGTGGGGTTTTTTGCCCCGCCCACTCCCGGGCGTGATTTTTGCCCGGGAGTATAAATACAACGCATTTGCGTTGCAGTCATTTTTTTTAGACGGGAACGCCTACCTTGCATCTCATTAACGCAAGGAAGGAGTTCACGCAAAAAAATGACGCTCTTTCCTCATACTTTGGCGCTAGACGCGTCTAACGCCAAAGTATAAATATGGCGTTAGTTTTGCGCCGAATTTGCGTCGAAAAAAACGACGCAAATTCGGCGCAAACGGAGTATAAATATGCCCCACAATGTCTCTCTACCACTATTAGTTAATCTATAGTCTCCACTCTTGAGACTGCACAATTCAGCCCGAACCTACCAGCTCCTATGGGGACTCTAAATACACTTTGTGGGGAGGTCCTTCTCTCTCTACCTTTAATGCTTCCTACCCTGAGAAATAACTGTCAAAATTATCTGTCTGCAGCATACGCCAATGGGCCTCTAACCCATTCACAGGGCTCTGCTTATTCCGTAGTTGTACGTTGACCCAAAGATGATTGGCTTCCGTTTCTGACAGCTCCTAGTAAAGGGGCAATGGTAAAATAAGGTAGATAAGTTCACGCTGGTCATGCTTGAAATAATCATGAGAGAGAATTTACCCATATGGTCACGTGTTGGCACGATGTAAAGTAAACTGTCTGGAATCCTGTGTGATCAAGGGTGCCCGCTGAGACATAGCTTCATTCTAATGCTAATTCGACTATTCTGTCAAATGTTTAGATAATCTGGGGAATAACTTGAGCATACAAACTGCAAGGTGGTTGGGTTATATTCTGGCACATACCAACGCTTACAATATAGAGTGATAGAATTATATCTTTAAAGGTAGGTGCTCGAGAAGAAAAGATTGACACTACACCAACCTTTAAGAGACAAAAGGTTCCATATTGAATTACACCTCCAAGCACGCTGTCCAGCCAAAAAGAATCAACAGCACAGTATTGATGTCACGTTTTGTATCCTTTCAATTCAGTATTCATCAGGATCCTCCAGCTAACACGCATGTCCTTGTTATGGCTTTTATGACTTTAAATTTATCAGGGCTAAAAAATAAACAAAATACAGCTTTCAAGGGTACTATTTATCTAGTACATAATGCTCATCCACCAAGCCAAACAGTGTATATATCATGCACTACATTACAAAAAAGGTAAATACAGGTCTGTAAACTTAAAATCGGAACTCAAATACCCAAAGTCAAATCATGTGACACTCGGGTACATCATACATTAAAACAATTAAAACATCCCCTACTCACAAAGCAATGTGCTTCATTATCCTCAATTATGGCACATACCAATTTACATTTCCATCATATCGTTTTTAAGGAGAAAAGGTATATTGTTGTGAAAACCAGGTTACAATAGCCAAGTGATCAAATCAATAGGGCTATTCCAAAACCTGGGATTATCAAGAAAAGTATGAAAAGGAATTCATATAAAGCCATCAAAATAAATTGGCCGTCCAAAAATCAAACATAGCTCAAGGTATTATGTAGTAAGCTAATTAGTCAATACTAACCCAACATACACAATATGATTAGATGTTTATCCACAAAGTTATATGAGGAAGTGTGCCTCATCAGACCTAAATTATGAATAAACAACTATAGGTTCATGAAACCACAAATCAATAGCCTATTCCCCAATACTGAATTAAATACATCCACTTAAATCATATCAAACCACACCATTCCATACCATAATTGGAGAAATAGTGTTCTTTGTAGCGAATATATGTGAAGTGACATAGCTCATTATAAAGATCATCAACACAATACAATTTAAAACCCTTCGCTGCCAGGCCTTTTCCCCTCCTTTGCCGAGCCTTTTTTCGGCTATTTGGGACAGCTCGTGCTTAGGCCCTCATAACTTTTTGTTTACATAAGCTACCCACGCCAAATTTGCGTCCTTTTTTCCCAACATCCTATGGATTCTAGACGTACCCAGACTTTGAGGGTTCCCCTGAAGTAGACCAAGAAATTATCCAAAATACAGTGAAAATTTCATTTTTTCCAAAAAATGGGAAAAAAGGGCTTTCTGAAGGCGGCTCGTGGTTATTTCCCTGAAAATGGCATCAGCAAAGGGTTTGCAGCGGTAAGATCACCATCTTCCCAGATTTCAGGAACAGGCAGACTTGAATTAGAAAACCCAATTTTTCAACACAATTTTGTCATTTTACTGGGACATACCCCATTTTAACTATTTTTTGTGCTTTCAGCCTCCTTCCAGTTAGTGACCAAAATGGGTGAGAAACCAATGCTGGATCCCAGAAAGCTAAACATTTCTGAAACGTAGACAAAAGTCTGAATTCAGCAAGGGGCCATGTGTGTAGATCCTACAAGTGTTTCCTACAGAAATTAGCAGCTAAAATAAAAAAATATTGAAATTGAGGTAAAATAACATCAATTTTTCTCCATGTTTTACTGTGTAACTTTTTCCTGTGATGTCAGATTTTTTAAAGCAATATACCGTTTGCGGGGATATATAGGGCTTGTAGGATCATCACGAACCCTAGGTACCCATAGCCAATAAATGAGTTGCACCTTGCAATGGGTTTTTATTCTATACCGGGTATACAGCAATTCATTTGCTGAAATATAAAAAGTGAAAAATAGGTATCAAGAAAACCTTTGTATTTCCAAAATGGCCACAAGATAAGGTGTTGAGAAGTAGTGGTTATTTGCACATCTCTGAATCTCAGGGTGCCCATAGTAGCAAGTGAATTACAGGGCATTTCTCAAATAGACGTCTTTTTTACACACTGTTTTACATTTGGAAGGGCAAAATGTAGAGAAAGACAAGGGGCAATAACACTTGTTTTGATATTCTGTGTCCCCCCACGTCTCCCAATAAAAATGGTACCTCACTTGTGTGGATAGGCCTAAGACCCGCGACTGGAACTGCCCCAAAACACAACGTGGACACATCACATTTTCACAAAGAAAAAAGAGCTGTTTTTTGCAAAGTGCCTAGCTGTGGACGTTGGTCTCTAGCTCAGCCGGCACCTAGGGAAACCTGGCAAACTGGCACAGTTTTGAAAACTAGACACCGAGGGGAATGCAAGATGGGGTGACTTGTGGGGCTCCCAGGTTCTGTTACCCAGAATCCTTTGCAAACCTCAAAATGTGGCCAAAAAACACTTTTTCCTCTCATTCCGGTGACAGAAAGTTCTGAAATCTGAGAGGAGCCACAAATTTCCTTCCCCCCAGCGTTCCCCCAAGTCTCCCGATAAAGATGGTACCTCACTTGTGGAGGTAGGCCTAGCGCCCACAACAGGAAAAGCTCCAAAACACAACGTGGACACATTACATTTTCACAAAGAAAACAGAGCTGTTTTTTGCAAAGTGCCTAACTGTGGATTTTGGCCTCTAGCTTAGCCGGCACCTAGGGAAACCTAGCAAACCTGTGCAGTTTTGAAAACAAGACACCTAGGGGAATCCAAGATGGGGTGACTTGTGGGGCTCTGACCAGGTTCTGTTACCCAGAATCCTTTGCAAACCTCAAAATGTGGCCAAAAAACACTTTTTCCTCTCATTCCGGTGACAGAAAGTTCTGTAATCTGAGAGGAGCCAGAAATTTCCTTCCACCCAGCGTTCCCCCAAGTCTCCCGATAAAGATGGTACCTCACTTGTGGAGGTAGGCCTAGCGCCCACAACAGGAAAAGCTCCAAAACACATTTGGACACATCACATTTTCACAAAGAAAACAGAGCTGTTTTTTGCAAAGTGCCTAGCTGTGGATTTTGGCCTCTAGCTTAGCCGGCACCTAGGGAAACCTAGCAAACCTGTGCAGTTTTGAAAACAAGACACCTAGGGGAATCCAAGATGGGGTGACTTGTGGGGCTCTGACCAGGTTCTGTTACCCAGAATCCTTTGCAAACCTCAAAATGTGGCCAAAAACACTTTTTCCTCTCATTTCGGTGACAGAAAGTTCTGGAATCTGAAAAGAGCCACAAATTTCCTTCCACCCAGCGTTCCCCCAAGTCTCCCGATGCAAATGGTACCTCACTTGTGGGGGTAGGCCTAGCGCCCGCGACAGGAAAAGCCCCAAAACACAAGGTGGACACATCACATTTTCACAAAGAAAACAGAGCTGTTTTTTGTTAAGTGCCTAGCTGTGGATTTTGGCCTCTTGCTCAGCCGGCACCTAGGGTAACCTAGCAAATCAGCGCATTTTTAAAAACTACACACTTAGGGGAATCCAAGATGGGGTGACTTGTGGGGCTCTGACCATGTTTTGTTACCCAGAATCCTTTGCAAACCTCAAAATGTGGCCAAAAAACACTTTTTCCTCTCATTCCGGTGACAGAAAGTTTTGGAATCTGAGAGGAGCCAGAAATTTCCTTCCACCTAGCGTTCCCCCAAGTCTCCTGATGCAAATGGTACCTCACTTGTGGGGGTAGGCCTAGCGCTCGCAACAGGAAAAGCCCCAAAACACAACGTGGACACATCACATTTTCATAAAGAAAACAGAACTGTTTTTTGCAAAGTGCCTAGCTTTGGATTTTGGCCTCTAGCTCAGCCGGCACCTAGGGAAACCTAGCCAACCTGCGCAGTTTTGAAAACTAGACACCTAGGGGAATCCAAGATGGGGTAACTTGTGGGGGTCTCAACAGGTTCAGTTATCCAGAATCCTTTCCAAACCTCAAAATTTGGCCAAAAAAAACTTTTTTCTCTAATTTTGGTGACAGAAAGTTCTGAAATCTAAGAGGTGCCTCAAATTTCCTTCCACCCAGCGTTCCCCCAAGTCTTCCGATAAAAATGATACCTCACTTGTGTGGGTAGGCCTAGCACCCGCGAAAGGAAATGCCCCAAAACACAACGTGGACACGTCACATTTTTCCACAGAAAACAGAGGTGTTTTTTACAAACTGCCTACCTGTGGATTTTGGCCTCTAGCTCAGCCGGCACCTGAGGAAACCTAACAAACCAGGGCATTTTCGTTACCCAGAATCCTTTAAAAACCTCAAAATTTTGCAAAAAAAACACTTTTTCTTCTTATTTCGGTGACAGAAAGTTCTGGAATCTGAGAGGAGCCACAAATTTCCTTCCACCCAGTGTTCCCCCAAGTCTCCCGATAAAAATGGTACCTCACCTGTGGGGGTAGGGATAGCGCCCACAACAGGAAAAGCCCCAAAACACAACGTGGACACATCACATTTTCACAAAGATAACAGAGCTGTTTTTTGCAAAGTGCCTAGCAGTGGATTTTGGCGTCTAGCTCTGCCGGCACCTAGGGAAACCTAGCAAATGTGCGCAGTTTTGAAAACTAGACACCTAGGGGAATCCAAGATGGGGTGACTTGTGGGGCTCTGAACAGGTTCTGTTACCCAGAATCCTTTGCAAACCTCAAAATTTGGCCAAAAAAACAATTTTTTCTCTCATTTCGGTGACAGTAAGTTCTGGAATCTGAGAGGAGCCACAAATTTCCTACCACCCAGCGTTCCCCCAAGTCTTCTGATAAAAATGGTACCTCACTTGTGTGGGTAGGCCTAGCGCCTGAGAAAGGAAATGCCCCAAAACACAATGTGGACACGTCACATTTTTCCACAGAAAACAGAGGTGTTTTTTACAAACTGCCTACCTGTGGATTTTGGCCTCTAGCTCAGCCGGCACCTGGGGAAACCAGGCAAACCAGTGCATTTTTGTTGCCCAGAATCCTTTAAAAACCTCTAAATTTGCCTAAAAAAAACCTTTTTCCTCTCATTTCGGTGACAAAGTTCTGGAATACGAGAGGAGACACAAATTTCCTTCCACCCCGTGTTCCCCCAAGTCTCCCGATAAAAATGGTACCTCACTTTTGGGGGTAGGCCTAGCGCCCACAACAGGAAAAGCTCCAAAACACAACATGGACACATCGCATTTTCACAAAGAAAACAGAGCTGTTTTTTGCAAAGTGCCTAGCTGTGGATTTTGGCCTCTAGCTTAGCCGGCACCTAGGGAAACCTAGCAAAACTGTGCAGTTTTGAAAACAAGACACCTAGGGGAATCCAAGATGGGATGACTTGTGGGGCTCTGACCAGGTTCTGTTACCCTGAATCCTGTGCAAACCTCACAATTTGGAAAAAAAACAGTTTTTCCTCTCATTTCGGTGACAGAAAGTTCTGGAATCTGAGAGGAGCCACTTCCACCCAGTGTTCACCCAAGTTTCCCGAGAAAAATGGCACCTCACATGTGTGGGTAGGCCTAGCGCCCGCAACAGGAAAAGCCCCAAAACACAACGTGGACACATCACATTTTCATAAAGAAAACAGAACTGTTTTTTGCAAAGTGCCTAGCTTTGGATTTAGGCTTCCAGCTCAGCCGGCACCTGGGGAAACCTAGCAAACAAGCGCATGTTTGAAAACTAGACACCTAGGGGAATCCAAGATGGGGTGACTTGTGGGGCTCTGGCCAGGTTCTGTTACCCAGAATCCTTTGCAAACCTCAAAATGTGGCCAAAAAACACTTTTTCCTCTCATTCCGGTGACAGAAAGTTCTGGAATCTGAGAGGAGCCAGAAATTTCCTTCCACCCAGCGTTCCCCCAAGTCTCCCGATAAAGATGGTACCTCACTTGTGGAGGTAGGCCTAGCGCCCACAACAGGAAAAGCTCCAAAACACAACGTGGACACATCACATTTTCACAAAGAAAACAGAGCTATTTTTTGCAAAGTGCCTAGCTTTGGATTTTGGCCTCTAGCTCAGCCGGCACCTAGGAAAACCTAGCAAGCCTGCGCAGTTTTGAAAACTAGACACCTAGGGGAATCCAAGATGGGGTGACTTGTGGGGGTCTCAACAGGTTCTGTTACCCAGAATCCTTTGCAAACCTCAAAATTTGGACAAAAAAAACCTTTTTTCTCTAATTTCGGTGACAGAAAGTTCTGGAATCTGAGAGGAGCCACAAATTTCCTTCCACCCAGCGTTCCCCCAAGTGTTCCGATAAAAATGGTACCTCACTTGTGTGGGTTGGCCTGGCGCCCGAGAAAGGAAATGCCCCAAAACACAATGTGGACACGTCACATTTTTCCACAGAAAACAGAGGTGTTTTTTACAAACTGCCTACCTGTGGATTTTGGCCTCTAGCTCAGCCGGCACCTGGGGTAACCTAGCAAATCAGCGCATTTTTGAAAACTAGACACATAGGGGAATCCAAGATGGGGTGACTTGTGGGACTCTGAACAGGTTCTGTTACCCAGAATCCTTTGCAAACCTCAACATTTGGCCAAAAAACACTTTTTCCTCTCATTCCGGTGACAGAAAGTTCTGGAATCTGAGAGGAGCCACAAATTTCCTTCCACCCAGCATTTCCCCAAGTCTCCCGATGCAAATGGTACCTCACTTGTGGGGGTAGGCTTAGCGCTCGCGACAGGAAAAGCCCCAAAACACAACGTTGACACATCACATTTTCATAAAGAAAACAGAACTGTTTTTTGCAAAGTGCCTAGCTGTGGAATTTGGCCTCCAGCTCAGCCGGCACCTAGGGAAACCTAGCAAACCTGTGCAGTTTTGAAAACTAGACACCTAGGGGAATCCAAGATGGGGTGACTTGTGGGACTCTGAACAGGTTCTGTTACCCAGAATACTTTGCAAACCTCAAAATTTGGCCAAAAAAACACTTTTTTCTCTCATTTCGGTGACAGTAAGTTATGGAATCTGAGAGGAGCCACAAATTTCCTACCACCCAGCGTTCCCCCAAGTCTTCCGATAAAAATGGTACCTCACTTGTGTGGGTAGGCCTATCGCCCGCGAAAGGAAATGCCCCAAAACACAATGTGGATACGTCACATTTTTCCACAGAAAACAGAGGTGTTTTTTACAAACTGCCTACCTGTGGATTTTGGCCTCTAGCTCAGCCGGCACCTGGGGAAACCTAGCAAACCAGCGCATTTTTGTTACCCAGAATCCTTTAAAAACCTCACAATTTGGCCAAAAAACACTTTTTCTTCTCATTTCGGTGACAGAAAGTTCTGGAATCCGAGAGGAGCCACAAATTTTCTTCCACCCCGTGTTCCCCGAAGTCTCCCGATAAAAATGGTACCTCACTTTTGGGGGTAGGCCTAGCGCCCACAACAGGAAAAGCTCGAAAACACAACATGGACACATCACATTTTCACAAAGAAAACAGAGCTGTTTTTTGCAAAATGCCTAGCTGAAGATTTTGGCCTCTAGCTTAGCCGGCACCTAGGGAAACCTAGCAAACCTGTGCAGTTTTGAAAACAAGACACCTAGGGGAATCCAAGATGGGATGACTTGTGGGGCTCTGACCAGGTTCTGTTACCCTGAATCCTTTGCAAACCTCACAATTTGGCCAAAAAAACAGTTTTTCCTCTCATTTCGGTGACAGAAAGTTCTGGAATCTGAGAGGAGCCACAAATTTCCTTCCACCCAGTGTTCACCCAAGTCTCCCGAGAAAAATGGTACCTCACATGTGTGGGTAAGCCTAGCGCCCGCAACAGGAAAAGCCTCAAAACACAACGTGGACACATCACATTTTCACAAAGATAACAGAGCTGTTTTTTGCAAAGTGCCTGGCAGTGAATTTTGGCCTCTACTCAGCCGGCACGTGGGGAAACCTAGCAAACCAGCGCATTTTTGTTACCCAGAATCCTTTCACAACCTCAAAATTTGCCCAAAGAAAACACTTTTTCCTCTCATTTCAGTGAGAAAGTTCTGGAATCTGAGAGGAGCCACAAATTTCCTTCCACCCAGTGTTCCCCTAAGTCTCCCGATAAAAATGATACCTCACTTGTGGGGGTAGGCCTAGCGCCCGCAACAGGGAAAGCCCCAAAACACAACGTGGACACATCACATTTTCACAAAGATAACAGAGCTGTTTTTTGCAAAGTGTCTAGCGGTGAATTTTGGCCTCTAGCTCAGCCGGCACCTAGGGAAACCTAGAAAACCTGTGCAGTTTTGAAAACTAGACACCCCGGGGAATCCAAGATGGGGTGACTTGTGGGGCTCTGACCAGGTTGTGTTACTCAGAATCCTTTGCAAACCTCAACATTTGGCCAAAAAACGCTTTTTCCTCTCATTCCGGTGACAGCAAGTTCTGGAATCTGAGAGGAGCCACAAATGTCCTTCCACCCAGCATTCCCCCAAGACTCCCAATGCAAATGGTACCTCACTTGTGGGGGTAGGCCTAGCGCTCGCGACAGGAAAAGCCCCAAAACACAACATTGACACATCACATTTTCATAAAGAAAACAGAACTGTTTTTTGCAAAGTGCCTAGCTGTGGATTTTGGCCTCTAGCTTAGCTGGCACCTAGGGAAACCTAGCAAACCTGTGCAGTTTTGAAAACAAGACACCTAGGGTAATCCAAGATGGGATGACTTGTGGGGCTCTGACCAGGTTCTGTTACCCTGAATCCTTTGCAAACCTCACAATTTGGCAAAAAAAACTGTTTTTCCTCTCATTTCGGTGACAGAAAGTTCTGGAATCTGAGAGGAGCCACAAATTTCCTTCCACCCAGTGTTCACCCAAGTCTCCTGATAAAAATGGTACCTCATTTGTGGGGGTAGGCCTAGCGCCCGCAACAGGAAAAGCCCCAAAACACAACGTGGACACATCACATTTTCACAAAGATAACAGAGCTGTTTTTTGCAAAGTGCCTAGCAGTGAATTTTGGCCTCTAGCTCAGCCGGCACCTGGGGAAACCTAGCAAACCAGCGCATTTTTGTTGCCCAAAATCCTTTAAAAACCTCAAAATTTGCCTAAAAAAACACTTTTTCCTCTCATTTCGGAGACAAAGTTCTGGAATCCGAGAGGAGCCACAAATGTTCTTCCACCCTGTGTTCCCCCAAGTTTCCCGATAAAAATGGTACCTCACTTTTGGGGGTAGGCCTAGCGCCCACAACAGGAAAAGCTCCAAAACACAACATGGACACATCACATTTTCACAAAGAAAACAGAGCTGTTTTTTGCAAAATGCCTAGCTGTGGATTTTGGCCTCTAGCTTAGCCGGCACCTAGGGAAACCTAGCAAACCTGTGCAGTTTTGAAAACAAGACACCTAGGGGAATCCAAGATGGGATGACTTGTGGGGCTCTGACCAGGTTCTGTTACCCTGAATCGTTTGCAAACCTCGCAATTTGGCCAAAAAAACAGTTTTTCCTCTCATTTCGGTGACAGAAAGTTCTGGAATCTGAGAGGAGCCACAAATTTCCTTCCACCCAGTGTTCACCCAAGTCTCCCGAGAAAAATGGTACCTCACGTGTGTGGGTAGGCCTAGCGCCCGCAACAGGAAAAGCCCCAAAACACAACGTGGACACATCACATTTTCACAAAGATAACAGAGCTGTTTTTTGCAAAGTGCCTGGCAGTGAATTTTGGCCTCTAGCTCAGCCGGCACCTGGGGAAACCTAGCAAACCAGCGCATTTGTGTTACCCAGAATCCTTTAACAACCTCAAAATTTGCCCAAAGAAAACACTTTTTCCTCTCATTTCGGTGAGAAAGTTCTGGAATCTGAGAGGAGCCACAAATTTCCTTCCACCCAGTGTTCCCCTAAGTCTCCCGATAAAAATGGTAGCTCACTTGTGGGGGTAGGCCTAGTGCCCACGACAGGTAAAGCCCCAAAACACAACGTGGACACATCACATTTTTACAAAGAAAACAGAGCTGTTTTTTGCAAAGTCTCTAGCAGTGGATTTTGACCTCTAGCTCAGCCGGCACCTGGGAAAACCTAGCAAACCTGCGCATTTTTTTAAAACTAGACACCTAGGGGAATCCAAGATGGGGAGACTTGTGGGGCTCTGACCAAGTTCTGTTACCCAGAATCCTTTGCACACCTCAAAATTTGCCCAAAAAACACTTTTTCCTCTCATTTCGGTGACAGAAAGTTCTGGAATCTGAGAGGAGCCACAAATTTCCTTCCACCCAGCCTTCCCCCAAGTCTCCTGATCAAAATTGTACTTCACTTGTGTGGGTGGGCCATGTGCCTGCAACAGAAAAAGGCCAAAAACTTGTAGAGATTGAGGGGATAGCACAGCGAGTTGATAAGCACATATTTTTCTTTTATACCTCTTTTAGGCTGACTCTGCTTTTGGGACCCATGCAAGTGAGGTATCATTTTACTTCAGGGACTGAGGGGAATGCTGGGTGGTAGGAAATTTGTGCCGCAGCGGAGATCCTACAAAGAAAAGAGAGGAAAATATGATTTTTTATGCAAATTTTGAGGTTTGCCGAGGAGTCTAGGGAAGAAAATGTTGGGGGATCTAGGCAAGCCACACCTCCTTGGACTCCTTGGGGTGTCTTTTTTTAAAACATGTCTGGGTTTGGTAGGTTTCCCTAGATGAAGGCCGCACCCGGGACCAAAAACATAGCTACCCCCCAAACACAGGTAGTTTTGCAATAGATCATTTTGGTGTGTCCACATACTTATGTGATGTTCCAAACACTAAAATTGTGAAAAGAAACACACTTAGGTTATGTTAAAAAGACACCTCACCCACCAACTAAGTTGGTGGCATGCTTCATCATCGGGGTCGCACCCGAGACACCTAGTGTGTCACAGGTGTGCTGCGACGCCTGATTACAGCGGAGCAGGTTTTGTCATTTTTACCAAAAATCACACAAAGAAGTACGGGGTTCACTAATAGTAAACGTCAGGGGTACAATTTGTGCCCTTGGTTACTCGTGATCCTTTTTGGATAGGTGTTTTTATTTTGACTAGATTAGCTGGATCCCGACTTTTCCAGACCAAGAATTTATTTACGCACTCCCGCCTGTTCTTTTAACAGCGAGGTTGAGTCCGCCCAGGTGGCACTGTCCTACCTGGGTGGGGCTAGGTGGTCAAATGATGAAGCATGACACTATATAGTGTGTGAGACCATCTAGTCCGTAAAGGAAATTCCCCTGCTTCCCCTCTATACTTCACAGCAACTCACTGACCTTTCCCTGACCCCACCTATCCAAAAAAGAACACGAGTAACCAAGGGCACAAATTTTACCCCTGACGTTTACTATTAGATAACCTCGTACTTCTTTGTGTGATTTTTGGTTATATATATAGGGAGCTAAGTACGGTTGCGTTCCTCCTAGCTTCCCATTATCTCCCTCATACTCTCTCCATGTGTTTTGATGTTTGTCATTTTTACCACACATACTGGTTGGATTTGGCACGAGGGTGAGTGATGGTTCAGTGGATCAAATTTTATTAACAAGAGATTTCACAAAAATGAAATGCACTGTTATTAACTGAAAGGCCCAAAAACTGAACCAATTAATCACAGCTCGTGAGCTGTAAAGCCACGGCAAGGCACCAACCGCTTTACAGTCCATTCACACACCTTTCATACATGACATGCACAAGACCATTCACGCCGCCACGGGCCCAGCACATTACAACATTCACATCGACAGACAGCGCCACTCAAGGGCCCATCACTTACTTACGCCCACATGCCTTATAAAGTAATCACGCCAGCTGATGTGAGTGTGTGGACTGGCCTTTGGCTGGCAGTGTGTTGCAGTAGCAAACAGCAAGTCAATGTGCACACCATCAGCCAAGCGCCACTCCACACAAAATGGCATCACTTTTCTTTTAAACAAAGAAACCACTAACTAATTCGAAATAATTACAAAACTACAAACACAAAAGCTCTAAGTACATTACAGAAATGCCAACCATGAAACTGAACACATGAAAATACAAAACAGGCAGTTTACACTCATGGTTGTTCCCAGTAATTCTCTGGGTGTGGTAATTCTTGAAACAACCACCCACACACAGCCCAGGCTTTAAAGGACAATCTGGGCAGTACATTCGAGTCTCCCTCTGGATACCTCTTCGAAAACACACTCTACATTTCTTAGCTGGAAAGTCTTTTTTGGGTGTGGGAGAAATGTGCTTAGCAAAGTGGCGATCTTTCAATCTAGCCCCATCCTCCACCACTGCTTCTGTAGGAACTGTGGCCTGTTCCACCACAATAAGGCTTTCTATCACTGACTCCTGAAATTTCACAAATGTCATCTTTGACCCTGGAGACCTACCCTTAAACACAATAAAAGCATTAAAAGTTGGTAAGTGGAAGAGGTGAATTGCTAACTTCTTATACCAAACGTAAGACTTACGAATAGCAGTATAAGGTTCCAACCTTTGATCAACTCTATCTACACCTTCCATGTGCTTATTATAATCTAAAATGCACACAGGTTTGTGCACTTCAGCATCCTGGCCCCAAACAGTCACGGGGGAAGTACTCTCATCATGGATGGTTCTTAGCATGTAGACATCCCTCCTGTCTGAAAATTTCAAAGCTAGCATCTCATCATTCCACAAGGCACTGCACTGTCCCCTCTCAAGTTTTTTACAGACAAACTCCCTTGGATAGCCTTTCCGGTTACAACGAATTGTGCCACAAGCAACAGTGTCCACTCTAAACAATTCCTTGAACAACTGCACTCCAGTGTAGAAGTTATCTACATACAAATGGTGACCTTTGTTGAACAGTTGTCTACCAAGTTCACACACAATTTTCTCAGTAACTCCAAAAGTGGGAGGACAACCAGGGGGGTCAATACAGGAATCCCTACCAGTGTAGACACGGAAACTATACACATATCCTGTACTACTTTCAGACAGCATATACAATTTAATTGTGCCCTCTTGCTAGGAATATACTGCCTAGAAACATAACGACCCTTGAAGGGGACCAAAGACTCATCCACAGCTATTTCTTTGCCTGGAACATAGACCTCTGAAAACTGATTTACAAAGTGATCAAGGACAGGCCTAATCTTAAAAAGACGGTCAGAATCAGGGTGATCTTGTGGCAGGGCTAATGCATTGTCAACAAAATGCAGCATTCTAAGAAGAAGCAAATACCGATTACAACTCATGGTTGCAGGAAATATAGCTGTTGCCATCAAGGTACTAGTAGACCAATAGGAAGCCATTGACGGCTTCCTTATCAACCCCATGAAAAGAGTCAAACCCAAAAACCTTTTCATCTTCTCTAAATTTGTGGGAATCCACTGGGTAGCTCTAGAGTGTGGCCTAAGTCTAGCAGCGCTGTCCGTCAAATACTGTTCCGCATACACATTAGTCTGCTCAACAATCTCTTCCAAAAACACATCAATCACAAATAACTCAAAGAAATTGACAGGCAAAAAGTTCTCTGTATTGACTCTACACCCCGGGAGACCAGTAAAGGCAGGCAACTCTGGCTGCTCCATGCTTGGGGCAACCCAGAGTTCGGGTCTTCTAACGGGAAACCTTTCAGCCCCAGGTTGCTGCACATCAGTGTCCTCCGCTAAAACAGGCCCTTC